>NC_134404.1:247506000-247841638 GCF_038048845.1 Mixophyes fleayi | reverse complement strand
TACACTGGAGCAGAGATTAGACGTGGTCAGCAAGTCGGGGTCTGGTACACTGGAGCAGAGATTAGACGTGGTCAGCAAGCCGGGGTCTGGTACACTGGAGCAGAGATTAGAAGATCAGCAAAGTTCACTTGAGATCACAGGAAACGCTTAGTCAGGAACAGGAAGAAGTTGCTCTGACGCTGCCCAGACGTCAGAGCAGAGTTTTTGAAGAGCATCTTTGAATTCCCCGCCTGCCGTGTCATGTGACCGCGCTGCCGAGACCCAGAAGCAGTGGAGATCGCGGCGCTGGACGGGGACAGGTAAGTGTGTAACATCCCGGCCTCTTGGAGCATGAGGAGAGGAGGTGACCCGAGTCCACACAATAAAGGCAAAGACGATTCTTCATGTGTCTGTCATGCTCCTCCTGGGAAAGGCGAGAGCGGCCAACTTGCATAGGTTCCTCTGTAAGAATCACTGGAGCTTGGAATGAGGCACCAGGTGAGGGAAGGAGCGCTTGGTCCGTTCATGTTCTTGAGTATGTTCCCTGTGGCGGATGTCCACCTTGATACACAGAGAGACCAAGCCGTCAAGATTAGACGGAAGCTCACGGGAGGCCAGATCGTCTTTGATACAGTCGTTTAACCCCTGCCAAAATGTGGCTACTAGAGCCACATTTTCCAGCGGAGTTCTGAAGCCAAAGTGCGAAATTGTACGGCATACTGCCCAGCAGTGAGTGAAGCTTGACGGAGAGCTAATAGGCTAGAAAGCTGCAGAGGAAACATGGCCTGGCTCATCAAAAACCCTCCGAAAATTCTTAATGAAGGTGGAAGAATCTCGGAGCGTAGGATCGTCTCGTTCCCAGAGGGGAGAAGCCCAAGACAAGGCTTGACCATAAAGGAGGGAAATTATATAAGCTACTTTAGTCCTCTCGTAGGCAAAATTTTCTGGAGAGAGCTCAAACTAAATACCGCACTGGTTAAGGAACCCACGACATTTCTTAGGATCGCCACAATATTTCTCCGGCGGTGGAATACGTAGGCTTCTGGAACTAGCAGTGCTGGCAGTAGACGTTGTGGCTGCGGAGGTGACCGTTACTGCTAAGGCCGTCTGGCTTGCTGGAAGAGACCCCTGAAGGGTGTCTAAATGAGAAACACCCCAATGTAGACTTTGCAAGAGTTGTGCCTGATTGGAGTCTTGCTGATCCACCCTGTGGGTTAAATGGAGTAGAAGTTCCCGAGCTGAGGGTTCGGCCTGTCCGCTCATATGGCCAGAGTATACTGTCACGGAATTGCAGAGATGGCCGCTAACCGGTATTGGCGCAACTGAACAGGGAGGCACAGAGTCTAACGTACCCCCGATACTCACCAGGGACCTACGCAAGGGGGTGTGGGCTTAGCTGCAGAGGGTACGCAGGTCGGGGTTCTCCAAGACAGTCACCAGTGTAGCAACAGTAGTAGACAGGCGTAGTCAGGCAATCCAGGTCAGAGCCAACCGAGCGGTGCAGTACAGAGGGAGAAGTCAGGTCAGGCCAAATAGTCAAACCAACCTGGTAGCGAGGTACAAAAACGAAACACAGGAGAGTAGTCACAGGACGCCGAGTCAGAACCGAATAACACACTGGATCAGAAGTTCAGGAAACGCTGGAGCAGGAGGGAACCAATACTCTGGCACTAGACATGTGTCAGAGGCTGCTTTATATACCCTAAGGTGCCTCCTGATTGGGTTAGGGAGATTTTGGTGGTCAGACATGCTGGCTGCAGACAGGTGAGCAGAGATAGCGTCCCGCTGCTAGGCAACAGGACGCGGTTGCTGAGAAGGTGCAGGCTTCCGTCTCCTGCACCAAGTGTCAGTGCGGAGATGACGCCTGACAGTACCTAATAACATGAAATAATAATACACATAATACGCCGATGCTCTGGTGTACATACTTAGACTGGGCCAAGGATTAAAAAGTACATTAAACTGTGAGAAATGGGTGATGAATAAAATGTTCTCAGTCCAGTAACACCCCCATTTCCTCACAGCATAATTATAGCCTTTTGAGAATTTTTATTATGTTTAGTGTTCTATTGTGTGTGATGCTTTTAACTTAAATGTTGCAATAAATCTTTTAAATATAAGGTAATACTGACTGCAAGTTTTATGATGGTTATTTTTATTCTGACATTTGATATATTCAGTCCTATGGTGCACCTGTTCATGCATATTTGATACTAGGTTGCCTATTTGGCCTATGGTCACCAGTGTCCACATGGTGCATCACCATGGAAGTCCGGCTGGCCTTCCAACTAAACTGAGTCACAAAGGGCCACAGCACTGCTTCAAGCTGCTACCTCTTGCTGGCATTCAACTTCTCATCCCAGCCCACTTCTTTTACACCACCTTCACCTCTGGCATTCACGAGGAGGTCAGGTAGTGGTTCACTTCCTGGTTCCTCAGTCGGTAAGCAGCAAATCACTGCTACCAACTCTATGCGCTCATGGCATGCTTTCAACATATTCTCATGGTAGATCCGCTGCAGCCTAATGTTGCTATCAAATGACACCATGTAAATGATGTCACTCAGGCATTTTGAGACCGTGTACGGTCCAGCCCAGGCAGCCTGAAGCTTGTTCTGGCACGTGGCATGTTCTGGCATCAGAACAAGGACCTTCTGCTATACCTCAAATATTCTGGCGCTTGCGCCCTGATCATACCAAGTCTGTTTCATCTGCGCTTCCGCTAGGTTAGACTATGTGAGCCCCATGAGATTCTCTAACTGATCTCTGAGGTTTAACACATACTCCACCACAGAAACATACCTTCCTAAGACTCTCTGAACAGGTCAAGTGGTCCATGGACTCTGCAGCCATATAGAAGTTCAAAGGGGAAGAACAGGTAGACTCCTGTGGCACTTCCCGATATGCATACAGAAGATACGTCAGGCCGTGTTCCCAGTCCGCCCCCTCTGAAGTTACAAATGCCTGTAGCATGTACCTCAGTGTGCCACTGAATTGCTTGCACAGTCCTTTATTCTGGAGATGGTAGTGGGCAGTACGAAGTTACCGCACTACACACTTTGCCAAGAGACACTGGACCAGTTCACTCATGAACTGTGTCTCTTGTTCGGTTAGGATGTTACTAGGAAACCACTCTACTAAATACTACTAGCAGCGTGTCCGCTAACTTTTCCGCAGTTCGAGGACAGAGCTGCATCCTCAGGATACCGGGTAGCATAGACCACCACAGTGAGGATATACCTCTTCTCCAATCTACTGGGCACAGCCAAGGGACCTACTATGTCCTCAGCCATCGCTGAAAAGTTTCCCCAACTATTGGCAAGGACCTGAGGGGAGCACAAGTAATGGGGCGCCCAAGCCGCTTACACACATCACAGGACTTACAGTATTCCTGGACGTCATCTGATGTCCATCCGATTCCCAGGCAGAAAATGTTCTGTGTCAGGCGCTCCAGTGTTCGCTCTCTTCCCCGGTGTCCAGCTATAGGGATTTTGTGGGCAACTGACATCAGTTGCGCAAAAAGCTCCATGGTACCACAAGTTGAACTTGTTTTATTTCAATCTACCTTCCTAGCTACGTGGTACAACAACCCTTTACGTCAGGTCACACTCCCCACCTCCATCCTTTGAAGGCTGCTGCCAGTGTGGCGCCTCATTCCTCCCAGTGAGGAATCAGAGAGCTGAGCTGCCCAGATCTTTCCTGCATCTCTCACTATCGTCTAAATCTGGACACTCTGCAGGGGGGGGGGTCTATGTTGGGGTTACTAGGATCAGTTAAAGTGGGTCAGTCAAAGGAAGGTCACTGTGGACACCTATAATCACCGCTGGAGCTGGCATACTTCTAGAAACAGGAGCATCACCAGGCACCCCCACAAGATCAGAAACAACATCCTCTGCATTGCTAGGGGACATAGTCTTTCCAAAAGCAACGAGCTGGCAAGTCCCTGAAGAAATAGCAGCTTGAGACTTTTCCTCTGGGTTGGCCAATGCTGTGGTCACTGGTGATGACTGTTGTCGAGCAGCAGTGGTCTGTTCCGTTGTGCTGGGTTGTGCAGGTGTAGATCCTGAGAAGTGTAGTCTGGCAGCTTGGCTCTGGGAAATAGAGTTGAGAAATGCGGTCACAATTCCACTCCCAACATTGTTTCCTAAAATCATATCAGTTGGGAGGCCATCCATAACGGCAACAACTTCCTGCCATCTCCCTAGTCCCTTGATACAGGCACATCCTTCTTCAGTCCATCTGCCACTGTGACTTTGGCAGTGCGACCCTGCAATACTGCAGCAGGATCAATAAGATGGCGGTTCATTACAGTTATTGAGGTCCCTGAATCTCTCAGTCCTTCTCCATGCAGGGGTCCCACTTGGACAGGCTGCAGGTTTCTCCACATGTTTTTTTTTTTTTTTTTTTGGACAAACAAGTGACTCTCTTCGCTGAGTCACCTTCAGACACTCCACTGGGCTGGCTGGGGTGGAAATAGCCTCTACTGGATCAACTTTGCCAGTTAAGTAAGTCAGCTAGGCCCCAGGACTCGGATTAGGGGCACGAGTCTGGGGTGCTGGGGCTGTGGGGCAGTTCATCCTTAAGTGACCGATTTTCCCACATCTGTAGCACTTCTTCTCCAGCCTGGGGTCTGATGGTCTATGATAACACCCAGGGACAGGGTAGGGCAAAGGCTAGCAAAAGGTACCCGGATGGTTGGATACCTGCTTTTCGGGGTGAGTAGAAGAGGGGTGTCACCTTGACTGTACAGTCCTTTGGGGTTGGTTGTTAACCTGGAGCTTCTGCCAGTGTGGCTGAACAGCCGCATATTGATCCGCCAACTGGGAGACTGCTTCCAAGGTGCCTGAGTTCTTGTCCAGCACCCATCCCTTCACCTCCTGTGCACACCGGCAGTGAAACTGTACTTGGCACATTAAATCTATTACCTCCTCCATGGTCTGGGCACCTGCTCTGTGCACCCACTTCCAGGCAGACTCCCGCAGCAGGTTTGCAAACTCCTCATGTGTGGCGTTGAGTTTCTTGGCAAGGTCCCAGAACTTTTGAGATAGCTCTCTGGGGTAATAGTGTACTGACTTAGGAGTACACTTTTTACTATATCATAGTCCGCACAGTCCTCTGAGGGCACTCCATGGTAGGCCTCCACTGCGCATCCTTATAGTTGTTAGGGACTCCCAAGCCAGTACAGTGAAACTCGGGGACTACTCTGAAGGCCCGGTGTTCGCTGGAGCCCCTAGTGGTGGGGACAGACTTGGCTGCGGGCCGACCGAGGGTCGAGTAACGTATACTGACTTGAAGGAGAACCTAGGAGTGGAGTGATTGGCAGGCCGTAGTGAGAAGGAGATCCAAGGTCAAAGGTCACTAACACAGGTACGAAATCCGGGGACAGGCGAAAGGTCAGGTGCACAGGCAAAAGGAGCAAAATCCGGAATTCAGGCAAAAAGGTCAGGGTCAGAAGCGAAGGTTCAATGGTCCAGGAACAAGCAGAGGTCATAAACGGGTAATCAATCAAAGGTAATAATAACCAAACAGAGAGAACAAGCAGGCAGCAGAACCAAGGACAGAACGCTATAACCGGCAGTGAGGCGGCAGACCTCACTGCCTTAAATACCAGTAGCAGCCAATCAGAGCTTAGCTCTGATATCACATGGGCAGGCTCAAACCAAACACTTCGGTGGCATGGAATGCTACTTTTGTGGCTGAAGTGCTTTATTTGTTTGGGTCCCCACAAAAGAGAACATTTTAGTTGCTGGTTGATGTACTGGAGAATAGATAGGGATTTACCAAATTACTAATGGGCATTCTGCTAACAGTTGTCTTCCTCTATAATGACAAAGTCATCACCCTCATCATCATACTCATTGCTGATGTCAAAATCATCATCACAAAATATTACTTCATCCCCTTTGGAATCTAGCATTACTGATTCTGTTTCTAATTGGCGGCAACTAAGATATTCCTCATACAATTTGTAGTTCATTTTGATGAACAACAGTTTTTCTACATTTTTGGGAAGTAGTCTCCTTCGATGAACACTCACAATGTTCCTGGCTGTGCTAAACACTCATCCCGTTTACATACTGGAGGGTGGACAGCTTAAGTACACCATAGCTAATTTGCTCAAGGGGCTCCAAATTTCCATTTTTTTCTCCCAGGATTAAAGGGACTGCCTAAAATGCTAATTTACACATAATTATTAAAGTAATCCTCTATTCTACTAATACACGGTGTGTCAGATTGATACATGGTAGAGGTGTCAAAATATATGGGCATTTGTTTTGAGCCTGACCAAATGTCATAGCAACCTTTCACATTGGTGTGCTCTTGGACTTGAGCTAACAATTTGGTCAAAAGGAGCTATTTGCATCTGTGTAGATTTGGTTCAGTTGGAAAGAAAGACATTATAGTACATATGTCGTAAACTTAAAATCTAGTATGGTTGCCAAAATGTAGTGATCCCATTTCAAAATGCTGCAAACCCTTGGGTCCTGGCAAGTTGAATAAAGAACTTGGCCTACAAGGTTAACATACTTTGCAGAATCATTTACTTTCATCTCCTCCATCAATATCTCCAGCTGCTTTTCCAGTAGTTTTATTAGGGGTTATGACTTGACACAGGCTGGTAGTATTGGAACTCACTTCATTTGTTACAATTTAAAAGAAATTCAGTAGCTTGCATAAAACAGATCAGTATCTTGTCCCACTTATCCCTATCTCATGGCTTGATCTGTAGCTCTTGATGGCTAGTTGCTGTTCATCTAGTCGCTGAAGCATTTAAAGTGTGTTAAATTCCACCTCATTACTACCTCAGTTGGTGGTATGGCAGATGATATTTTTTTGTCTGCAGCTGCTGCAATGTTCTACATGTGATCACTGAATATCGAAAATGCTCAGAAATTTTACGGGCCACGGACAGCATCTCCTGCATTGACCTCTCATTTTTTAAGAAATTGTGCACCACCAAGTTTGCATTTTCTAGGGAATTAATACATTTTTCTTTAATGTCCTGGTACACCTGAGGAATTGCTGTTCAGGAGAAATTAAATTGAATTGGAATTTCTTAGCGTGGACACATAATCTCAACAAACCGACGAAGACTGAACCATTGATGGTGGAAATTGGGCTCACATCCAACGCTAACACAGCTGTCATGGCTTTAGTGACCTGCTGTGCAAGAAAATGCTGACTGTCATACTTGGTTCCTCATGCAAACACTTGCTTCAGAGGCAACTGTTGATGAAAGCTAAGCCTACTTTGAATTTGAAATTTGGATGCTGGCCTACCTATTAATATTGAGGAGTTTGATTATGAAGGTGTTGACAGTTAAGATTGCATGCGGTAGGGGTTATTGTGGGCCACAAAGGCTACAGAGGCCTTGACAAATGTGTCTGGGTTGGGATAAAAATATTGCAATTACAATAGATGCTTTTATTGGTCTTGGCCCTGGCATAACAAATCACTTATCATGAGCATGAGGTGGTACCACTGGTGGCTTCCTTACTTTGACACAATCATCATCATCCTCCTCATTATTGTTCAAGCATAACACATTAATTTTGAGAGCCAAAATTACCCCCTCATCCCCTGCACATTAGCAATTTTTAAAGTAGCATACTTAATTTATGTCTAAATCATCATCAATACTACTCATCCTCACATTTCCAAATGGTTGAGAAATTTGGGAAAGAGGCTCCTCTATAATTGCAATGTCAGAAACTCAAACATCAGACTCATATATAGCACTCATGGATACCTGTTCTTTAGACTCAATGCTCTTTTCATGCACTAATGTGGCTGTATATGAGGTGACAAACCTATACTCTGTGCAAGAATGGGGTGCATTTCTTGTCACTGAGGGTGATGTATGGCATGTTAGCTATTTTCATTTTTTTCATTTTTTTAACAAATCACCACATTCATCAGTAACTTTTCCCATAATCCTTACACAAAGAGCTGATGTTTTATTTGATATTGACAAACGATGTCCTCCTCCAAGATTTTTTGTACTAGTCGAAAAAGTGATAGTATTGCCAGTACTGGTACTGAGATGCTGCTAAGCTATAGACTGATACATGGTTGACAAGAGGAGTAAAGTTACTTGAAGTTGGAGCTACTTGAAACTACCACCACACCTCCTTAATGACCAATGAGATAGGAAAAGGAGGAAATATTACCTTAAAAGTTTTCTGACACAGTTCTACAATATAATTCAAATTTAGACATTTGTTCTTTAAAAAGAAAATTGGGGGGTGTATTTCTCAGAGACAAAGAACTCCCTGTTTTTGGCCACTTACTAAAGATGTCACTGATACTGCCACTCACACAACTGCATTCAGATTGAAACACTTGGGATTTTAAAAGCAAGAAATATGTTTGTTTATTTTGGAGGGGGGGGTGCTGCTCAGAGTCAAAGAGCACCTTGTTTTTTGGCCGCTAAGTACTAAAGATGTCACTGATACTGCTGCTCACACAATTGCATTCAGATTGAAACACTTGAGATTTTAAATGCAAGAAATTATATTTATTTTTTGGAGTGTGCTACTCAAAGTCATACAACAACATACTTTTTCTGCACTGAAATACTTCAGATGTTTATACTATACCAGTAGCCGCTGCTTAACTACTCTTCATTCTCTCACACCCAATTGATCAGAAGACAATTCTAGCAGACTTCTCTGTGTGATGAAACTAGGAATTAATATCACTTCAACCAGTCTGCACCTTGTTTCTCACAAACTGTGATTTATAAAAATAGCCCTCTGGTATCCCATATTTGTCAGTCATATTTAAACTTGTATATATTCTAGTTGTAAGTAGTTAAAAAGACTGGCAGCACGATTTTCTTATCTTTGCAAACTAGTCCATTGTTTCAGCCTAGGAAAAATGATTATTGTCCTCTATTCCTCTACGAATGTACATCACCAGGGGGTCGCATGTGTTAACATAGGAAAAAGGTCCACAGATAGAGCTCTAAATTTAAGTACAGAGGACTGCATTGTGTATTTAAAAGTAATGTGTCTGGATTGTAATCTCTCATGTTTAAACAAATTCTGCTGTGTAGCCATAGAACAATACCTGCCCCTAATTGTATCAAGAGCAAATTATCTGCTATCTGTGAAAAAGTAAACACAGAAAAGGAGCAATCACAGGTTCTGAAACTCATGAGAAGGTCATTTCTGCCTTTAAAAACGAGCTCCATTTCCATTTACTACTGACTGATAGCTGAAGTCAGGCTGGCATTGAGCTCTAGATCTCTGCTCCTGACAGGAAAGGGACAATTGGTCCCTGAATTACTGCCTTTGCCCTGATCTACTTTTCCAGGTCTTGGGGAGCTGTGTGTCTGACAAAAGCGAAGTGACAGTGACTCAGGACCACTGCCTTGCTTGTAGCCTCAAAGGAGAGAGGGGAGGAAGCTTGGATGGATAGACAGCATGCGCAGACGCGATCGCTTTATTTCCTCTGCCGTCCACTCGTTTGCCTCTCTCTCAGCCTCCTATTATAAAAGGCACCTCCTCCTTTTAATCTGTGCCTGTTCTTTGGGTCACCCACCTGTTGGATGCTGGACATGTCACCTTTGGTTGTCCACCATTTCAGTGGTATTCTTCTGCCATCTGTAAGTTATCACACCAACCAGCTCTCACCATTCCAGTGGTATTATCCTGCAGTCCGCAGATTATTGCACCTACCTGTTCTCACCATTCCACTGGTATTCTCATGCATGCCTCAGATTATTGCATCTCTCCACCATTCCAGTGGTATTGTTCTGCCGTCTGCAGACTATTGCATCTACCAACTCTCACCATTTCAGTGGTATTATCCTGCATTCCGCAGGCTATTACACCTACCAGCTTCCACCATTCCAGTGTTAATCTCCTGCAATCCGCACACTATTGCATCTCTTTATCCTTCCAGTGATATTGTCCTGCTTTCCACAGGTTATTGCAGTTATCAGCTCCCTACCGTTCCACTGGTACTATCTTGCAGTCCGCTGGCTATTGTACTTATCAGCTCTCCGCCTACAGTGGTGTTGTCCTGCAGTCCACAGGCTACTGCATCAACCAACACACCACCATTCCAGCTTGTTCCAACTTTCTCCAGTAGGTCTCGCTTAGTACTACATAAGAGGGCCACAACCTGCGGACCCTTGCAAAGACCATCTGCTTAGTTAGATTTCACGCCTCTGCAAGGAGTAGCACCAAACTTGGCAGACCATGCATCTAATACTCCCTACGAACTGTGACACTCTCTCAGTTTCTCTGATTAATAATACAAGCGTTTCACATATAGTATGAGGATTTATGCTTAGAGCTTACTCTTGTTTCTCACTACTGTTATGTCTCAAACAGTACAAAGTCCCACTCGTATAGGGTATAGTTTTACAGACTCACCCCAGCACACTGGGTTGCTGATGTTACTGTTGCCTTGTCTTTTAGAGAAAATTTGTCAGTATAGCCGCTGTGACTGGATCACTATTAAATAACTTTTGCTAAAAAAATGTATTTAAAGCGAATAGCGCAGGGCACTTATTTATGTAATTGCATTTGCACTTATTTTTTATATTGTTTATATTATGAGATAGGTAATCGTTATTTCTGAGACCAGGGGAAGAAATTTGTCTCTTGTCTAACCTTGCTATAGGAAATGCCTATTTCTGATGTATATATCTGATACAATGAGCCTGTGTTTACAAATCCTCTTGTGTATTGTGATGTGGGAAACTAGCTTGTTTTGGTTGTTGTTGTTCTGTGTGAATATGTATTCCAAAACGGTCTGATGAAAGGCAACATGTTAATTAGATCTTTTGATGTGTGAGGTTTAACTTGGAGACAGGAAGGTTTAATTTAAAATGTGCTGCTACATTTCCTTCATCTCAAAAAAAGATGGAGTATATCACAGTAAGGTTTTTAAGAATTTCATAGTGAAGTATAAATATTAGTGGCTTTGCAATGCATGTAAATTTCTGTTTGTGTAAATAGAGTATATCCTGATGCTAAAAATAGCATGTGTCTGAAAGGTATTAATGCTCTGACTTGTACACTGAAATGTATAATTCTTCTGATTTCATCTGACCTGATCACCCTGGTACCTTCCACTAGGGTGAGAGAAAATAAACATCTTGCTTCAAAGACCTGCTTGGAAACATCTTCAATATCGCTGTATTCCTGTGGTCTACAGATTAGACCCAAATCTAATCCGTTCTCTGGCTGTGTGTGAGGTTTGGATCCAGTACCACCGCTCTGCCTGCTACCCAGCAGCCCTGGTCCATGTGACAGGCCAGGTGGGATCCAATCACAGCAACCCGGATAGTAAGAGTTCCAGAGTAACCAGCCCAGGTACACCAGCAACGAGACATGCTAGCAGAGTCAGTGACCCAGAAGGAACGTGTTCTGAGTGCCATAGAAGGAGCTCAGTGGTGGCAGCATTATAAGCCCCTCCTACTGCGGCATGAGGGCGCTTTTGGGATAACAAAAGGGAACGGTGGCAAAGTAAGCCCAGCCGGTTCCCAGCAACAACAGACAGGGTGGCATAGGTGGTTCATCCTGTCACAGCCGCAATCTCCAACTAGCCTGTTGCTTGTCTGTTTTTTCTGTTTCAGTCTTCGTTACACAGCACCTCGCATCACAATTCTTCTTTCCAACCTGCAAAAGTTCCTTGCACAAAACACACCTATATCTCACGGGATTTTGGCTGTAATGTCACTCTCAGTCTGTCCAGCTTTGACAGACAGATGCATGAACCAATGAGCAGCAGGAGCAGGGATACTTCTGGGTCCTGAGCTTGCACAGACCTTTTTAATGGGACCATACACATAGATCAACACCTAGGGGTAAATGTATCAAGCTGAGAGTTTTCCGGCGGATTTAAAAAAACAATCAAATTCTAGCTATCATTTATTTAGTACATTCTACAAAATGAGAGCTAGAATCTGATTGGTTGATATAGGCAACATCTCCACTTTTCAAACCCACCGGAAAACTGTCAGCTTGAAACATTTACTCCCTAGTGCCTGAAAAATATATTAAAATGCTTAACGGCTGATAACCTTTCCTTACATTATACTCTTATAGTTTTAACCATAACCATAATAAAGACACGACAACTTAAGTATGGGGAAAGTAACACTGGATTTATTGCCAGGTATGGTGGTGGAGAAATAGCAGTCCGAGTCGACATCCGCCAGGCCAACCAGGATGCCCCAAGCCTTCCAGGGGGCATCCGCAAACGGGGGACAACCACACACCCCAAGGTGCACATATCTACCTAAACGGGGCTACCACCCCGGGCACTACAGAACCCTCCCCTTTTCTAGGCTAACGGAAGCAACCACAAGTCAACCCGGTCGGGAAGTACTTGTACGTAGACTAATAGCCTATTCCATTTGAAAACAGGTGGGTTAAGCGTGCCCGATACCGTCATGTGCCCTTACCACTGGCCGTCGACTGTACTGCGATTTCCGGCCACGCCCGGATCTTCAAGAGCCGCGGCCCGGCACCACACCTAAAGAAATCACGCTAAGCCTTTATAAATATCCTCAAAAAACAAATGCATGCCTTCCTCCTTCAGATGAACACCATCAGACCGATAGAGACCAGGACTCTGAAAACGTATAAGAGGATGTTGTATACGCACTCCACCATAAAGCAAGTGAAATGAGCAGTCACCGAGTTCACCTTCTTCCGTACCTCGTCAGCCACTCTGCCTTCCTTAAAATGTCTCCAAGACAACCTAGGCACTATATCCGACCAGCATATTAACAGGTCAGGCCAGGAGGCACGGACCCAAGCCAACTCCGACTGAATTACAAACTTCAAATCCACGGTCCTACCTATCCCCGAGTCGTTTCCTCCCCGATGAATAACCAACACATAAGGCACACCCCTTTTAGCAATCTCGTTAACTAACAACCTACGAAAACCCATCCATCTTAAACCCCTCTGACCAATCCACTGAAACACAACCGACCCCGGAATAGCTGAAGTATCACCTATAGCCCTATGCAAAGCAGCCCAATGCACATACAAGTGTCCCAACACCCAGATCAGCCGCGGGGTCCTGTGTTCTGTAAAAAAGGGGGGCAGTGAAGATCCATGTTAGCGTCACATACCAGCAACACTTTTCAGCAGCTGGAAATAGAAAAATAAAGAAGAAGAAAAAAGAAAGGACCAGCATGTCCCCAAGATTCTATCCTGCACACCCATAACAGGCAACTCAGCAGTCCACCACACAAGGGGTACGCATTCAAACAAGTAGAAGAAGGAAACAAAGAGGGGAGCTGAAACACAAGCGAGGGTAAAACCATTAAAACCTCATGGAGCCAACAAGCCAATCATGGCTCCACTTTAGAGGGAAAAAACGGACAAAACCCTCGCGCCCTGCTTCCAAAAGCATGAGCAGCTGAAGCCCTGTGAATCCGCCCGCAGCTTCAGATCAGGAGAGGAGAAATTCAGGAAAGAAGAGAGGGTCACAAATAAAGTTTGTAGACATTAGTTTTCCACCTCCTAGTTCTTTATATGGTGGCTCTGACGGCCCTGCAACCGCATCAGATGTAGCGGCACCAATACAAAATGAATGCGTGCCAAACCGCTCACAAGCCAGACCCACAGCCGTCAATTTGTTTTTAAACACCACAGAAAATTGTTACCTGGTGAGAGGCGAACCATCACCATGCACCAACCGAGGTAGAGTCCCACTCGGTCTAAAAGGAGGCAAATTGGCTGATTATCACAATAGGGCAAACAGAGCAACCAACCCTTGGGACCATTGTAATCCTGCGCCCCCACTGGTCAGATTTGGATCCACACCTTACAGCCCAGCGAGCTGTTAGATATTACCACGTGTTGCCCGAGCATGCCTAACAGGGGGGAAGCCCGAAAGGAAGAACTAGCTCGCTCACCCGCAGCGCCAAAGTATAACCTCACAAATGCTGCGCGAAACAAAGCGACCTCGTAGCTGTCCCGAGCAATATCCGGGATTGCGGCCCACATACTGCCTAACAAAGGGTCACTAATAGGCCTTCTCTGGTCCGGAGGATCCGGTCTTTCTCTCGCCCAACCCCTGCGGGCTTAAGAGATCAAAAACTTTTGTATAATCTATCTCCCCTTTCATCCTCCTCAATCGGGGTTACCAGGTGTTACCTCGCTCGAACCTTCACGGCCCTAGACACAACCAAAATTCTGGCGTAAACCTCTTCCCTTCGCAACTTAGCGAAGAATTAACTTCCCACCGGAGACCCTGACATAGTTGCTCAGAATTACTGGATTGACAACCCAGCCCCAACTAATCCTATCATACGCCATGCCCTCCTTCAGCAGTATCCTGGCCCGGCTTCGGACAAATGCACCACTCCTGCCAAGTAACACGATACTTTGTCCGTATTACAGGATCACGGGCTGAATCGGTCAACCCTCCCTGTCGCTGGACAACCTGCCAGACCTAAATGTGCGTGCCTGTGAGCAGATGCCATAGGACAATGGTGCAATATCAACCTGTTCAACCGAGAAATCAGCGAGGGCGAAGTATCCTGTTACAGCCTAATTGCCCTGCCCTACTCAGGTGTTATCACACCATAACAAACCATCCGTTTCCCAACTAGCCTGTCCTCCAACGCACCCAGCTCCCACTATTGAGAAAGTCCCCAGGGGGACTAAGCTATCAGCCCAGTCGGACCGCCCTAATTGCCGGACCAAGATGCAGCGCATCCCTCCAAGACAATGACGACCCCCAGACTCTTACCTGCACACTCGTAAACCTTGCAGGAACAGATCCCAACTAATAACCACTCCCGGGTCTCAATATCACAATGGATACTACCTCAAGGGAGCCTGCACCCTGCTTTAGACCCCTCCACTTCCGACACTTGGCGATCCCCAGGATGGAATAAGCCTGCTCCAAAGTTACTCCCTAGAACTCAAGCACCTCAGCTATCCACTGGCCCAGCTTCATAAACCTGCCTAAGGTGAGCCTACAAGGCTCGGGAACTTGTCTATCTTGATGCCCAAGTCCACCCGCTACCCGTGACTGTGACACCCCTTGACGGGAAACAAGCTCCTACCTAAAGCAAAATTTCCTTGCCTATTGAGCACTTACTGGGTTTCCTGCCCAGAAAATCTTTCAAGTAACGAGCGATGCCCTGATGGCCTGTGCCTGCACAGCCAAACCGGTGTAGGAGCGATCGGGCACCTAAATAAACCAGCAGGAGACTGCGTATACCTTAGGTAAGCACTAATTCCGACTACCTCTTGCCGGACCTCCCCCTACGTCTAGCACAGCTTCACAGATCGTTACACCACATTGCAGAACTTCTCAGGGAGCGTAATTCGCTGCCGCACCCTGCGGCCATAACGGGTGCTGCATCAGCCCAAACTGTCCTGCCCCTGCTTAGGAACCACCGTACCGGGAAACCACCGAGGCCCGTCAAGTGAGGGATTTGGAAAGTCGGCGCACATCCGCCCCAACGCAAACTGCCCGTGAACTTTGCCGGATAAAACCTCATGAACTAAACTGGAGGGTTTCAAGAATGCTCCAGCGGTCGCCTAGACCTACCCTAACGATAGCACATCACTTCTAACTGGAGTGTGTACCGCTCAAGCCATTCGCTCATGTGAACCACCCTAATTGGTACCCCTACCTTCAGTAGGGCCAGAGGGGGGGGGCCGATTCCTCGTTCCTGCCCACTGCCTGACTTGTCACCATGCTATATCGGGGTATCCGTGCAAGTATAAACTCTAACCTAGTGAAATCAAGGCAATGCTAGAGCATCGCACCATTCCCACCCCTGTGCAATGAGCACCTCCCTAACACCAGACCGTCGACTCAGCGCCCGATAATCTTCGCATGTTACCAATTGCTTGCGCAAATACTTAACAAGTTTCTGAGGGAAGTCCCCGGAGCTAAAGATGCCAAACTGAAATACAACTATCAGAACAAAGGCTGTAACCAAGTATTTCATACATATTAATCTCACCTTGCAAAATGGAAACCACCCTTTAGGGCCGCCAACTGACCTTCCACTGTTGAATGTGCTGAGGTATGTCCGTCACAGCTCACAGACCCGTCAAACCGGTCAACTAAGGCTGCTCCGGCATTCCCCTTCCTCATAGCAGATCCCATCCCTATGACCTGCATCTGTTACCAGTACAAAATGAAGTGTAAGAAATATGCATACATATACTGATATACTAAGAGTACCTGGAGATGTGACCGTACGAAAATATACATTACAATTATATTATGGACAGTCAACCATCACATACAATTCCCTATAAGTTCAGCAGAGATTCTGATACACACTTGCAAATCCTGTCACCAAGGCATTAATGAGCAGTCTATTGATATGATCCCCAATGGGCTCGTCCCAACCTGTTGTATAAGCAATTGGCTCATGTAAACTGATATATGGTACTGAAATGGGTAGAGATTACACATCCAGGATACTGACTCTGCTGGCATTAAGCAGAGGTGTAGCGTCACAAGAGCTTACACCTGTGCTAGAGGGGGGGTGTTGGCAGAAAAAATTGCGACAGGCCCTGCATGTGGCAGGGGCAGACACCCCTTCCCCCGCATGCAGACAGTGGGCGCACTGAAAACCGTGGTCACCGCTCCAAGTGAGGGGGGAGCACAACCTTATTAAGTGTTTGCAAATCAGTATCCCCCTTCAAAACCATAGACGGGGACAGACTAAATAGCATCCCACTGTATGAAAGCTATAAGGCAATACCTTAAACAAAAAGGTCCGTGAAAATAAACCCCTTTATATTGACCTGGAGGTAAATACATAAAACAGTTCACCTGTCCCTTTATTGCCATGAGCTATGTGTCTGTCTGGATGAACAAATAAAATGAGGCAAGTAGAAAAAAAAAACCCAGGCTGTGTGCAACAGGCTTCTGAGCTGAATCTATCTGTGCCTGCATGATCTAAATGGATACATAAGAGCTGGTGGGGGAAGGGAATCCTTGCTGCAAGTTGAGTGCAAAGTTTGATATCACATAACATCTTAATTAACCTGCACATGCCCATACCTGTATTCTATAACCACTAGACCCACATATGACTGAATAGCTGGCAGGGAGAAGAAAAAGCACAGAGGAAAATAATGAAGACTAGCCTGGGGTTATAAATATTAGCTGAAAACAAAAACCCTCTTGAAAAATCCCATAGCTATCATAACTATACAGCCATAATACCACACCTAGCTCTGTGCATACTGCAGCCCAACATCTGAACTCAATCAAAGTACAATCTAGTGTGAAAACTCTAAGGAAGAGGAGCTGACTTGAAAGAGGGCAAGAACATACAGTTATGTGGAACTAAACAGGGAGGAAAACTAAGGAAAGGAAAAAATAAAATAAAAATATAAAGCAGCAAAGACAGGAGGGGTAGAGACTAAGGAAGGGAAAAATAACTATACTAAAGGAAGAAAGACACAGAATGTGAAATCAATGAAAAATGCAGCAGGGACAGACAGAGGAATCTAGGAGTACTCATCCAACGTCCATCAGCCTTGAGAGAAAGATTCTTCTCCGCCCATTCCAGATATAACTTCCATAACTCCTCCCCATGACTCATCCGGACGTCATGAGCAGACCACACAAATTAACCCCCAGAGTACCAATACAGTTCAATACAGCCTTAGCTTTTATTATCCTTCGAGCTTAGATACAGCCCTCTGTTCTTAATCTACAGTCTATACCTGATCTACTGTGTCTCCATTTTACTAAGTTTTGAGTAAAACTAAACTTCCTGTACAGGCTCTTGGCCTGAAAAAAATAAGTGTGCACAGGCTCTACGTCTGATTTACATGCAGGGAAGACATATTGCCTGTAAATACTGTGCCCCAAACTGAATATTACAGGTCTGGCTTTGAGCCTGTCCTACTGTGGCCTCAGGCTTTTAAATCGGATTAAATATGCCCAAAGATTACTTATATAAGGATCTTAAATCAGTAAGCTAAGAAGCCGTAGGACCTGAAGGGTGGAATAGGGGAGTGAAGGGGCCAGGGCATGTGTTTGTATGTAAGATACACTGTAATTTTATGTACAGTATACAATGATAACATCATGATTTATGTAATTCATGTTAAAAACTATTAATAATGTATGTTTATTAATGATTACAGTATTAAGAGTTGTTAATGTATTTATTTCCATGTGTTTTGGTAGGACTTAACTGCACATACGCATTGTGAGTATCCTGCACTGTGTTTAGTGTGTCTGCATACAGCAAGTTAACGTATAGCCAGAGTGTTATGGTTCTGTTCAAAACCAATTCCTTAATTACAGCCAAGTAGCCAGACACGTGATATAAACGTTTAAACTGTTTATTGCAGAAAAAGTATAGTCCAGGGAAGGCAAAATAAACAGTAAACAGTTCAGGCTGAATGAAACAATGGACTTCCAGATCTTGCCAAACAACAGGTAAATACAGCAAATAACAACTGAAACCAGTTCGCAGTCGTAGCCAGAAGCATGCAGGTAATCCAGGAATAAGGCAACATGAGCAGGCTAGGAACTTCAATGACCAGCAAAGGATTCTGGATTAGGCAGGCATTTATAGGAAACAGACAGGTGGGGATGATAGTAGGAAAGGGCAAACAGCAGCACCTCTGGAGGATTACAGGTACTGCAGGGCAATATGCACACAGGGAAACAAGGCAAGTCATAACACAGGGTAAAATGCACACAAAGATACAAGGCAGATCATAACACAGAGTGTACTTTTACCCATATTCAAATGGAAACCTTTCTTGAGATCCGCTTGTATATGAGTATGGATGCACGTGCGTGAAATTTACACCCGATTTTAAAATTGTATTCGCATTGCGTTCAAAGATGAATCAGGCACAAAGACATGCCATGGATGGTTATATATTGTGATTTGCTTCTGAGGACATTCATGCACTCATGTACAGATATGTCCACTGCTCATGGTGCATTGTCAGCAGGGAAACATTGCAGCATATCTTTTGGGCCTGCCCCTATGCACAGGTACTGTTGGATGCCTGGGAAATGAACTCAGAGACAGTGGGCCTGAGTCATTAAGGGACGTATGTCCCTGTTCAGCGCGTACCGTACGCAAAAGGGTTGTGCGCATGCTCGGTGGCCTGTACGGGAGCGAACGCAAAAGCCATTTGCGACGAGCTACGACTTTGGGGGGTGAACAGGGTGGTTCTGGGGCGTGGTGACGTAGTAAATTTCCAATGGGGGCATTCCTGGCTAACTACGTCAAAGTCATACCCGTGCGAACGCAGACAATCGCGGGTGTGGTGGCGTATTCTATGCACCTGCCAGGGGTCTAGTTAATCTGTCATTTTTGAACCGCTAGCACACACAAATTGGCCTCAGCAACGCCATGTGATCATGACATATGCTGACCCTCATCTGCATACTCTTAACCACTGCTATAAAGCTCTGAGTAGATCATGTTCCCTGTTCACATACTTTACTGGTATGTTTGCATGATATATTTTAAGATATTACTACGGTTTCTTTGGTTGATTTATTTTCACATTTTATTGCTTTATTGTTTTATTTGTTTTTGACTTTTGTGTTATTTTGGTTGTAATACTTTGTTTCAGATAATAGTTACAGATAATAGTTTCTTTGTATTGGGCTGTTTACTACTTTTTAAATTTATTCTATCTTTTGTTTACTTTCTTTTTTCTTTTTTAGTTTGCCATTGACATTTGTTTGCAAGTGAACAGGATAACCCTGCTCCATTTTGAGGTAAGTAACATGGGCCTAGGTCTGCAACCTGACATATCATAGAAGGAGAAGGAATAATTGCATTTTTTTTTTCTTTTCTAGTTTGCCATTGACATTTGTTTGGAAGTGAACACGATAACCTACTCCATTTTGAGGTAAGTAACATGGCACCAGGTCTGCAACCTGACATATCATAGAAGGAGAAGGAATAACTGCTTATTCACCCTCTGACACATATGTTTGATTTATTTTTATTAGCCCCATTATGAGTTTGGCCAACCCACTTGTTGGTGTACGTATATTGTAAATGTTTCCTGTGCAAACAGGAGTAACAGTTCCAAAACTAGGAGGTAATTTGTTTTTTTTTACATCCTTCTCTTTCAAATATAGTGTTTCTTAGAAATGGCAGAGGCACATGTGGCAGCACAGGAGGGCAACCAGCATCGCCGCCTCCGAAATCAGCAAGTAGCCTATCGTCGCCGACCAAGGTAGCATGTGTTCAGGCCACGTGTCAGCCTCTTTGGCATGTCTGATGCTGAGGTGGTGCGTCGTTATCGGCTCCCGCCTCGTGTCATCCTGGACACCCTGCGCATAGTGCAGATTGACCTGGAGCCAAAGCGCAACAGCCAAACAGCAATACCGCCATTGACCAAACTGTTGGCGGTATTGTATTTTTGCTCCACAGCGTCTTTTCAGACCACTATGGGAGTCACTTCAGGGATGTCCCAGAAGTCCTTCAGTCATGTGCTGAAGGTTGTTGTGGGGGCGTTTGTGTCGTGGCTGAGTCAATTCATACATCTGCCACTCGATGAGGAGTCCCTGGTGCAGATACTACGGCAGTTTTCCAACATAGCCGATTTCCCGCATGTCATAGGGGCAGCCTCTCTCCAGATTCGTGACCTGGTAGCTATGTGGCCAGGGAGTACACATGACTGCTTTGCCTTCCGGCAATCAGGGATGTGGGAAAGATTGCAACTGAGGCAAGGTGGTGCAAGGTCGAATGGTGACGCGTGGCTATTAGGTATTTTTATTATTTATGTTTTTAGTAGTTTAAAGTGGAAATAGTAATGTCTTAAGTTTGATAGCTAAGTAGACATATTACAAAGGCACATTGCAATATCAGTCCAAGGTACATTTAATTGTGATGTTTACCTTAAAATCCTACCTGGATAGCTGCCCATATGAAAAGCTTTTTACAAAATTAAACCTTGGGTCCAAATACATTGAGTATGTTATGTAAGCTTCTCTGAAGTAATATCTGTGTCTAATTGCTTCTTTTGCCATTATTTATCATCCAACATGTTGCCTGTCTTGTAGATGGACCCACAATTATGACACTCACTCGTATTTTTGAACTTTTTCCTTCTTGTCACCCCTTCTATGAGATAATGCATACCCTTTTCGCCCTTGGCTCCTCACTCCTCTATTAAACCCACATACGGAGCAGGATATTGCATACAGCTCCGCACATAGAGCCACTAGTTGTGGAGCGGGCATTTGGTCTTTTAAAGGCCAGATTCCGTTGCCTAGATCGGTCTGGTGGTGCTCTAATGTACGCTCCAACCATTGTGTGTGATATCATAGCTCTGTGCGTGGTGTTCCATAACATCGCCATTAGGAGTGGGGTTCCGAATGTGGAATGGCTAGTTCAGCAGCTAATCTGGCAGACATGAAATTCCCCGCTGCTCCAGAATGCAGCAGGGCTAAAATGTATTGGGAGCCTTGAGCGTGTTTCAGAGTGACTGGGATAATACAGTCCTTGCCTTGTGGGGAGCGAAGGGCCACTCCTAGGCTCACTTCCTCATCGTCAGCTAGGAGGGTGTGTTTACCCGGCTTACGAGGACAGTGATGTAAAAGATGTCCGGAACTGGCACAGTATAAGCAAAGTTTCTCTCTAACTCGCCGTTCTCGCTCAGTGGGTGAAAGACTTGCTTTGCCTAATTGCATTGGTCCTTCAGGGAAAGGAGACGGTACACGGACCCGTTGAATAGGGTGGAACTTGGGGTGTTTCAGCTTTCTCTTTTCTAGAGCTCTCTCTCTGAACTGAAGATCAACCCGATTGCAGGTGGTAATCAATTGGTCTAGCATTGTAGGTAAGTCCCGAGACGCTAATACATCCTTAATGTGGTCAGACAGGCCCTGCCAGAAGAACGCAACAAGAGCATCGTTATTCCAAGATAGTTCAGAGGAAAGTGTTTGAAATTGAACGGCATATTGGCCCACAGACTGCTGCCCTTGCCGAAGGCGCAGAATATCTAAAGCGGCTGACGTTCTTCCAGGCTCGTCGAATATTCTGCGGATGGTAGACAGGAAGCTATCAATATCAAATAAAATTGGGTCAGATTTTTCCCAGAGCGGTGATGCCCATGCCAGAGCTTGCCCTGATAGTAGCGAAACAATATAAGCAGTTTTGGTACGTGCAGTGGGGAAATTCCCGGGTTGTAATTCAAAGTGTATACTACACTGGTTGAGAAACCCGCGGCAATTCTTCGGATCGCCATTGTATTTAGCTGGCGTGGGAAGATGGAGTCCGGATGAAGTAGGTAGTGAAGCAGGTATTACTGGCTCAGGCGGAGTATAGGATGGTTGACTGCGGAATAACTGCAAGGTATCCATACGTGTAGAAACATCCTGCAGCAATCTCAAAATTTGCCCCTGGTTAGTTTCTTGTCTCTCAATGCGTTCAGCTAATATTTGGACAGAGTCCTCCCTCGGGGTATGTTCCCCTAGCGGATCCATTAGGCCTGAACAAACTGTCACGGTCGTCTGAATTTCTTGATCCGATTCGAGACCCTTGGGACTAGCTGGAGCAGGAGTGAAACAGAACTTAGCAGCCTGGATGATCTTCTTGCTCATTGTAGAATATAGCAGGGGAATGAGCAGTCTATAAATGTTGACAGGAACAGTGCACTAGTAATGCAGACAGGAACAGTGCACTTTGTAATTCTGACAGGAACACTGCACTTGTAATGCAGTCAGGAACACTGCACTTGCAATGCAGACAGGAACACTGCACTTGCAATGCTGACAGGAACACTGCACTTGTAATTCTGACAGGAACACTGCACTTGAAATGCAGCCAGGAACACTGCACTTGTAATGCAGTCAGGAACACTGCACTTGTAATGCAGTCAGGAACACTGAAGCCAAGAACTATCCTCTGGAGAGAAGTGTGTTGTTCTGGCAATGAACAGATCACAGCAGCAGGTTTAAATAGGATGTCCCAAACAACTATTGGCTGATCAGTTCATGTGATCACAGCTTCTGAATCTGGTTGGTTTGGAATGATCACCTGACTGCATCCAAGATGACCGCGCCCATGCAGCAGAACAAACAGTATGTGTTTGTTTACAAACGAAGGTGTGGAGAACAGGAATGCTGCAGATGACCAGAAGGGACCCAGGTAGCTGTGATATGACAGCGGCGGATGAGGTAAGTGCGGCTAAGATCCCGATTTGTGACACTAGTTCCTTTGATGTAAAGTGCAGATTACAAACACTTGATGAAACAGCAGCAAAGTGAAAGGGAATACATATACACATCTATTTAGACATTCATGCTTACATCACTTCTGCAAGCAACGCTGTTCTTTGTTAATAAAACTGTTGTCTTTACACGGTTCAAAAAAGTTAAAAATAATCCTCCACCATTCTTTGGATGCTGATATATAAAACATGGATGGTGTATATACATTAGGCGCCAATCTTTAAGCACATCAGAGTTTGAGGCAGTTTCCTTCTCGATGGTGAACACCGATAATACAATTCATTTCTCACTAAAACTCAAAAGAAATCAACATAGTGTAGTAAATTCTTTCCAATTTTATACAGATGGATTAGAGAGAGTCCATATAAGCACCATGTGATAATAGATGAGAAATAACACCAGGAAATTGCAAACTTTGTGTGTCTTCTGTTTCACCTTGTCCCCAAAAGACATATGCTTACAATGTTTCCATTGAGTATAAACCTTCAGAAAAGATAACAGATATTCTCCTCCTTCCTCCACTGGAAGATCATCCTTTCCTCCATTAAAATAATGAAATAACAGACAAAAAGGAATCTAGGTGATGTAACATATCCTTCGCAGAAGGCTCAACCGGGGGATCAGACATTAGACCTGTTCTTACTATCAAGACTCTGAACGAATTAATAGATCCCTATCTCTGCCGAGATGGAACTCGCCCAGGAGTGCGGAGTCTAACGGGTAGGAGGTCTTCGCCAGTGATCCCCGCAAGGGAATATGGACTTTGCCGCACCTATCCCACAGGTCACGGTCTCCTAGACGAGAGCTGGCAGAGAGTGGTGGAGTTTAGACACAATGGATAAACAGGAGAAATCCAATACATGAATTAAAAGTTCATAGCTCACGGGCATCACAGACAACGGTAATACTGGCAAGTGGGAGCTGTAAACTCAAAGAATGCTGCAAAGTAATTAAAATAGATACTGCGATAATGAGTGATGAAATAACTTGAGATGATAATAGGCTAAGCACATGGTACCTTGATCAGAAGAGGAGATGAAACACTACACGTTACTTCAGAGTTGGTATCCCTTGACAACTGCAGATTGAGAGTTAGGACAACAGTTCAACGCTTAGATGAGTGAGGGAGAATGCTAGATCCAATAGGGTAACACACAGCATAACAGGCGAATCACTGATACAGCACCAGTTCAAGTGGAAATGAGAATATAGAACTAGCTGATCCGTAAACATAGATGATTCAATGTAGCAGGTGAGTCACCGGCATAGCAGTATTCCGGTTGTAGGGAAGACAAGGCGTTGAGACCATTAACCAATTAATATCAATTCCAAACGGCAGAGATGAATACAAGTCTATCAGGCAGTCTGTTACCTAGAAGTAGCGGAGAAGTGAAGTGTAGCTGAGCCGTGCGTGAAACTACAGGTGAACGATAACTCAGCAGTACATCCAACGGTGAGGAAATAGCAGTGTTGAACCAAGCAAGCAGACGTGAGGAACTTGAGCTGCAGCAGTGGACACAGGTGTAACAGGCAGTTCACAATAATGATTCACTTGCGGATTAACAGCGAGATGAAGTTCAATTGAACCAGGCATGGAGCTACAAGTGACAGATAACTCAGGAGTAGGTCCAACAACGAGACAGTAGCGGTGTTGAGTCAGGCAAGCAGAAGTGAGGAACTTGAGCTGCAGCAGTGGACACAAGTGTAACAGGCAGTTCACATTGATGGTACACTTGTGGGTTAGCAGCAGAGTAAAGTTCTGTTGAGCCAGACATGGAACTACAAGTGACAGATAACTCAGGAGTGGATCCAATAACGAGATAATAGTGGTATTGAGTTTGAGCTGCAGCAGTAGACACAGGTGTAACAGGCAGTCCACATTGATAGTGCATTTGCAGGTAGCAGCGGAGTAAAGTTCAGCTATAATAATAAGCCCAGGTGAGAGGGACCATAACGGTAAAGAGTCCAGCGGGTTCCAGTCAATAAACAGATAATAGGTAGGTCAGACCTATGGAAGTCAAATCCTAGTACTGAGTGGGTAACACGAAGAACAGGCAAGGAACAGAGAATAATGGGAGTGTCACTGGCACTAGGAGTTGCTACCCGAGTTTCACCAGATGGTACTCTGCTGGAGAGGCGGAGATATGGCACGCACCTCAAAGCAGGCAGGTGAATGATTGGAGCGACCCAACAGCAGGAGAGTAGCGATAGTCTGAGGCAATCAACGACTTGGAGCTGTAAACTGGAAACTGAAGATAATGTAGACACGAGAAGTGGACGTGGATAGGTGATGGTAAGTAGAGGAGGAGTCAGTGGTCTGCGTACAGCAAGTTGTACCACTGCTCTGATGGGAAGAATAGGATTGGTGCAGGTAGGTAGCAGGGTAGTCGGTGGTCTGCGTGCAGCAAATTGTACCACCGCTATGGTGAGGGAACGGATCCAGGTGTAGGTAGGTAGCAGGAAAGTCAGTGGTCTGCAAATAGCAAGTTGTACCACCGCTGTGATAGGAGGACTTGTCCAGGTGCAGGTATGTAGCAGGGAAGTCAGTGGTCTGCGTGCAGAAAGTTGTACCACTGCTGTGGAGGGAGTGAGGACTTGTCCAGGTGCAGGAGAGTGAAGTTGAAAGGCAAACTGTGGCTGTATGGGAACAGCGCAAGTATAGCAATGTCTTGGAAGGCACAATGAATAGTCTGTATATATAGTTGGTGCCTTGCAGTGAGGAGAAGCTGAACACAGCAGTTTATGCACAATGACGCCAAGTAGTAGCGTGAATAGGCAACGAGCTTGAGTGACAGCAGTCCTAACTGGAGAAATGCGGAAACACAGTCTATATGGGTACCTGTACCCTGCGCAATAAACAATAATGGATAAACAATTCAGGACCAAAGCCCTTCCAATGAACGAGGAATCGGAAAGTTCCTCGCGAAATTTTAGCATCCAGGATCTGAGAGATCTCGAACTCCTCTTCTTGGGGAATCCGTACTGGTTTAGGTACAGAAGGAGGAGCAGAAAAGCGATTGATCACAAGAGGTTTGAGCAGGGAGACATGGAAGGCATTGGAGATCCGGAGGTTCTTTGGTAAAAGTAGCTTGAAGCATACTGGATTTATGACTTGAGTGATCTTGTATGGCCCGATGAAGCGTGGCGCAAACTTCATGGACGGAACCTTCAAGCGGATACTTTTTGTAGAAAGCCATACACGGTCTCCAAGCTTGAATGGTGGAATGGCTCGCCTCTTTTTATCTGCGAAGAATTTGTATCTGGCTGATGCTTCCTTCAGGGAAGATCTCACCTGAGTCCAGATGGTTTTAAAGTTTTGACAGAGTCTTTCCACCACAGGGACATGGGTGGGAGGGAGGGCAGGAAACTCTGGGAGAGACGGATGGTGACCGTAAACCACGAAAAAAGGAGTTTTTGTTGAAGACTCATGGTACATGTTATTGGGGGCAAACTCAGCCCACGGGAGCAATTCTACCCAATTATCTTGATTGGCTGAGGAAAAGATTCTTATGAAGGTCTCTAGATCTTGATTGACCCTCTCGGTCTGGCCGTTTGATTGGGGATGGTAAGACAATGATAGAGACAGACGGATACCCAAGTTCTTGCAAAGGGCTCGCCAGAATCTGGAGATGAACTGTACCCCTCTATCGGACACAATCTCGGACGGACAGCCGTGAATCCAAAAGATCTCCTTAATAAAATGGTCAGCCAAGGTAGAAGAAGATGGTAATCCGGTTAGCGGGACGAAGTGAACCATCTTGGAGAATCTATCCACCACTACCC
Source organism: Mixophyes fleayi (assembly GCF_038048845.1). Lineage (NCBI taxonomy): Eukaryota > Metazoa > Chordata > Amphibia > Anura > Limnodynastidae > Mixophyes > Mixophyes fleayi. The sequence goes on along the minus strand of NC_134404.1, from coordinate 247,814,693 downwards.
AGATGGTATTACATCTCTTGCTAAGAGGTAGTTCGGTGACAAAGTCCATGCTTATATGGGTCCAAGGTTAGTAGGAATAGGTAGTGGTTGGAGCAATCCCGCTGGTGTTCTGCGGGAAGACTTAAATTGAGAGCAGATCTCGCAAGCGGCCACAAACTCTCTGACATCCTTTCTGATAGAAGGCCACCAATAACTCCGGGAAAGGATCTCAAAAGTCTTTCGTTCACCAGAATGTCCAGAGAACCGTGAAGAATGGTACCATGATAATATTTTCTTGCGTAGAGATGGAGGAACAAGAGTTTTCCCAAACGGTAGCATATTGGTGGATGAAGTGGCCAAAGTCACACATTTGGGATCCAGTATAGGGTGATCGGAAGAATCCAAGGTGTCAGAAGGAGGGGCAAATGCTCGGGATAAAGCATCTGCTTTCCTGTTCTCTGCAGCAGGTTTGAACGTTATAATGAGTTTGAAGCGGGAAAAGAAAAGTGACCACCTCGTCTGTCGAGGGTTTAGACATTGGGCTGACTGTAAATAGAGGAGATTTTTGTGGTCGGTGAAGATGGTAACAGGAAAATGAGCCTCCTCCAGTAAATATCTCCACTCCTCCAATGCGACTTTTATTGCCAATAGTTCTTTGTCACCGATGGTGTAGTTCTTCTCCGCGGGTAGCAGACCCTGGGAGTAGAAGGCACAGGGATGGAACTTCTGTTGCTCAGATCTTTGGGAGAGAATAGCTCCTAGTCCGACATTGGAGGCGTCTACCTCGAAAAAGAAAGGAAGGTTTACATCAGGCTGCCGAAGAACAGGAGCGGTAGAAAATGCTTCTTTAAGGCTTTGGAAAGCTTGAAGGGCCTCAGAGGACCAGTGTTTAGTATTGTCGCCCTTCTTGGTCAGGGCCACAATAGGAGAAGCAATAGCTGAGAAATTTAAAATAAAACGTCTATAATAATTGGCAAAGCCTAGTGTCACGGGCACTAGGAGTCTTTACCCAGGGATCACCAGGTGATAGGCTTACCAGAGCAGTATAGATGGTAATATGGTACTCTGGTAGCAGGGTGATCACGGAACAGGAAATAGCAGATGATGAGATGCTCAGGAAAGTCTATGACTAGCAGCACTGGCAATATGGAGGTAATAATACACGAGGAACTGTATGGACAAAGGACACGTGCAGGTAGTCAGTGGTCTGCGGTAGCAAGTTGTACCACTGCTATAGTGAGGAGGAATGTCCAACAGAAACGAGGAGGTGATGAGAGTCAGCGGTCTGCGGATAGCAAGTTGTACCGCTGTCTGAGTGAAGGAATGGAATCCAAGTGGAGGTATCCGGGGAGTCAGTGGTCTGCGTTTAGCAAGTTGTACCACTGCTATGTGAGAGGATACTGGAACAGGTGATACTGGAAACAGGGATCAGTGGTCTGCCACTAGCAAGTTGTACCACTGAAATATATATGTGAGGAGGTGCACGGGGAGAGACTGCAACACAAGATATACACGGGCACCTTAAACTTGATCCACAGTAATATGCACAATATATATATATATATGACTGAACAGCACTGCAATAATAGAAAGTCTCTTGAAGTAATCCGGCACGAGATAACACAGTCAATGATGGCAATAGACTCAGCGGATAGCAAACTCCAGAGGAGAACCAACACAGTCCAGCAAGATATGCAATACACCAGCACAGTCAATGAGAAGTATGCATACCGTGGTTCAGAAGCAGGCAGTCAGACAGGAGTGCAGAGATACCTGAACGGCCGGAGGCCGGCAGGAAACAAAGTCCCTGGATGGGTGAAGCGGTGGTCTAGTAGGTGCAGCGCACAGGTAGGTAGACCAGCAGGGAAACAAATATACAGGAATCAGTAGAGCGTGGAACTGGACTCCTGGAGGACCCTGGAGAATGGCGATGGTCTAGCAGAGGGGAAAGTAGAGAGACACGAATCCAATGCTGACAGGCGGGTAGAGACCAGCGGGAACACAGGAAAGCGTGGAGAGCGGATCAGCAGTAGATGGATGAGTAGAGCTGAGGAGTAGCAGCAGCAGGTCTCTGCAGACACACGGAGGTAGCCAATAGCAACCAGCAGGTGCAGTAACGATGGCACACGGGAGAGCAGAGTTGAACTGGAACTGTTGATCACGGAGAGTAGCGGATAGCAATAGTGGCAGCAGTCTCGAGGAAACACGGGAGAGTTGAGATGAACTGAAGACTGAAGCGCACAGAGGCAGCGGATAGGAATCAGCCAAACAGTCACGATGAAACACAGACGAGTTGCAGGTTGAAGACTGTAGTGCACGGAGGCAGCGGATAGGAATCAGCCAAACAGTCACGATGAAACACAGACGAGTTGCAGGTTGAAGACTGTAGTGCACGGAGGCAGCGGATAGGAATCAGCTAACAGTCACGATGAAACACAGACGAGTTGCAGGTTGAAGACTGTAGTGCACAGAGGCAGCGGATAGGAATCAGCTAACAGTCACGATGAAACACAGACGAGTTGCAGGTTGAAGACTGTAGTGCACGGAGGCAGCGGATAGGAATCAGCTAACAGTCACGATGATGAACAGGTGAGTGGATGTGGATTGAAGACTGTAGTGCACGGAGGCAGCGGATAGGAATCAGCTAACAGTCCCAATAATACATGGTAGAGTTGAAGTGGTTAGAAGACTGTAGTGCATGGAGGCAGTGGATAGGAATCAGCTCACAGTCACGATGATACACAGAAGGGTAGATGTGGTATGGGAACCACAGTAGTAGAAGTGGTTTGGAAACCACAGAGGTAGAAGTGGTTTGGAAACCACAGGAATCAGCAGCGCTGAATAAACGAGGAAACACCTTCAGAGACTCATGGGGAATGAGACTCCAAGATCAGGCAACGTGGTGTTGACCACAGGTGCTTAATATAGGGAGTGTTGCCTGATCTGCCAATTAAGTTAAAGGAACATACACTGAAGGATTAGAAAGGGCTGCGCATGCGCAGTCCCTCAGGATGGAGGACGGCCACGGTTCCTAAATGTCCGGGAAGAAGCACTCACAGTCCGGTGAGTTACAGTACCCCCCCTTTTAAAGGTGGGCACAGAACGCCTGGAACCGGGCTTGTCCGGATTTTTGGAATAAAACTTCTTCAGAAGGGCAGGAGCATTAAGATCTTCAGCTTTGATCCATGAGCGCTCTTCAGGACCAAAGCCCTTCCAATGAACGAGGAAACGGAGAACTCCTCACGAAATTTTTGCATCCAATACCTCAGTAATCTTGAAATCCTCCTCCTGATGAACTTGAACTGGCTGCGGTGCTGAGGGAGGAGTCGAGAAACGGTTGATGATGAGAGGTTTGAGCAAGGACACATGGAAGGCATTGGAAATCCGAAGATTCTTAGGAAGAAGAAGTTTAACACATACTGGATTGATAACTTGAATGATCCTATATGGACCAATAAAACGAGGGGCGAATTTCATAGATGGAACCTTCAAACGAATATTTTTGGTAGATAACCAGACACGATCTCCAATTTTTAGTGGTGGAATAGCCCGCCTCTTCCTATCTGCGAAAGACTTATATTTGTTAGATGTCTTCTTTAAACAGGTTTTGACCTGAGACCAGATATTTTTGAAGGTCTGACAAGCAGTCTCCACAGCAGGAACTTAGGTGGGCGGGAGGGCAGGAAATTCCGGAAAAGACGGATGGTGACCGTAGACCACAAAGAATGGAGTTTTGGATGATGACTCATGGTACATGTTGTTATGGGCGAATTCAGCCCAAGGAAGCAATTCTACCCAGTTGTCTTGATTGGCTGAAGAGAACATCCTTATAAAAGTCTCCAGATCTTGATTGACTCGTTCCGTTTGTCCGTTAGATTGCGGATGGTAAGAAGATGAGAGTGCTAATCGTATGCCCAAGGTTTTACAAAGGGCCCGCCAGAATCTGGAAACGAATTGTACTCCTCTATCTGACACAATCTCAGACGGACATCCATGGATGCGGAAGATTTCTTTAATGAAATGTTCAGCCAGAGTAGACGAGGAAGGTAAACCAGACAGAGGGACGAAATGAGCCATCTTAGAAAATCTGTCTACCACTACCCAAATAGTATTATGATTCTTACTTGGTGGCAAATCAGTAACGAAATCCATACTAATATGGGTCCAAGGCTTGGACGGAATGGGTAGTGGTCGCAGCAACCCTGCTGGAGTTCTGCGGGAGGATTTGAACTGAGAACATAAATCACAGGAAGCAATAAACTCTTTGACGTCTCTCCTCATTGAAGGCCACCAGTAACTTCGAGAGAGAATCTCAAAGGTCTTGTGTTCACCGGCGTGTCCAGAAAAACGAGAGGCATGGAACCACGAAAGGATTTTCCTCCTCAGAGTAGGAGGCACGAGGGTTTTCCCAAATGGTAGCATTTTGGTGGATGAAGCAGCCAGTGAAATACATTTGGGGTCTAGAATAGCATGGTTGGGAACCTCTTCTACATCAGAGGACGTCACAAAAGCTCGAGATAGAGCGTCAGCTTTCTTGTTCTTAGCGGCTGGTTTGAAGGTTATAATTAATTCAAAACGGGAAAAGAAAAGAGACCATCTTGCTTGACGAGGGTTCAAGCATTGGGCAGATTGCAGATATGACAAGTTCTTATGATCCGTAAAGATCGTCACCGGATGGCGAGCTCCTTCCAACAAGTATCTCCATTCCTCTAATGCAGCTTTGATGGCCAGCAACTCCTTGTCCCCGATTGTATAATTTTTCTCTGCGGGCAGAAGACCCCGAGAGTAGAAGGCACAAGGATGTAATTTTTGTTGCTCCGAGCGTTGGGAGAGAATGGCTCCTAAGCCCACATTAGAGGCATCTACTTCTAGGAAGAAGGGGAGTGTCACATCAGGCTGTCGAAGAATGGGAGCAGACGAGAAGGACTCTTTGAGAATTTGAAAGGCTTGGAGAGCCTCAGATGACCATTGCTTAGTATTAGCCCCTTTCCGAGTCAGGGCCACAATAGGAGATGCAATGGATGAAAAGTCTTGAATGAAGCGTCTATAGTAATTGGCAAAACCTAAAAAACGCTGGATTGCACGAAGAGTAGTTGGCTGGGGCCAATGTAATACAGCATTTACTTTGTCTGGATCCATCTTCAGGCCAACTCCGGAAACTATATACCCCAAGAATGGAATCTGGGGCAACTCGAATGAACATTTTTCCAATTTACAGAACAATGAATTTTTCCGTAGTCTGGAGAGGACCTCTGCCACATGTTGGTGATGAGAAGGCAGGTCCTGTGAAAAGATCAATATGTCGTCCAGGTAGACAACGACACATACATATAATAAGTCCCGAAAGATCTCATTGATGAAGCCTTGGAAAACAGCGGGGGCATTACACAGCCCGAAAGGCATTACTAGATATTCGTAATGCCCATCTCTGGTGTTGAACGCTGTCTTCCATTCGTCACCGGAACGGATTCTAATTAAATTGTAGGCACCACGAAGATCCAACTTAGTAAATATCCGAGCTCCCTTGATGCGATCGAATAGCTCAGTGATCAGCGGAATGGGATACCGATTCTTGATAGTAATGGCGTTGAGTCCACGAAAATCTATGCAAGGGCGTAGTGATCCATCCTTCTTTTTGACGAAGAAGAACCCAGCTCCAGCGGGAGAGGTGGAAGGTCGAATAAACCCACGCTGGAGATTCTCCTGTATGTACTCAGATGTGGCTTGAGTTTCAGGTAACGAGAGTGGATAGACCCGACCCCTGGGAGGAGTCTTGCCAGGTAGAAGGTCGATCGGACAATCCCAAGAACGATGAGGAGGAAGACGTTCAGACTGAGCTTTATCAAACACATCGGCAAATGAAGCATACTGAGGAGGGAGTCCCGGGGAGGAAGATGAGATGGAAGATTGCTGTACTTTAAGAGGAATAACTTGGGAAAGGCAATGATGGTGACATTCAGACCCCCAAGACGTAACTTGAGGGGTACGCCAGTCAATCTGGGGAGAGTGACACTGAAGCCATGGAAGGCCTAAGACAATCGGACTTGTCGTAACTGGAAGAATTAAAAACGAAATTTCTTCATGGTGTAGTACACCAATCTGAAGTGTTACTGGAGACGTACTCTGGGTGATGAGACCATTGATGAGACGTGATCCATCTATAGCCGTCACAGTAATGGGTGTTTTTAAAGTAATCACTGGTAGAGACCATTGATTCACTAGTGATTTAGAGATGAAATTTCCTGCTGCTCCGGAATCAATCAATGCCTGTGACTCAAAGGATTTGGTAGCAAAGGAAATCGTAACATCAAAAGCGCAGACTTTAGATTTCATAGACGATGGAGAGGACTCCAGGGACCCTAACTTCACCTCTCCAGAACTAGTTAGGGCCTGGCATTTCCCGATCTCTTAGGACAAGAGCTGAGCATATGCGTGGAATCAGCACAATAGATACAGAGTCTATTCTTTACTCTTCGTATCCTCTCCTCTGAAGATAATTTGGAACGTCCTATCTCCATGGGAATCACAGAGGGTGAAGCTGGACGAAATTGAGGGGTTGAACGAAGAGGTGCTTTAACAGCAGTTGTTTTCTCAGACTCTCTTTCACGAAATCTCATATCTACACGATGGCAAAGAGAGATCAAATCTTCTAGTGACGAAGGAAGCTCTTGGGTAGTCAGTGCATCTTTAATTTTATCGGAGAGCCCCTGCCAAAAGGGGGCAACTAATGCTTCAGTGTTCCACTGAAGTTCAGAGGCTAAGATCCTAAATTGAATGACATACTGGCCTACTGTATGGGAGCCTTGTCGCAAACGAAGAATGCTGGAAGCAGCGGAGGTCACACGACCTGGTTCATCGAACACACTTCGGAACGTGGAAATGAATTTGGCACTATCTTGTAGTATTGGATCGTTTCTTTCCCACAGAGGGGAGGCCCAAGCCAGGGCTTGTCCAGAAAACAATGAGATAAGATAGGCCACTCTGGAACGATGGGTAGAAAAATTTTGAGGTTGGAGCTCAAAATGGACTGAACATTGGTTAAGGAAACCCCTACAAGTTTGGGGTCCCCGTCGTATTTTGACGGAGTAGGCAGGTGAAGCGTGGGAGCTGTAGACACCTGGGATGGCACTGGGGAAACGGAGGAAAGCACAGGAGCTTCAATATTAGTTGTAACAGTCTGTCCAGATGTTCCTTGGGAGGTTAACGTTTGGTAACATTGAAGTAACAGCTGTTGGCGAGCATCCTGTTGCTCCACACGGCTGACCAGATGCTGCAGCATCTCTTTAGCGGTAGGTTCCGTATCTGGGTCTGTCATGGCCTGATCTTACTGTCACGGGCACTAGGAGTCTTTACCCAGGGATCACCAGGTGATAGGCTTACCAGAGCAGTATAGATGGTAATATGGTACTCTGGTAGCAGGGTGATCACGGAACAGGAAATAGCAGATGATGAGATGCTCAGGAAAGTCTATGACTAGCAGCACTGGCAATATGGAGGTAATAATACACGAGGAACTGTATGGACAAAGGACACGTGCAGGTAGTCAGTGGTCTGCGGTAGCAAGTTGTACCACTGCTATAGTGAGGAGGAATGTCCAACAGAAACGAGGAGGTGATGAGAGTCAGCGGTCTGCGGATAGCAAGTTGTACCGCTGTCTGAGTGAAGGAATGGAATCCAAGTGGAGGTATCCGGGGAGTCAGTGGTCTGCGTTTAGCAAGTTGTACCACTGCTATGTGAGAGGATACTGGAACAGGTGATACTGGAAACAGGGATCAGTGGTCTGCCACTAGCAAGTTGTACCACTGAAATATATATGTGAGGAGGTGCACGGGGAGAGACTGCAACACAAGATATACACGGGCACCTTAAACTTGATCCACAGTAATATGCACAATATATATATATATATATGACTGAACAGCACTGCAATAATAGAAAGTCTCTTGAAGTAATCCGGCACGAGATAACACAGTCAATGATGGCAATAGACTCAGCGGATAGCAAACTCCAGAGGAGAACCAACACAGTCCAGCAAGATATGCAATACACCAGCACAGTCAATGAGAAGTATGCATACCGTGGTTCAGAAGCAGGCAGTCAGACAGGAGTGCAGAGATACCTGAACGGCCGGAGGCCGGCAGGAAACAAAGTCCCTGGATGGGTGAAGCGGTGGTCTAGTAGGTGCAGCGCACAGGTAGGTAGACCAGCAGGGAAACAAATATACAGGAATCAGTAGAGCGTGGAACTGGACTCCTGGAGGACCCTGGAGAATGGCGATGGTCTAGCAGAGGGGAAAGTAGAGAGACACGAATCCAATGCTGACAGGCGGGTAGAGACCAGCGGGAACACAGGAAAGCGTGGAGAGCGGATCAGCAGTAGATGGATGAGTAGAGCTGAGGAGTAGCAGCAGCAGGTCTCTGCGGACACACGGAGGTAGCCAATAGCAACCAGCAGGTGCAGTAACGATGGCACACGGGAGAGCAGAGTTGAACTGGAACTGTTGATCACGGAGAGTAGCGGATAGCAATAGTGGCAGCAGTCTCGAGGAAACACGGGAGAGTTGAGATGAACTGAAGACTGAAGCGCACAGAGGCAGCGGATAGGAATCAGCCAAACAGTCACGATGAAACACAGACGAGTTGCAGGTTGAAGACTGTAGTGCACGGAGGCAGCGGATAGGAATCAGCTAACAGTCACGATGAAACACAGACGAGTTGCAGGTTGAAGACTGTAGTGCACAGAGGCAGCGGATAGGAATCAGCTAACAGTCACGATGAAACACAGACGAGTTGCAGGTTGAAGACTGTAGTGCACGGAGGCAGCGGATAGGAATCAGCTAACAGTCACGATGATGAACAGGTGAGTGGATGTGGATTGAAGACTGTAGTGCACGGAGGCAGCGGATAGGAATCAGCTAACAGTCCCAATAATACATGGTAGAGTTGAAGTGGTTAGAAGACTGTAGTGCACGGAGGCAGCGGATAGGAATCAGCTCACAGTCACGATGATACACAGAAGGGTAGATGTGGTATGGGAACCACAGTAGTAGAAGTGGTTTGGAAACCACAGAGGTAGAAGTGGTTTGGAAACCACAGGAATCAGCAGCGCTGAATAAACGAGGAAACACCTTCAGAGACTCATGGGGAATGAGACTCCAAGATCAGGCAACGTGGTGTTGACCACAGGTGCTTAATATAGGGAGTGTTGCCTGATCTGCCAATTAAGTTAAAGGAACATACACTGAAGGATTAGAAAGGGCTGCGCATGCGCAGTCCCTCAGGATGGAGGACGGCCACGGTTCCTAAATGTCCGGGAAGAAGCACTCACAGTCCGGTGAGTGACACCTAGGAAGCGTTGTATAGCCCTGAGAGTAGTTGGCTGAGGCCAAAGTAGAACGGCATTAACTTTATCCGGATCCATCTCCAGTCCTACTCCGGATACGATGTATCCCAAGAATGGAATTTATGATAAGTCAAAGGAGCATTTCTCTAATTTGCAGAATAATAGGTTCTTCCGTAGCCTGGAGAGAACCTCTGCCACATGTTGATGGTGGGAGGACAGATCTTGAGAGAAGATTAAAATGTCGTCCAGATAGACTACAACTCATACGTATAATAGGTCCCGGAAGATCTCGTTCACGAATCCTTGAAAGACAGCAGGGGCATTAAACAGTCCAAAAGGCATCACCAGATATTCGTAATGTCCATCCCTGGTATTAAACGCTGTCTTCCATTCGTCACCTGACTTGATCCGGATTAGATTGTAAGCACCACGGAGATCAAGTTTGGTGAATATCCGTGCACCCTTGATACGGTCGAAGAGTTCGGTGATAAGTGGAATCGGGTATAGGTTTTTAACGGTAATGGCATTGAGCCCCCGATAGTCAATGCAAGGTCTTAATGTACCATCTTTCTTTTTAACGAAAAAGAACCCCGCTCCAACGGGAGAGCTGGAAGGACGGATGAATCCGCGATGTAGATTGTCCTTGATGTATTCAGACATAGCCTGAGTCTCTGGCACAGAGAGAGGATATACCTGTCCTCTGGGAGGGTTTTTGCCAGGTAGCAGGTCTATGGGACAATCCCATGCCCGATGAGGTGGCAGACGTTCAGACCGAGCCTTATCGAACACGTCAGAGAAAGGGGCATACTGTGGAGGAAGGTCTGGAGGGACAGGTGTTAGGGAAGATTTATTGATCTTAAGTGGAACCACTCGGGTTAGACATCTGTGATGACAATCCGGACCCCAGGATGTGACTTGGGAAGTATTCCAATCAATTTGTGGTGAGTGAAGCTGAAGCCATGGAAGGCCAAGGACGATGGGACTGGTAGTAACTGGAAGAATCAGAAACGAGATTTTCTCTTGGTGTAGCACTCCGACTTGGAGGATCAACGGAGACGTACAGTGAGTGATAAGTCCATTGACAATGTGAGAACCGTCTATAGCGGTGACAGCTATGGCGGTTTTTAAGGGAACCACTGGTAAGGACCACTGGTTGACTAGAGCACTGGAAATGAAGTTGCCGGCAGCGCCGGAGTCCAGGAGTGCTTGGGAACTAAAGGATTTGGAGGAAAACAGAATGGTCACATCAAAAGCACACACCTTGACATCCATAGAAGATAGAGAGGAATCCAGGGCCCCTAACCTTAACTCTCCAGAACAGGTTAGGGCCTGGCATTTCCCGACTTCTTGGGGCATGAGTTCAAGCTGTGAGACGGGTCAGCACAATAGATGCAGAGTCTATTTTTAATTCGTCGATCCCTCTCTTGAGATGTTAATTTTGAGCGGCCTACCTCCATGGGTTCCACTGGAGGCGGAGACTGACGAATTTGAGGTGATGAAGTAGAGGACCCTTAGGGGTGCTGGTTCTTTCAGATTCTCTCTCACGGAATCTCATATCTACCCTATGACATAGGGAAATTAGGTCATCCAAGGAGGATTGTAACTCTTGTGTGGTCAGAGCGTCCTTGATCTTGTCTGCTAGACCCTGCCAGAAGGCAGCTATAAGGGCCTCGGTGTTCCACTGCAGTTCAGAGGCAAGTATTCGAAACTGAATAACGTACTGAGCCACAGATCGTGATCCTTGGCGAAGTCGGAGGATGCTAGAAGCCGCTGAAACAACGCGGCCAGGTTCGTCGAAGATCTTTCGAAAAGTGGAGATGAACAATGCACTATCCTCCAATAAGGGGTCATTTCTCTCCCACAGGGGGGAACCCCACGCCAGAGCCTGTCCGGAAAACAAGGAAATGAGGTAGGCCACTTTGGCACGATGAGTGGAAAAATGATGAGGTTGAAGTTCGAAATGGAGAGAGCATTGATTAAGGAAACCTCTACAAGTTTTTGGGTCTCCGTCATATTTTGAGGGAGTAGGCAGGTGTAGCGTGGAAGCTGTAGACACCTGGGATGGCACTGGGGGGGAAGATGGTGCTGGAGGTTCAACAGTCGCTGAAACATTTTGTGGAGGGACTCCTATCTAGGGTTGCAGGTGCCTTAAATAGGGTGAGGTGATTGATCTGTCAATCACCTCCATGGATAGGTGAAGCTACTAGCGAGACCTGCGCATGCGCAGATGGCAGGATAGCGAGCGGCCACGATTCCACACAGGTGTAGCGAGAAAAGATGGAGGACCTCGCACCAGAGTAGAGGCACTCACGGTCCGGTGAGTGGCATGGAGGTTTAAATAGTTGTTCCAAACTACCAAAACCAATCAGAATGGAAAGGAGGTCCAAAACAAAAATAAGGAGCACCTGATTAAAAGTGATGTCTTAGAACAAAATAGTAAGTTCAATCACCGCTTACCAGATGAAGGTAACAGTGCCAATGCCTGTTTATGGGACCGGCGTGTGACAGTTGTTGATAGTTGATAGTAGGATTAGGTGGAGTTAAAGCAGAGGTGTCACTAATTCTGGTCAATTCTTTTACAGTAGACAAGACCAGACGTCAAAATGTTGTGCTGAGTCTTCTGCATCATTAATTGGTGTCTAAGATTTTTGCTAAGCACACAACAGTATATAGCACATGTAGGTAATATTGGCACACAGAGGTAGCTGAAAGGAAAAATGGTGCAAGATGGAAATTTCCTTGAGCCCTCCGACCCGCCCTTATGTTGGATCTTAAAAAGGACATGCGCACATTAACAAACCAAGCACTTCAGCCACAAAAGTGCCACTCCTTGCAGCTGAAGTGCTTGACTTGTTTGGGCCCAACCAAAACAAGATAACAATGAGCTTAAGGCACCTAAGTTAACAGTGATGTTAATGAACTCTACTGTGGCAAGATGCTATTGTCATCATCCTCGGCCTCAGCCTCACCCTCATCAGTGTGTACATCATCCTCACACATTATTAATTCATCACCGCTGGAATCCACCATTACAGAGGTCTCAGTATTTTGATGTAATTGGCGGGAAAGGCCTTCCTCATGGAACTTGAAGTTTATTTTTATTAACATGATCTTTTCCACATTTTGAGGAAGTTGCCTCCTATGCCGATCACTGACAAGGTTCCCAGCTGTGCTGAAAACTCTTTCCGAGTACACACTGGAGGGTGAGCAGCTTAGGCTGTGCAAAGCGAATTGGTACATGGGTCTCCAAATTCCCTTTCTATCCTCCCAGTATGTAAAGGGACTGTCTGATGTGTCTATTTCTATGCTGTTGTATCCTTTGGATACTGATAGTAGGATCAGGTGGAGTTACGACAGAGGTGTCACGTTTTTTGGCCAATTCTTTTAGACCAGAACAGATGTAAAAATTTAGTGCTGAGTCATCTGCATCATCTCTGGGTCTCTTGGGAAAGCTATTCCTAGCAGTAGTTGAGTGAGAAACTGAAGAAGGAGACGCCATCCTGTCACGTAACACTTGAGCGGTCATCTTGCTCACCAGGAGCTCCTTGCATCTCTTCAGATCTGGGTCAGTTGGAAACAAAAAGAAGACATAGCTCTTAAACCGAGGATCAAGCACAGTCGCCAAAATGTAGTGATTTGATTTCAAGTTTTTGATAACTCTTGGATCCTAGCGAGGCAAATAAAGTACTTGATCTACAAGTCCGACATACTTAGCCTAATTGCTTTGTTTCATTTCCTCCTTCAGTTTCTCAAGCTGCTTTTCCAAAAGTCTAATTAAGGGAATCATTTGACTCAAGCAAGCAGTGTCTGAACTCACTTCACAGGTAACTACTTTGAATGGTTTCAGCACCTTGCACAGCACAAAAATTATTCTCCACTGCGCTTGACTAAAATACATTCCCCCTCCTTTCCCAATGTCATGGCTTGTGGAGTAAGCGTGGATGGCTTTTCCTCCATCTGCAGAAGCATATATAGGGTGAAATACCATCTTGTCACCACCTCTTGCTTCAGTTGTTGGCAGGGCAAATTGCTCTAGCAGCTGCTGCAATATCCTACACGCTGTTGCCGAATTGCGGAAATGTCCAGATATTTTACGGGCCACAGACAGCATCTCCTGCAAGTCCCTGCCATTTTTAAAAAAGCTCTGCACCACCAAGTTGATTGTGTTAGCAAAACAGGGAATGTGATGGAGATATTTTTATTAAGTCTTGCAACATAAGCATACAGTATTATTACGAAAAGGTGGCACCACTTTTTTATAAAATCACAAACCACAACGTAAGGCACTGGAAATCTGTTATCCAAGCTCAGACAGAGTCCTGCAATATAAATAGGACTATAAATACATATGCATATAAAAAAATAAAACCAGCATAAAATAGAAAAGGGTGCCACCACTAAACCATAACACATCCAAATACAAATTCACAAACACACTACACACCGCAAAGAAGCAAGCTGTAGGTGCATGCTAAGCCATACTTGAAAAAAACATTTAACCACCAAAATCTAGGGGGTGAAAGAATAGGAAGATAAGCCATTTAGAAAGGAGAAAGCGCCGGACTTTTCACCTCCCTACGGAGGCCTCAGACCCTGCCAGAGTCTGAGCCAGTTGGCACTGTTCATCCGACGTCCCTCCCTTGAAAGGAGAGCCAGGCAATATCCCAAAGCTTCAACGGGATTCTCCCTGAATTGATCAGAGAAAGCCCTGCCGAACTCACATCACCCGAGCAGTCCCTCAGTGACAGCGGGACCCAGAAATGGGAGTGCAGGACTCTCTTCTCCAGCTCCCTTCTAGAAGAGCTCCTGACTTCCCCCACCCCCAGGCCCCAACGCCTTGTCACCTTCAATCCCAAGGAAACGTAGGCCGGGAGATACCCATGCCGGACCCGGAAGCTTTTCACCATGCCCCCCCATACCATGCACTAATTAAGGGATCCACCCAAATCCTGAAGCTATCCACCCACCGAGGAGGGGTCTCAACTAGGAGACTGCTCAGGTGCAACTTTAAAAAGGTTGTGATGAAGAAAAGCACTGGGTTAATCATGCCCAGGTCACCATCCCTCCGCGGCTGATAGGTCACAGCCCGCCTGACCAGGTTCAGCCTATTTCCCCACGGTAACTGGAAGAAAACTGCGTAAACCCTAGACCATATAGACTCTGGCAAAAAGCACACATAGCTGATATACAAGAAAACCGGGATCAGAAAGGTCTTGACAAGGTCCACCCTGTCACTCACCGGACCGCCTCTGCGCTGGTGCGTGGTTCCCTAGCCTTCCTGCCAGTGCCTGTCCTGAACCGCGGCCGCCCGCCATCTTGATGCACTGCGCATGCGCAGCATCCAAGAACTTATGACCTTTGCTTTTAATCTCATTGGTGGATCAGGCACCTCTCCCTATTTAAGGCACTTGTGCTCATTGCCTCGTTGCCTGATCTTGAGTCTCATTCCCTGTGAGTCTCTGAAGGTATCTCCTGTGTCCTCCTAGTGTCTTCAGCTTCCTGCTAAATACCTGTGCTACTCATCGGTGGTTTCCATACCCGCTACTCATTCCTGTATCCTACTCGTGTCCTCAGCTGGCTTCTGGATTACCTGCTCTGCTCATCTGCGGTTCTCATACCTGCTACAGACTCCTGTATCCTGCTCGTGTCCTCAGCTGGCTTCTGATTACCTGCTCTGCTCACCTGTGGTTCCCATACCTGCTACAACCATTCAGCGTCCCTGCTGTGCCTGCATATTCTCGTGGACAAGCTTCTCTACTCATCAGCAGTATGCTTACTTGTTATTGACTATCAACTGTTACCTTGCATATCCGCTTAGGACAAGCCTCTCTACCCTGCAGCGGTATCCATACCCGCTATAGACTATTTGTTGTTACGCTGCATATCTGTTTGGAACAAGCTTCTCTACTCAGCAGTGATATGCACAATTGTGATTGACTATCAGTTATTATCCCACATATCCGCTCTGTGCAAGCCTCTCTACTCAGCAGCGGTATACATACCGTTATAGACTATTAGCTGTAAACGCTGCATATCTGTTTGGAACAAGTTCCTCTGTGCTCTCAGTGTCTTCATACCGTTATTGACTCTTTGCATGCCTCCACTCATCCGCACCTGATCTACTCCTCACTTACTAGCAGTGGTACAACTTGCTGTACGCAGACCACTGACTTCCCCGCTACCTACCTGCACCTGGACAAGTCTTCTCACCATAGCAGTGGTACAACATGCTGTATGCAGACCACTGACTTCCCCGCTACCTACCTGCACCTGGACAAGTCTTCTCACCATAGCAGTGGTACAACTTGCTGTATGCAGACCACTGACTCTCCTGTTACCTTCCTTCACCTGCTCACGTCCAACCTGGTCTCCGTGGTTAAACCTGCCTTTCCACTATAGATGCAAGTCGCTGACTCATCTACCAATATAGCTGCAAGTCGCTGACTCATTTACCAGTATAGCTGCAAGTCACTGACTATCATCATTTCCATTGGCATCCTCTCTCCATCTGCTGTTATATACGTTCCACTATTCACCCTGCTGCCAGAGGACCGCTGTGCAAACTCCGGTAAGCATAGTCAACTGGTGAAATCCTGGGCAAGACTCCTAGTGCCCGTGACACACCCTTTCCCCGAGAGAGTGTTTCCACCTCTTCCAGCCCTCTACCTTCCGGGAAGCTTCCTCCAGCCTAAGTTCCCAGTTTTGCTTGGCATAATCACCAGGGCCGAATTGAATTCCTAAGATCTTTATCTTTTTACTAGCCCGGGGGAGACTGTCTGGAAGACTGAATTCACAACCCTCCTCCCCCATCCAAAAAACTTCACTCTTTTCCTGGTTTACCAATGAGCCACTGGCCTCGGAATACCCGCAGATCAGAGTTGCAACCTCTATTGCTTCCGCGGGACTCGACAAGACAACAGTAACATCATCGGCGTAGGCCACGACCTTCAGAGGACACTCCGGACCCAACAGCACCCCTCCTATCGAGCCGCTTTCAATCCTTTGAACGAAGGGATCTATTGCAAACACATACAGTAGGGGGCTCAGGGGGCAACCCTGCCTTACTCCAGAGCTGACTCCAAAGGACGGACCCACCCAACCATTCACAAGAGGGAAGCTCTCGGCCTGCTTGTAAATAGTACGAAGCCAATTAACCACCCGAACTGAAAGACGATACCATAGAAGCAGAGCCCAAAGGTACTCATGGTTTACCCTGTCAAAGGCCTTTGACTGGTCTAATGCTAAAAGGTACTTCCCCCACTTCTCAGCACGACACCGCTCAATGGCCTCCCACACCCCCAGGAATGCACTAAAGGTGCTTCGACCCTTCACAGTGCAATGCTGAGAGGTAGAAAGCAACTGTCCGGAAACCTACATCAGTCTATTAAAAAGTACCTTTGCCAAAATCTTCCTATCGGTATTGAGAAGAGCGATGGGGCGCCAGTTCTCAACACACGATTGATCCTTCCCCTTGGACAACAAAATAAGGGCGGAAACCCTCATGGAGGGAGGCAATAAACCTCTACCCAGGCTCTCATTAAAGACCTCCGCAAGGCACGGGGCCAGGATGTCCCCAAAGGTTTTAAAAAAAACTCAGATGTCAGACCATCTGGGCCCAGGGCTTTCTTGATAGATAAACCATCTATCGCCATCCTGACCTCGTCCACCATTACCTTACTGCTCAATGACTCAAGTGAGCCGCTTAGGTCTCCAAGGCCAGGGGTTTCCCACAGGAACTGGTCCATCTTTTCTCTGTCAAGTGACATCTCCGACAAGAGATCACAGTAGAAGGACCGCACGACACCAAGGATGCTCTCCTTATCCTCCCTGAGTACACTCCCAGCATCGTTTAACCCCTCACCTCCTTAACATCTACCGAGTTCCTACAGCTCTGGAAGGGGTAGGGCGAATGGTACTTCCCATAGTCCCTCTCCAGAATCAAGGAAGCGTACCGGTCATATTTTATCTCTCTCATCTGAGCCTTCACTCGGGAGATTACCCCACCATCCCGTTGGTTGGTTTTCTTCTCAGTGCTAGGTAGGTACTCTCTTTTAACAAGTTATTTCGGGCTACCAGTCCACGGAAAAAAACCTGGGTCCTCTTTTTAAGCATCTCCCACCATTCAGACCTACTCCAACCCGCCTCCAAAAGAGTTTCCTGGAATTCAAAGAAGTCTCTAAAGGACTGTCTTATCACCTCCTCCTCCAGGAGCTTAGAGTTCAGGCGCCAGAGGCCCCTACCCTTCCGAAGAGTCTCTGAAGCATTCAAAGACGCAGAGAGGTAAACGTGATCAGAGAACTCTACTGGCTTCAGCTCAGGAGCCAAGGTTTTCGAGCTCTCCTTAACAAAAAAACCTATCTATCCTAGACCTACAGCTACCGCTAAAGTAGGTGAACCCCGTGTGGTCCGGAAAATGGCGAATATGCACATCCACCAGACCAGACTGCCTAATTATGCTAGCTAAAAAATGGGAGTCATAGCCCAGAGAAGTCCTTGAACCTCCCCTGTCTTTAGTCCTAATGACAGTGTTAAAGTCACCACCAAAGACTATCTGCCGGGCTGAAAAAAGGTACGGCTTTATCGCACCGAAAAGGCACTTCCTTTCCCACCTGGATTGGGGACCATAAACATTAATCAACCTCAGGTCGTGCCCTCTCAGATTGACATCCAAGATCATGCACCTACCTACCTCTAGTTCTATAACTCGCTGGATGGTTATCATGCCGGTAAAAAGCACAGCCACCCCACCGTACGGCTCGGCCGCAAGAGACCAGTAGGAGGGCCCACGCCTCCACTCCCTTTTGGCTTTATGAAGGTCTGCCAGCTGACTCAATCTGGTCTCCTGCAAAAATAAAAAATCAGCCTCAACCGTGCTGAAAAAATCAAAGGCCATATAACGAGCTTGCTCGGAACGTATAGATGCCACATTAATGGTGGCAAATCTAATGGGCTGGGAAGCCATCCTTCAGAGCTATAAAGTAGGAATCAGCTCACTTCTTTTTTACCTGTTTGGCAGAGTCCTCATCCGAGGACCCATACCTCTTGCAACTTAGGCCCGCTGGCAAGTCCTCCCCCTCCTGAAGAATAACCTTTTCACCAGAAGGGGGGGACCCACCAGACCCAACACTAGCCACCACGACTGACAATTTAGCCACCAAAGTTGGGGTACTAGGAGGAATATTAGCAGGCAAGACTCCCAACAACACTGACACCTGACTCAGAGGAGCTACAAGGAGGGGGACGGGATGAACAGGGTTGGGAGGAGGAGGAAGGAGAGGAGGGACAGGAATAGAAGTCGGGCTATGGGAAAGGACCAAACAAGACGGAGAGGCAGGGACGGAACCTGAACCGGCAATCAAGGGAGATACCTCCCGAGCCGACCCAGAAGGGATCAAAGCAGACGTAGAGGCAGGAGAAACAGGAAGGGGGGCCGGATCAGGGTCAAGGTCGGGAATAGGAGCTGGGGCTAATTCTTCCACAGAGGGAGGACCCTTGGGGGAAAATGATTTAAGAAAGGCCCTCGGGGACTTTGATTTATCTTTGGGCTTCTTATAGGCTGCTATATCACCTAGGACAGGGCCGGAGTGCTTCCTTCTCTTGCTGCTAGTACTTTGTCTAAGAACTAGATCCCCCTCGTTTGTTCTTACAACCTCCCCCTCCTTTGATTCCTCCCCCTCACTAGACAAGAACTGGAACTTATTAGACAAAACCAGGTTTTTTTTCCTTCTTGATTTCTTCTGCCTAATACTCTTTTTTGGCTCCACCCATTCCTTGCCTATCGATGAAATTTTGGTACTAGGACCAGGCTGCTCAACACTCGGCCCTGTCGGAAATGGGGTGGGATTGGCATAGGCTTCAGCGGCTCAGTGGAGACTGGATCAACAGGTTTCGCCACACCCTCACCCCTCTCCGCCTCTTCTATCCCCTCAGCGGCCTGTACCAACAGCTCATCAGCTATTTCTGTGTTATGGAATGCATGGGGGCATCTACTGAAGGGATGGGCAATTGTCCCACATAAGTTACATCTAATACTGCTACAGGAACGGGTTTCGTGCCCGGTATCCCCACAGTGCCCACACTTTTGATGCGGGCAATTGGCGCTGAGGTGGCGGAAGTCACCACAGCGGTGGAACATCCTCGGCTGACCCGGATAAAAGCACTGAATCCTGTCCCTCCCCAGGAAGGCAGCACTTGGGATATGGGCCAGGCCAGCCTCTGTGCACCGCAGGTCTACCATGGCGGACCACCCACCACCCCAAACACCATGGCTTGGATGAGGCACCTTTACAAGTGGGGACACCAGGCACGCGTACCGCCCCACCTAAAAGGCTAAGTCAGCTACGGGGATAGACTCGTTTCTAACCAGGATGGTAATCTTGACCCTTTCCTGTCTGGTGACAGCAATAGCTTTAAATTTTGCCCAAAGATCCTGTCCCCTACATCCACCCCATCGGCCCCAGAATGCCTGCAGCCCCTGATATGTCATAAAGCTGACATCATACTTGGGGTTCCCAACTGGATGGATGAAGGCAAAAAGATCCGCTGGGACGAAACCAAAGGAGTAAAAAAAACCTTCAGAAAATCACCTCTATTTGGGGGTTCTTTTCCCATGTACCTTAGCTGTACAACATTCCTTCTCTTGGGGGGTTGGCCTGTGAGAGATGGGCCCCCAGACTGAGGACCCCTAGGAAGAGGGCCACCGGAAGGAGGCACCACAGGTCTTTGCGCACCCGATACCACCCCGACATAAGAAGTTGGCCCCAGAACTGGACCTAGTGGACCCTGACCATACCTCGGGGGCACCAGATTAATTGAGGGACAAACAGGGGTGACCGGCCCGGGGCCAGTCCTGACATCAGGGTCATGCCTTATCACAGCAGGCGAAATTGGACCCACCAACTCCCCTCTAGCGCCAATACTGGACTTATCTTGATCCCCCAGACCCCCCTGGAACCTCTCCGCATTTTCCCTTGTCACTTGGTCGATTAGAACAGCAGCTTTTTAGCCCTCTCTGTCACCTGGAGGGGCCCGTATATAGTATCAATAATTTTTGATTGTGCCGGGCTCAAAGGTATTCCAATACAGTTGCTAATAGGGGTGATCCGGCCTGTGGATATAGAAACCTTACTGGTCTCAAGGGGCCTAGCTGTACACATAGTAATGCTGCTCACATCAGCGAGCACCTTAGCATCAGGGAGAGGGGAGCTATTGCTAGCAAAGACAGGAGTAGATAATCCACCGCTATTAATCCCTGCACCAACCTCTAATACTGTAGTAGCAGGGAACAACATATCAGTGCCTGTTTTGAACTTAGTGGAGACAATATCAACAACAGATATGGCATCAGAGATCCCGCCTTCAACAACCGATCTTACTGGCATTACATTACACATCTCATTTATACCTGCCTCCTGGAGAAAGGAGCCTGATGCTATTGCATCTACTCTCAGCCTCGGGATACCCGGATCAGGACTGCCAGCTGTGACCGGAAGTGATGCCAGAGGCAAGATCGCCGAACCAGCCGTAGTAACTACGGCCGATGCAACAACCACCCCGGCATCAGCTACAGCCCCCACGGGTTCCTTCACGGGCGGCTCCCCCTCCTGCCTCCTGATTTTATCATACAGGGAGTCTACCCCCGCATGAACAGGAGTACCCATCACCGAGTTAGCAGGTAAACATGATTGATCACCGGCCGAGGCATCCACATTACAGGACTCCATGTGTTGTAGTTGCTCAGTTAAGCGTTGCAGATTTTGTTCTTTCAGTAACAAATTAGTCAAAAGTTCCTCTATCTCCAAACGCATAACTACTCTTTTCCTGCTAAAAGAACGATTGCTCTTTTTTTACAGTGCAGATATTTGTCTTTTCAACCTCGCTATATCAGCGATCAGCCCCTCATGACGTTCCCTGGTAATTGGCTCTTCGACCTCCCCCTCCGATTCAGGTAAGTCAATACTACCAGGATCCACATCAACGACAAGAGGTTTCTCTCCTCGGGACACGGCGTGATCCACTGACAGGCTATCCCGGATTTCTGCTTGCGGTAACTCCGGATCGCCCGCACCAGTTGTAATTTCACGGGTCTCATCAGGCGGTGCCATGGATGCTGGGGAGTCAGACTTGTTAGACTGCACAGACGGGTCTCCCACGGTCCTCGGTTGTGTATACACCGGAACTTGCTTACTTGCACCACTCGGAGAGGAGTCCGACATGTTAAATGGCACAGACGGGCCTCCCACGGTCCTTGGTTGTATAGACACCTGGACTTGTTCACTTGTACCACTCGGAGAGGAGTCCGACATGTTAATCGGCACAGACGGACCTATTGCGGTCCCCAGTTGCATAGTCACTGGGACCACATTCGCTTCATTCGCTTTCCCCACCATGTTTAATTTCACAGGTGGGAGTTCAATGTCGGCACCTAGTTGCCTCAATACGGCCTGTACATGGGATGGGTCCTCAGATACTGCCTCCCCTGAATTCAAGTCCATGCAGGGAGAGCATTCTTCACCCAAGGTCATAGCCAGAGGCCCAGAGATCTCCCCCGTGATATTGCTTGGGGGGGGGCCTTCAGCAATAATGCTGGAAGCTTGACTGTGGCTTTCCATGCTAGAGGGATCATCAACCATGCAGGCTAAGACGTTTTGAGGCTGCAGAAGGGAAGAATTTACCCCAGAGATCACACTTTCTGGAGGTGGAGTAGGCCTGGAAACCTGGGGGCTTTCCTCCTCGCCTCCCCCAGGATCCTCCATCCTTCCTGGATCAAACGAAGTACTATTCTGGGTCTGCAGGAGCTCTTCAACACACAACCTACTCGATGGAATTCACCCAGCTGTAATGCTCTCACAATAATGGTGGAGTGATCAGAAATTACATATCATGAGGAGAGTCCATGCGGTATAAGCCATGTTGCAACAACATCCCTTAGTTTTTGTAACAGATTGTCAGCTGTATGCCTCTTAGTGAAGTTGGTGATACACAGAGTAGCCTGCCTCTTTCAAATGTGACATACTTGTGTACATGCTGCTGCTGTTCCTGCTGGTGAAGGCAAATCACCAACCCAGTGGACTGTCACAGTCATATAATCTTTAGTTTGCCCAGCTCCGCTTGTCCACATATCTGTGGTTAAGTTTACAGTGGGTAGAATGGCATTTTGTAGCCCAATAATTACATTTTTACCTTCTGGTAGAGATGTGGAATAGCTTTTCTACTGAAATGGTGTCATGATGGAATTTTGTAATGGGGACACAAGACCTCAAGTAACTATCTAAAACCAGCTGCATTAATAGTGGATATTGAACGCCGATCTAATACTAGCACAGTCGCCATGGCGTCTGTGATCCGCTTTGCGACTGGGTGACAGCTTTCAAACTTGCTTCCTCTTTTTTTAGTTTCTGATTTTCCCAACAGGTTGCCATGAACTCGCTTCAAATGGCGTAACATCGATGAGGTTCCTAGATGGTTAATTAAGGTCCCTACCTCGACTGACAGTGGCTTTACATACGCTACAAATGGCTAGATAATTGTTGTCAGGATTTGGATAAAAATAATTCCACACATGAGTAGTGGATTTTTTGGTCTTATGTAAAGGCATGACAATGGCCTTCTTCTTATCATGTGCCAGAACTACTTCCACCGGTGTAGGACTTACACAAGCAACATCATCCTCATCAACATCCTCATTAGTGCCCTCATTGGCTACACAAATATCCCCCCTCATCCTGTTGCAATTCCAAAGTGGCATCCTCAATTGGTGTATCACCGGCACTTGGGATGTTCAGGCACACATCTTCAGAAATGCTGAAAGGGGCTTTCCTTATGGGTACACTATCAGAAGGGTCAGGATTATACATAACAATCGTGGATAAACTCTCCTCAGGGATTTGTGTCATTTCTGAATCTGAACATTTTCCTCTAATGTCTTACTGTTTTCTTCCAGCTCAACTTTTACACGTAAAAGTATTTTTTTTTTTTTTTTTAACTATTTATTTTGAAAAATAGCAATGATAAACAGATAAGAAAACAGCAATTAGTACATTGCATGAGTAAAATAAATAAATAAATAAAATAAAGACAAAAAAACAAAACAGAACCTGGGTAAATGTCAATATAACAACAAATATTTGAGTAGTAAATATGAAAGACAACAGCAGATTGTCATTGAGCAAACAAGTAAGTATTCAATTATACCCAGAATACTCAAGCGTCTAAAACATTTTATAATAGTGGAGGGGCACTGGTTGTCTTTTTTATATAAAAGTTTCAAAGGAAAGTGCTACCCAGATACTCTGGAGAGGGGGACAGCTTCAAGAGTCAGACCACATATGAAGATAGGGAGATCTCTTAGGAGGAAGTAGTTGGTGCAGGAGCTAAGGGGTTATAAATAAAGCCAAGAGGCCCAAATCTGGTGAAATTTATCATCCTAATCATGTAGGTGGTACGTAATCTGTTCCATCTGGGCAATAAACCAAATATAGGATCGTAAGGCCGTCATATTGGGGGGTTCAACTTGTTTCCAGGACTTAGCTACTAGGCACCGCGCAGCTGCAAGGACATGGGAAGCCATTTTCGCAGATTGTCTATCATCATCAATCAGAGGATAACAGAGAAGAAAAGACCATGGGTCTTTCTGGACAGGGCACAGAAGGAGGGAGGAGAGGAGGGTCCTAACGCGATGCCAAAAGGAGGATATTTTAGGGCAGCACCACCAGATATGTAAGAAAAATCCCATCTGGCCACAACCCCACCAACATAATGGAGAACTAGAGGGAAACATTTGAGTGAGTTTGTCAGGGGTGTAGTACCACCGGTAGTATATTTTATATGCGTTCTCCTTCACAAAAGTGGAAATATAGCTGGTGACGACTTGATCCCTTATAATTTCCCAAAAATCGTCCCCTGGGGGGGGGGGGGGGGGGGACAGATCCCTCTCCCACTCCCTCTCATGCCTACCGCTTGGAGGTAAAAGTACATTGAGAATTAAGCTGCAGATAAAGGAGATCAAAAGAGGGATTTCAAAGGGGGAATCAATAGAGGGGGAAGGAGCACCCCCAAGGAGAGAGCCCACAAAGTGTCGTAACAGTAAATATTCATAGAATTTAGGATGGAGACTTGGATATTTACAGCGTAGATCATCCCAGGAGAACAAGGCACCTTGGAATATTAGATCTCCGGCAACTCAAAATCCCACAGAGACCCAGGGACTATAGAAGGCAGAGGAGAGCCCAGGAGGAAAGGCAGGGTTACCCCAAAGAGGTAGAACAGGAAGAGAGGACAGCGGGATATTGAGATAGGGTCAGCAGGTCTCCCAGATCGCAGCTGAGAATATTAAGGTGGGACATCGGGAGGTAAAGGGAGATCTAGCTTGTTTTGAGAGACCCTATATACACAGGAAAGAATTGGAAATTTAACATAGGCTGATTCAATGTCAACCCACGACAGTGCCTCAGGGGGGGCAAAGGAGGCAACAATCTGGCTCAAATGAGCCACCCAATAGTAAATTTTAAAATCCGGGAAACCCCTACCACCACATCTGGTGGGTCTCTTTAAAGAGCCAGCTTAATCCTGGGAGACCGACCATTCCAGATAAATCTAAAGAGACATTTTTGGATAGATGAAAGATCCGAGAGGAGGACTCTAACAGGAAGGGTCTGAAAGTCATAAAGGAGCTTAGGAAGGAGATTCGTCTTGACAGAAATGATCCTGCCGAGCCACGAGATGATCAATGAGCGCCAGGAGAAGAGTTCTGACTTGATTTTAGCAAAAAGGCCCGGGTAGTTCTCCCGATACAGGTCATAGGAGTCGGTAACAAAAATACCTAAGTATTTAATTTTCTTTCTTTGCCACCGAAAGTTAAAACGGGAGGTGAGTGCAGTCCCTCTAGGGAGGGAATATTAAGAAGGAGGGCTTCCATATTTGCAATATTAATCTTGTAACCTGAAATACCCCCATATTGATGTAAAATGTTGAAGAGTCCGGGAAGCGACTCTTCTGGCTGCAGGAGAGTCAAAAGGACATAGTCCGCAAAGAGAGAGAGCTTACTCTCTAGATCCCCCGTTCGCACACCCCGTATATCCGTACAGGCTCTGATAGAGGCAGCAAGAGGCTCTATAATGAGGGCAAAAATGAGGAGGGACAGAGGGCACCCTTGGCGAGTACCGCTGGATATGGTGATAAGGTCAGAGGGAGAACCGTTGATCATGACTCTCGCAGAGGGTCAAGAATACAAGGCTTGAATACCAGTGAGGAGGCTACCCGAAATTCCAAATGCCGACAAGGCTCGGGACATAAAGCTCCAGGAGATCCTGTCAAAAGCCTTCTTGGCGTCAAGGGAGAGAATAATAGCCGGAGCCTTCCTGGTATTAATGATATAAATCACATCAACAACTCTCCTGGTATTGTCTCTGGCCTGATGGCCCGATATGAAGCCAACCTGATCGTAATGTACACGAGAGGGAAGGACCGAATTTAGTCTATTAGCCAAAATTTATCATATAATTTGACATCTGTAGTAAGCAAGGAGATAGGGCGATAACTAGCGCAGTCAGGATCATCTTTACCCTCTATATGAATGAGGGAGATCCGCGCCTCCAGAGAAACTCTGGACCAAGAACCCCCAGTCAGGATTGAGTTGAAGAGGGTGTGCAAACAAGGAACCAGAATCCCAGCAAACCTCTTATAATAAACAGCAGTGAAGCCTTCAGGCCCCGCAGCCTTTCCTGATTTCTGAGACTTTATGGTCTGTTCAATCTCATCCCTAGTAATCTCATCCCCCAGAAGAGTACTAGCCTGTGTAGAGAGTTTCGGAAGCTTAGCAAAAGAAAGAAAAGACTCAATCAACTGTGAGTGTTGTTGGGAGACTCAGAGGGCTGGGGAAGGTTATAAAGTTTAGTGTAGTAGGATTGGAAGGCAGCATGTATCCGCTGAGGGTCATAATGTAAAACTCCATCAGAGTCTCTGATAGCCAGAAGATTCCAGGCCGCTATCTTAGCTCTAAGTTTGGTGGCCAGCAATCTATCGGCCTTGTCCCCCTTTTCATAAAAGCGCTGATTGAGCCACTTCAGTTTATTAGCTACCTGGTGGGATAATAAGAGATTTAATTCACCTCGAACCGAAGCAATTTCCTGGAGAACTAGGGGATCAGGATTTAATTTGTGACAGTGTTTTAGAGCTCTCAGTGAGTCCGTCAGTTGAATAGTTTTAGCCAGACAAAATCGCTTAGTCCGAGATGCCAGAGCAATAAGATGACCACGTATTATTGCCTTATGAGCGTGAGAAATATCAGGGGTGTCGTTCATCACAAAATATTCAGAGAGAAGAGAGTGAAGGTGAGTAAGTAGTTTCTTTATCGTGTAGGAGTGATTCGTTAATTCTCCAGGTTGCTTTAGGAGGGCGGTGGGCAAGGGAAGAAAGTACAGCGGAAACAGGGGCATGGTCCGACCAGGTAACAGGAAAAATCTGGGAAGAGCTAAGTTTAAGAGTGAGGTCGTGGCTGAGCAGGATCATATCATTCCTGGAGTAGGTATTATGGGGAGAAGAGAAGAAGGTATAATCCCTGGCCAATGGGTCTAATACTCTTCATGAATCATATAAGTTATGGAGTTTCAGAAAAGTCTGTTAGGCAACAGTGTTGTGGACATCTCTCCTCAGGGGAGAAGAGGAGGAGACTGAGGAGTGATCTATAGTCGGAGCTAAGACGACATTGAAATCCCCAGCGACAATAAGTTCACCCTGACGAACTCGCGCTAGCAAAGATCCCAATTTTTTAAAGAATTTATGCTGGCCGGTGTTAGGTGCATAGAGATTCCCTAGAGTGCAGGGGAGATTATTTAGGGTGCCTATGAGGATCAGGAATCTACCTTCTTTATCTTTATGACAGTCACGAAGTTCGAAAATTAAATGGCACGCCAACAAAATTGCTACACCCCGCTTTTTCTGCCTATGGACACATGCATGATATGTCAGGGAGAATTTTCTGTAGCGAAGCTCTGGGTGGAGATAGCTGACAAACTGTGTTTCTTGTAGGAATATCAAGTCTCCTTTAAGAGACTTGAGA
The DNA here is from genome assembly GCF_038048845.1 of Mixophyes fleayi. Lineage (NCBI taxonomy): Eukaryota > Metazoa > Chordata > Amphibia > Anura > Limnodynastidae > Mixophyes > Mixophyes fleayi. The sequence continues at coordinate 247,787,314 of NC_134404.1, read as the reverse complement.
GACGAATGGAGTTTAGCCCGTTTCTGAGGGGAGTTGAGGCCCTTGACATTATAGGAGATAAGGTTAAGGGTCATAGATAAGTCAATGAGGGGAGCACTAGAGACCAGAAGAGGAAAGAGATGTCAGGGAAGAGAAGAAATAAAGAAGAATGAACAGGAAATGTCATGGCAGGTGATGACCAGTGAGGAGAAGGAAGAGAGAACCAAAGGTTAAGGGTACAAAGGGACCGACATAGCGGACCAGAGTCCACTTGTCGCAAATGCTGGCAGAGGATAAGACATGATGGACAAGCCATCAGGGGAACCATTATAGAGCCCTAGGCTCTAAGGGGGGTGGTAGACTAGGAACAACCAAAAAATAGAGGGCCGGGGGACCCATGAGGGGAACCCTAGAGACCAATTTAGTGTGTATGACCTATGGAGAGAGAGGGAAGAGAAGAAGGTATGAGGAATTTACTGAATCCTAAGGTAGAGGAGAAAAAGGAAAGAGCAGGGAGAGAAAAGACCAAGGAAATAATCACCAGCAATAAACATATTATATGGACTAGGAATTAACTCAATAACAAGAGACGTATCGTAGTGGCCACATGAGACGCCACCTGGTGTGGCCCGATATAAGAGCTGTAGAGAGAGAATCAAATAAACAACAAAACAACTGTAAATACAACATAGAGACAATTAAAACAGAACATCACAGTTACTTATCGGTGGAAAAGGCAGGAAGGCACTGTAGTCTGTGCATCGTCAGAGCCTTGTCACACCTTGAGGAGGAAGCAAAGAACAACAACCCTCCTTCTCTGGAAGCAGATGACAAAAAGGCAACAGTCAACAGAGGGTAATACAGTATCCGGCGCCAACATTATAGTCTTAGTACAATAGAGGATGAAGAGGCGAGGACATCCGAAGACGCGACTGCCTTGAATTCTATATCCAATTGTAGGACTATGACAGGCAGTTGCGAGGGCCACATTGAGACCCGTAGAGGGAAGTGAAGCCGCACTTTAAAGAAGGAGCAGGAACGGGGACATGCTGGTCAGGGATCTGCGGATTGCGGTTTAGAATGGCGAGGGACAGTTGACCAATATCTGCGAGGAAGCCGTTGCACTCTCGGTGTGGAGGGACCCGCAATATTAGCAGGGGCCTGAGAAGCTTCCGGAGAGACTTGTTGGTTCGCCCAAACTTTTAGATGACAGTTGTTGATTCTGGTGCCAAAAATATGGACGAAAGGGAAACCCACATCGATATCTGATGTTAAGTGACAGGCTGGAGTTCTCGCCTCCGAGATGAAGTGTTGGGAGAGAGGTCCTCAAAAATTTGAAGCGTATATTCTTCATAGGATAAAGAAGGAAGCTTTCTAGCTGCTTGTAAGACAGCTTCTTTGGTCGTGAAATAATGAAGTCAGAGGATAACGTCTCTAGGTGTAGATTGATCAGATGGACGAGGTTTAAGGGTCCTGTGGGCTCTATCCAGCAATAATTGATCTTCCGGAACTTCTGGAGCGAGCTGGGAGAAAAGTTTCCGGAGATAGTGGTCCAGGTATATAGACACAACAAACTCTGGGATTCCTTTAATTCGGAGGTTGTTTCTCCGGGCTCTATTGTCCATATCTTCTTGACACTCATGGATAGTATTGAGCTCCTGGCGAATTTGAGAAAGGTTGTCAGTCGTAGCTTCCTGACATGAGACAACGTCATCCATTTTCCTTTCAATATGGTCCGTGCGGGAACCCAGCGAGGACACTTCTGATCTCAGACCATGAAGAGCGTGTTGAACTTCAGCGTTGACTGAATACCGAAGTTCTTTCATTTCCTTGATCAAAGATAGGAAGTCTTTTTTGGTAACTGGAGGAGACACATCTTCGTCAGAGTCTGAGTCCTCAAGAGAGCGAGGAGAAGCTGCTTGTTCTGTTCTAGAGACTGAGGAGGCCTTATTAGGGTAATAATGGGGGATACCCTTAGAGTGAAGTTTTTTATTTTTTGGCATAATTAAGCATATAGAAGGGCCGGAGATAAAGAACGATTTGGGAAAGGTAGGTCAAACACAGCAATCTTCAATGAAGAAAATTCGATCAGAAAAGGCCACTCAAGAATGAGATAACAGCTACATCACAGTAACATAACAGTCGAGGACCCCGGCCATCCGCAGTGTGCCAGGTATGAAGCTAAAACATATGTGCAAACTCGTGGTACCGCACAATGAATGAGAGCTGCGACTGATGGACGATCCCTGAAGATTAACAGGTGTCACAGTACCCACTCACTGACCTACTGATCCTGTCCAGCAGCGATCACAGCAGGCCGCCTGGGACCACCTCCGGGATTACATCGTCCAGCAAAAGACCAATGTTTAGGGGTGGCTGATGTAATGCTTAAGGACAATCAAATCCTTCGCAGGCCGGATGATTGGGCTGCACTCCCATGAAATCTTTGGGGAGAGGAGGCCTTCAGAGAGCTCCTAGAATGGTAAGGGCGCCTCTGACAATCCTGTGTGCTCTAACAGGACTATGGAGGTGGGAGCTGCAATGCCAGCATAGACCACTGGGTGGCGTCTGATGTAGAGTGAGCCAACTCTTAATGTATCACCCCACTAACCTCAGTGCAGGGCAGAAAAGCCTGGGTCTGGAACTCCTTCAACGGGTCAGGGTTACTTCACCTGTGTGCAGGATATGATTTTCTGATCCGCATGTCAATTTCTTAAGCGATATTCTCACTTTTGGCGCCAAACCAAAGAATTTCAGCAGATCTTATGATTTCTTTATGATTGCTGGCTCGTTATAAATCAGCAGGTGGTCCGCGGCCACAGGCGTTACTTGGAAAAATGGGCTCAAAGTGCCCCACCCCCTCTCGATCAGTGCTGGAAATCTGGGTTGCCAGCCACCGGAAGTGCGGAGCCCCAGTGACTTCTGGTTTCGCCGTCAGGGATGAAGAAGCCTCAGCTGGAAGTTCCCGCTTGGACTGTTGCACAGTGAGTCCGATCACGCCAGGAGACAGGTGAGTACAAAGAGGTGCTAACACACGAGATCCGGTGACTATCAGCCTTTGTAGTGGGAGGTGATTCAAGATGGCTCACGGGCTGGAGGTGTCTCAGTAGTCAACCGGAGGTGGCAGGTATAAATCTGCCCGCTGATGGCCTCTGATGGCCCGTCTGTAGGTCCAAAATCCCGAGCGTGGGACCCAGCGCTAGGTCCCGGGCGGCTGCTTTTATATGCCCGAGTAGGCCCTAGAGAGCGTGCCGATTTATACAGTCTCCCCAGACTCCGTGCAAATCTTCCAAGGCAGGGGGGCAACCCCCAATAGCTTCTGCGCTCACAAGCTGATTAGAGGGCTCCCTGCACCCGATGGGTAGAGATTTTTTTCCACCTTGGTCAGGAGCTCATGAAATCTGCGACCAACTAGTATGGCAGCCAAACCACGCCCCCCCCCCCCACGTAACAGTATTTTGACACCACTTTTGGAGTCCGAATGACAAGATCTTGTCATCTTGTCAAGGATGCACTCATAGATAAAGGCGAAGGCCTCATTCTTTCTATGCCACTGCGTGTGTAGAATGGCATGTTGGCAATTTTATTTTTTTCTGCAGATAACTTTGCCTGGATTACAGGTCTTTTTTTCTTGACCAGGTTAAAAGGTGTTTTTTTACATTTTTGTTTCCCTGACTCAAAAACACTATGCACTTTTACATAGGCTTTACCAGATGACGTAGAGGGATTACTAGCATCATGACTGGTGGCAGCAGCTGTGGAGAGATAAGGTGTTTGTTTCAGCTCTGACTTCCAGAAGCCTGCAGGGTAGAGTTTTTGCCTAACCCAGCCTTGATGGAGCCTCCTGGGGCAACATTCCAGGAGACTCCCCTGCCTACCTGGCCTGGTCCGGGCCTAGGCCCATCTTCGTCCAGGATCCCTGATAATCAGCTTCCCAGGATGAGTGGTGCTACTGCTGGTGAAACTGCAGGAAAGGCCCCGGCTTCAACATCTCCGGGTGACAAAACAACAGTGATCAGGATAAAGCTGAAGTTAAAGCTCCTGGCTCGGTGCAGCCTGTTGAATAAAAGAAACCTGCAGCAAAGGTAACCCCCTGTTTTCAACTTACCACATTAGAGGGAGAGAGTAATTCAGGGGGTGGGCTGGATACTGGGGTGGAAGCGCCTGTTTCATCCAGTCAGGGTGGTCAGGAGGCTGAAGCCTTGGGGGATGCCCAATCAGTGCCTGACTCCAGAGAGGTCCTATCCTGGGGAGATAGAGTGGCTATAGAGGATCTGCAAGACGAAGTGCAAAGGGCAGAGACCTCAGTTGCTGGATTGCGACAGAGAATTGCTAAAAAGAAGCTAAAAAAAATAAGTTGTTTAGTCATGACAAAGTGGAAATGCAGAGGGATATTGATGAATTGGCAGATAACCTAAAGTATAAAGAATCTCATCTAGTGGAGTTCCATAAGAGAATGGCATATTACCAGCAATATGCCAGCAATCCGAGGGAGAGTGGGGCAGTGCAGTGGCTAAGTGGTTAGCACTTCTGCCTCACAGCACTGGGGTCATGAGTTCAATTCCCGACTTATCTGTGTGGAGTTTGTATATTCTCCCCGTGTTTGCGTGGGTTTCCAGTGGGTGCTCCGGTTTCCTACCACACTTCAAAAACATACTAGTAGGTTATTTGGCTGCTATCAAAGTGTGTGTGTGTGTGTGTGTGTGTGTGTGTAACTGATGTGAATGAGTTCTCTGTACAGCACTGCGGAATAAAATAAATGAGGATGAGTAGTCAGTTATTAACATCTACTGATTCTTTTACTACTGATCCGTCCCAAAGTATGATACAGCTGACTGTGGGTCCTGTCTCTGTAAATATAACCTCACAATCTGCCTCAGTCCCTCTGCCTGCTAATATCCCTGTGGCAGAAATGGAGAATATGGAAGAGAAAATGCCCTTTTTTTCATCCATAAGGGCATTGGAAGAAGTCGTGACATCACAGATTGTGGCCGTGAGTGCAGTAGGGTCTGTAGTGGGCCTTACAGTGTCTAAAGTAAAAGTCACCTGAAGTCCAAGATGGTGGTTTGTCAGCGGCGGCTGGGAGCACTGAAGGGTCTGTAGCTGGCCCTGTTGTACCTCAGTCAGGGGTCACTCCTCGAAACCCATGATGGCGGCTTTGGTTCGAGTGTAGCAACTGGAAGTATGGCGCAGTCTGTAGTGGAGTCTGTCGCATCTATGTCAGTAGTTGTGCAGCAGAAGCAGGCTCAGGTTGATCTTACAATGAGTGAGTCTCTTGGAGAACTAATATCTGCAGCAGCCAGGGTTACAACAGGTGTAAATAAACTGAGTTCAGAGACTAAGGGACCAAGTGCTTTGGACACTGAGATAAGTGGTGAGAGACCTGTATTTGCTAGTTCACCTAGTGCTGGTACTGTGTCTGTGCAATCAGTCTTTTGGCCTGTTAGTATTGGAAAATTACCCAGTGGAGCTCAGTGTGTAAAAGATATTGCAATTAGTGTGGCTGAATCTGTTTTGGCTCCTGCTATGTCTGTGGCTGCTGCTATGCCTAGGGGTGGGGGTGGGTGATCTCTGATCCTCCTGTTACTTCTTTAGAGCCTCAGCCTGGGACTTCAGGTGCTGTGGGTAGGCCAGCCCTTGTGTCATATGCTGGGGTATTAACAGGGAAGCAGGTGATGACTCCACAGCCTGTGTTAGGAGGAGTGCCACCAAAACGGCGAAATGTTGTTCAATTAAAGTGGAAGTAAAGAGACTCCCCCCCTCCATCTAGGCCTGATTTTCTTAATCATTTTTTTACACTTGGCTTTGTAGCTAGTGATCTGTTTGCTTGCATACACCCTGTATGAGTATGACATTAGTTTTTCCACCTATGGGGGTCTTCAGGCATTCTGGAATATATGGTGTTCTGTTAAAGGGCAGGGTCCCTTGCTAAGATATATGGCCTATGCAGTTACTAGACAAGAGCAGGTTAGAATTACAATACTAGTCTGTAGCAAGTCTTTGTCAGTGTTAGATTTGTCCTTTTGGGTTAAACGTTATGCAGACCTACTTTCACCCTTAAGTAAGGTGTCGGATCCAGAACACCATGTCTGGGGTGGGGCCTGGTCCACAACTGTACGGCTGCAGCAGAGTGAGGGGCGTACTCTGCATCTTCCATCTGCAGCCTACATAGGTCGCAATAGGACCCAGTGTTTCTACCCCAGGCAGCCTCGTTTATGCAACAGGTGTGGGTCTTTTCGGCACCTTAGCAATAATTGTACCGAATTGAAGTGTTCTCTGTGTCAGGGCATACCACAAGGAATTGTACTGCAATTAAGTGCAACCTTTGTGGAGAAGATGGCCACTCACATAGTAGATGCCCACTGGCAGAGCATAATAAAGTTTCTTCAGTTGTAGTTCCCACTGTGACCCCGTCAGTAGTGAGCCCTGTGGTTGAAAAGGGAATAGTCTTGCAACAAAGCATGGAGGGTACTCTGGAGCATGTAATGTAGAAGGCTGTGCAAGGCAGATCTCAGTATAAGGCACATACTGCTCCCGATCACATCTCAGAGTCCGAAATGGAGATGGAGAAAGGGGAATGGACCCTAGTGGGCAAAATAAAAGGAGGAGCAGGTGTTCAGCAAAAAGGAGACACTGCGGTTCTAAATCAGTTTCTGGTTATTTCCAGTTAAGAGAAGGAAGAGGGAGAAGTGGTTAGGGACATAGAAGGTGAATTGAAACATAGGCCTAAGCGTCAGAGGAAGAAGGTGAAGTAGTTACCTAGGAACCCCCCTCAGTTACAGGTGGAGGAACACCCTGTTGGTGTAGGGGTTGGGTTAGTGGTAGGAGGAGGCAAGGGGATGGGTAAGGGGAAGAGGCAGCCAGGTTACTCAGTGGTCCCTTCAACACCTAGGATTGATCCTGTTCTTGGAGTTGCTCCAGTTCCCTTGACCCTTAACACTATAATGCCAGGGGAAGTAACCACCCATGTAGAGACTCCAGAGGTTAGTATTCTTTCAGGCATTTCCTTGGGTACAATGAGGGCCGGATTAACCATAGGGCTAACTGGGCTACAGCCCAGGGGCCTATGGCATCCAGGGGGCCCTTGAAAGTGCTCAGCAGCAGTATTGATCGGTCGGGGCGGGGGCACCCCCGGCGCGATCAGTGCTGCTGAGCACTTTCACTGCGGCCCTTCTCTGGCGCGCTGTAGTCTCCTTACTGAGGAGATCTCGTGAGTCTCACTCTCACGAGATCTCAGTAAAGAGAGTACAGCGCGCCGGAGAAGGAGGTAAGTGCCAGGTGGGGGGCGCGGGCAGGCCGGATCACGGGGGGGGGCCCTCACAGGGGAATGGAGGCCCCCTTAGCCCAGGGGCCTCCATTCCTTTAATCCGGCCCTGGGTACAATTGCTGTTCCTAAGCCCCTTATGGGCTCTGCTGAAGAGGTAGTTATAGCTAAATCCATCCCCCCTGATAAGGAACAGTGTGATGGTGGGCCAGGTGTGGTTGACATTTCCAAAAAGAGTGTTGGAGGGAGGACTCAGGTTTCAATGCCTCCTTCAAAGGAGTCGAGGAAAGAGCTGGTTTCCTCTGTGGGACACAGCCAAAATAAGTAAAGTGGAACTAAGTGGGCTTACTTCTATAACCTAGAATGATGGCTCCCCAACCTATTAGATTTGCCATCATTAATGTGGCATCTATAATGTCTGAACGAGCTCGCTACATGGCCTATAGTTTTTTTGACACACTTGAGGTCGATTTTTTTATTTTTGCAAGACACTAGGGTAGGTCGCTGTCGGACCTCCACAAAGCCAAGCAAGAGTGGAGGCGGGGTCTCTCCTATTGGTCTCTTGTGGCCGTGCCATACGGTGGATTGGCAGTACTTTTTACCAGCAGGGTAACCATTCAGCGGGCTATAGAAGTAGGTAGATGTATGATTCTGGATGTCACTCTGATGGGGTGCAACCTCAGGTTAATTGACATCTATGCCAGTCCGCAATCAAAGTGGGACAGGAAGTGCCTTTTCAGAGAGATAAAGTCTTACCTTTTGACAGCCCGGTAGGTAGTTTTTGGAGGTGATTTCAACACCGTTATTAGGCCTAAAGACAGGGGAGGATCCAATTCTACGCTGGGCTACGATTACATTTTTCTAGTTAGCATGGTTAGACAGGCAAATCTGGTATATGTGCACATTCACCATTCCCCAGACCTCACAGGTTTCACCTTTTTTAGAGGTAGGGGTAGGTCTAGGATAGACAGGTTTTTTGTTAAGGTGGGCTCTGCGACTTCAGCACCTGTGCTGAGGCCTGTGGAGTTCTCCGATCACGTTTGTCTGTGTGTCAGCTTGAACGCCTCAGAAACCCTTCAGAAAGGCAGGGGCCTGTGGCGCCTGAGCCCTGAGCTTCTAAAGGAGGATGAGATTAGACAGTCCTTTAGGGACTTCTTTGAAACCCAGGAATCACTTTTGGAGGCAGGTTGGAGTAGGTCAGAGTGGTGGGAGGTTTGCAAGAAGTGAACTCGGAGCTTCTTCCGCCGCCTCGTAAATCACAGAAACTTGGTAAGAATGAATACCTACTCAGCTTTGAGGTGAAAACTGCAATTGCAATTCCTGATCTCTGAAGAGGGAGACGGTGGGGAGATCTCCCGGGTGAAGGCTTGGTTGAAGGAGTGTCAGTATGATCGGTATGCTTCCTTAGTTCTGGAGAGGGATTATGGTCAATACCACTCGCGAGACCCCTTCCAGAGCTGTAGGAACTCGATCAATGCTAAGGAGGTTCCCAATTGTAAAGCGCTACAGAATTTGCTGACGCTATATAAGTAAATGATGATGGTGAAGGAGGTGAGAGAGCTGTGTGATGAGTGGGGTGTCTTTCAAGAGACTCGGGAGGGCATTCTTGGCATCATTGGCTCTTTCTACTATGGCCTCCTCTCTGAGAAATCACTTGACAGAGGGAAGATGGAGCAATTTCTGAAAGAAACTCATGGTGTGAATAACCTGAATGCTGCGCTTGACACCCTGGATGGCAGGGTCGGATTGGCCATCTGGCAGTTCTGGCAAATGCCAGAAGGGCAGATGGCCAGATGGGCCGCTGCGGATTCGCTATCACTGTTTTCCAGGACCTGACTGTCATGTCAGGTCCCGGCAAGGCAGTGTATACAGCAGAGCTAAAAGGGCCGGCCCTAGCCTATCAGTGACCGGCCTCGACATTCACTGACTTCTGAGTGGCTGCCACCTTACTAACAGTTCCGCGTGCACGGATCAGTCCAGGGCTGCTCCGTCCCCCCCCTTCCTTCCCAGATGCTCAGAGCCTCTTCTGTCTCCTGCTCTCTGGCGGGTGCTCCCATCTTCTATCACACAGAAGTTGAGAGCTGCAGGTCCCTCTTTGCTCAGCGCCCAGAACAGCACCATAATCAGGTATGTATAAATTTTGTTATGTGCAATGTATGTTTGATTACTACTATGTTGGCACTATTTTGGCATAATTTTAACCTGGGGGCACTACTGTGGGGCATAATTTGAACCTAGGGGGCACTACTGTGGGGCATAATTTGAACCTGGGGAGCACTACTGTGGGGCATTATTGAACCTAGGGGGCACTACAGTGTGACATAATATGAACTGGGAGAACTACAGTGTGGCATAATATGAACTGGGAGCACTACGGTGTGGCATAATATGAACTTCTGCCAAAGTGGGGTGGCCTAGTGTTTTTTCACGCACAAGTCTTTGTCATTGTCGACTAATGAGGGGGCTCCAAGAAGTTGCTATACCGAGGCCCAAAATTCCTCATGCCCTGCCTGGCAATCAAGGGGGCAGATATCCAGGTAAATAATCTAAATGTTTCCCATCTAATCAAACTGATGGCTCACATCCAATTAGCTCTCACCCACCCCCTCCTTCCCCCTTTGTATAGTTTATATACTGTGTTATTTAAAATGAATAGAAAAGACTCTTATCCAATTACTGTAGTAAAAAGATTATTTTCCTCTGACATTTTGCTGTAGATGGAAATACTTTTAATGTGGCAGTGTAGGTTCAGGTGATCATTCAACAGTTATTTTTCTGATATATTTGTTAGCGCTTTATTTCACGTGGAATGGTTCATGAAAATTCTGCCATTCCAGCTTAATTGAGAGAAAGGGGTACTTGTTAATTATATGTGTGCAACTACTCTGCTGCTATTTTGTGGGAGATTTGAAAAAAGCAGAACATTGGTTCCCTACAGTGGCGCCTGTATAATTTGTGGTATTGCTGTAGTGTGAGGGTGGTGGTAATGTTGTAGTGTTTGAGGACTAGTATTGCTAATAAGTAGGAGAGGGTATTGCTGTAATGTGGGGGAGTCATGCTGGTTGCTGTAGTGTGGGGGGATATGCTGGTTGCTGTAATGTGGGGGTCATGCTGGTTGCTGTAATGTGGGGGGTGATGCTGCATGCTGTAATGTGGGGGGTGATGCTGGATGCTGTAATGTGGGGGGTCATGGTGGATGGTGATTAATGTACTCTAAGAGTGTAATTTATGCATTTTCCTTGTGCTCTAGGTGCTTTGCAGAACAAGTGAAATGATCATGTGGGCAGAAGACCATACATAAGTTTGTGCTGGTGCTTTATGTTACACTGCACCAGTGACATCACATCACGTGCAACAATGTCGTGCATGGAGCCCACAGCAGGTGGGCCTGTGTGCTGTAAATGCCAGGGCTGATTTTTAGTCCCAGTCCGGCCCTGCTGGATGGTGATATAACAGGCTTACTCCCTCCTTCCATGAGGACATCTGCCCATATAGTATTGTCCAAGGGATCAGACCAATCCAAGATTGAGAACTGGCACACCATCATCCTTCTTAATGTGGATCGCAAGATTCTGGCAAAAGTGCTGTTTAACAGGTTGATTCAGATTACAGACCTGATACTTTCTCCTTCTCAGCATTGCACCGTGAAGGGTCGTAGCACCTTTAGTGCTGTCCTTGGTATGCGGGAGGCCATTGAGCGGTGTTGTGATGAGAAGTGTGGAAAATATTTGCTAACACTGGACCAGTCGAAGGCTTTTGATCAATCATGAATACCTCTAGTGTCTACTTGACAGATATCGGCTCCTAGAGATGGTCAATTGGATTAGAGTGATCTACAGGCAAGCCGAGAGCTTCCCGCTTGTGAATGGTTGGGTAGGCCCTACATTCTCGGTGAGTTCGAGAGTCAGACAGGGATGTCCCCTGTGCCCCCTCCTGTATGTGTTTGCAATCAATCCCTTCATCAGGAGTGTGGAAGGCAACACAGTGAGAGGGGTGCAACTGAGCCTGGGGAAGCCGTTGAAAGTGGTGGCTTACGCAGATGATGTCATGATCGTGATTTCTGATGTGAATGAAGCGAAAGATGTGACGGTTGATATCTGTACATATTCTGAGGCCTCAGGGTCCAGAATTAATCAAGATAAGTGTGAAGCTTTCTGGATGGGGGAGGAGGGTCGGCATTTCGACCTTCCGGACAGCCTTCCCCAGGCGAGCGAGGTAATTCAAATTCTACATATCCGATTTGGCCCTGGTGATTATGCAAAGCGAAATTGGGAGATTAGGCTGGGATCAGCTTCCGCTAAAGTGGTATACTGAAAGGGATGGCAATTGTCTCTTAGGGAAAGGATGGACATGATCATGACTTACCGGATTCCAGTCTTTTTGTATGTCCGCTATGTATGCCTTTTGCCAGAATCTTTATGGGCCAGGGTGAATGCAAGGCTCTTCCAGATGCTTTGGGGGAACAGGCTGAACCTTGTTAAGTGTAGCGTGACCTACAGATCGAGGGGAGAAGGGGCCTGGGTATGGTAAACCTAGTGCTCTTCTTTATGCTTACCTGTAACGATCTGCTTACAGCCTGCTGATTGTAATGGCAGCTCCTGTCTCCTGGAGTTTTGGACTGCATTATTGTGTTCAGTTTATATGTTAGCAGCAGTACTTCTGATAACCAGAGTTGCTGTAATTGTGCCTGCTTTGTGTTTTAGGAGTTAACCTTTCTGTTCACTCATTATCCCATGCACCTGGGTGTGTTCCATTTAAACCTGTCTCTCCCTGCAGTCATTGCTGGTTATTGTTGTCATATCCTGATGGTATACTCTGTGGTCACTTCCTCCTGGATTCATGCTGCCTGGAATCTTTCCTCACCTCCCATTTACCTGCAACTGCTGTACCTCTAGTAATTTCTGCAATTTCATTATTTGATCACCTGTTCATACTCTCCAGCATTAAACATTGTTGATTTTCTCACCTTATCCATGGCTCCTTAGCTGTATTTCTACTTTGATCCGTGAAATTACCTTTCTTAAATTACATCTGCTCAGTCTCATCTTGGAGACTCCCCCTAGATGGGTAGAGGGCTTTCATGCCTGGGTGCATCCCTTCCTCAATTCCTGGGTAGAGGGAAGAGCGGTAAAGAGCTTTCGAGTTACACATGGTTACCTCCCGGCCTACGTGAAACTGGGATTGAAGGTGACAAGGAAATGGCAACTGGAGGTGGGAGAGGTCAACAGCTCCTCTAGAACGGAGTTGGAGAGGAGAGTCTTGCGGTGTCACTCCTGGAAACCTCTGTCACTGAGGGACTGCCCGCGCAGTGTCTGCTCAGATGGCATAGCTCTGATCACTGATCAGAGGATACCACTGAAGCTCTGGGACATTGCCTGGCTCTCCTTCCACGGGAGACTCTATTAGAGGAAACCTCACGGTAAGGAATGCCAATGATCATGGCTGCCCACGGGAGGAGTGTCCAGGGGAGGAGGAGACAATGATCATTTCTTTTTGAGGTGTCCTTTTAACATAGAGGTTTATGATGGGGTCTCGTTTGTCTTGGGCACCCCTAGTCTTTCGGGGCTTAGTTACCCTGAGTTGGTATACGGGGTGCTCAAGAGGTTTAGGGCTTTTGATTTGGTCACTCTGTTTTTAGTTACATTAGTGGTTAGGTATTACACGTGTAATGCACAGTATTTAGTTACAATCCGCAAGAAAGTCCTCTCTTGCAAAGGGGTGGTGGGAGATATTCTTCACGAGGTTTGGAAGAGAAGGGATATGGAGAGGCAAGGGATGGATGCTGCGAGCTGGGCCAGGCTGTGGCGTGGTTTGAAACCCCCTTAGTGGGTGGCGTAAATCTGGGGTCTCTACATCTGTTGGCTTTCTATTTCTTCACCTCCCAGTAGATTTTGATTGGTTCCTTTTTTTTAATAAGTGCTTGAATATGTCTAGCTATCCTATTTAGTTACACTGTGCTTTTATTAGATATTACTCCTCCCCCCTCCACTCCCCCCCTCTCCCCCCAGCCACCAACTCCTTCTCTCCTTCCGCCCCACCTCGGGTGAGGAAGTCACTCTCTCATTTCTTCTTCCCCCCCTTCTACCTGCCCCCAGGACCCCATCCCTTCTCACCTTCTTCGCTCCCTTTCCGCCACCACCTGCTCCCACCTCGCTCACCTCTTTAATCTGTCCCTCTCCACCGGCATCTTCCCCTCCGCCTTTAAACATGCTCTCGTCTCACCCATTCTAAAGAAACCCAACCTTGACCCCACCTCACTCTCTAATTACCGCCCCATTATCCTTCCCCCATTTGCCTCCAAAATACTCGAGAGATTTGTCTGCAACCGTCTCTCCACCTACCTCTCTGAACACTCTCTCCTTGACCCTCTCCAATCAGGCTTCCGCCCCCTCCATTCCACTGAAACTGCCCTGGCTCAAGTTACGAACGATCTCCTTTCGGCTAAAGCCATGGGCCACTACTCCCTCCTGATTCTCCTCGACCCCTCAGCGGCCTTTGACACCGTTGACCACCCCCTCCTGCTTCACACCCTTCAGTCCATTGGCCTCTCCGGTACCGTCCTCTCCTGGTTCACCTCTTACCTTGCCGACCGTTCCTTCTCTGTTTCCACCTCTAATTCTCTCTCCCCCTCTTCCTCCCTTCCAGTCGGGGTCCCTCAGGGCTCTGTCCTTGGACCCTTACTATTCTCACTATACACCTCTTCTCTGGGTGCACTCATCAGCTCCTTTGGCCTCAAGTACCACCTTTATGCTGATGACACTTAACTCTACCTTTCCTCTCCTGATCTCTCTCCCTCCCTTCTCTCCAGGGTATCCGCATGTCTCTCTGCCATCTCCTCCTGGATGTCCTCTAGATTTCCTAAACTCAATCTTGCTAAAACTGAACTCATTGTCTTTCCTCCCTCTCGTACCTCCTTCCCCTCTGACCTCTCCATCACTGTTGACAACTCATCTATCTCCCCTGTTCCCCAACTCCGCTGCCTAGGTGTCATCCTCGACTCCTCTCTCTCCTTTGCCCCTCACATTCACTCTCTCGCCAAATCCTGCCGTTTCCAGCTTCGCAACATTGCCCGCATTCGGCCCTTCCTCTCCCAGGATGCCACCAAATCTCTCGTCCACTCTCTGATTATCTCCCGCTTGGACTACTGCAACCTTCTCCTTATCAGACTCCCCCTCTCTCATCTCGCTCCCCTTAGATCTATACTTAACGCCGCTGCTAGGCTTATTTTCCTCTCTCGCGGTTCCACCTCTGTATTCCCACTCTACCAAGCCCTTCACTGGCTCCCCTTCCGCTACAGAATCCTTTTCAAGCTCCTCACTCTGACTTACAAGGCCCTCGCCAACTCCACTGCTCCCTACATCTCTAACCTTATCTCTATTCACACTCCCTCCCGCTCACTGCGATCATCCAACGATCGTCGCCTCTCTTCCCCTCTGATTACCTCCTCTCACGCACGTATCCAAGACTTCTCCCGCGCCGCTCCCCTCCATTGGAACAAGCTCCCCCGCTCCATCAGAACTTTCCCTAATCTGTCCTCTTTCAAACGAACATTAAAAACCCACCTTTTCCTTAAAGCCTTCCAGTCTCATGCCTAAACTCCCACCGGTCGGCTACCTCTCTTTCTCATCCCTTCTTCCCTTCTCCCCCTTCCTCGACTCTGTCTCCTTTTCTCCCGTCTCTCCGTTTCATCCATGTGTCTGTCTGTCTTCCCCTCCCTTTAGATTGTTCGCTCCTTTGAGCAGGGCTCTTCTACCTTCTGTTTCCATCACTTTTGTCTGCGCTCTCCAGCTACTCAGCTCACCTCCTCTCAGTCCCTCTGCCCTCTGTCTCCTCTCGCTTCTCTCCGCTCTTTTCAGTGACTCTCAACCTGTCATCCGTGCCCACCCTCTTGGGCCATAGTTACCTGCCTATACTCACTTTTCCCCTTCCTCCCTCTCTTTCATGCTGTGCCTGAGCCTCCAGAGTTATAGTGCTTACTGTTACTTGTACTGTGCTGTTTCACCTTGTACTGTGCCATTGTTTGTCCTTGTACGGCGCTACGGATACTTTGTGGCGCCCTATAAATAAAAAATAATAATAATAATAATATTGTACAGTTAAAGTTTGCTTATACATTAAAGTTGTGATTTATTATGGTGCATATAACCAATTTACGATAGCCATCAAGGCCTATGGACTTTTCTATTTTTATAGACTTTATTTATCATGAGCATGGACTTTTTTATTGGGATATGGGAGGGGTTTCGTTATTGTAAGATTGTTGTGTTATGTATTTTGTTGCAAGTGTCTCTAAATAAAAAATCAGCAGCTGCTTGGTGCTCCTGCTCTTCTGTGAACTGCTGTGAATCCATTTTGATAACACTGCATACACTTTGACTGCAAATTCAGAAGAAAAGCCTGCCAGCCCTAGTATTTGTATTTCAGCAATGACAATTAGCAATGTAGCAATGGATCTCTCTTCTTTGTGGAGCTGTCAAATCGCTGCGTCCCGGCGGGGGAATTATCCGGGCGCGTGCACACTAGGGTGTCATTTATTATTAGCTTCCCGGGGCTGATTAGCTTAGGATGTGCCTTCCTAGCTGCGATTGGCTGCTCTGGGTATTTAAGGCAGGGAGGACTCGGTTATAGCGTTCACAGTCTGTGCTGTTGCTGACCTGCTGTTTGTCTCCTGATATTGCCTGACCTTCTGTTGTGTGACCCTTGCCTGTACCTTCGACCTTGCCTGTTTGCCTGTTGCCCTGACTTTTTGCTTGAATACTGGACTCTGCTGCTTCGCTTGTGACCCTGAGCTCTGCTTGGATACCGTTTGGCTATCTGCTACAGACCCCTGACCTCGGCCTGCCACTGACCACCCGCTCCAGCCTGGGCTAGTGCCTCCGGTTCCATCTGCGCTACGGTCATCATAGATGAGCTTTTACTACACTCAGCTTAAGACCTGAGGGTATCCAAGTACCTGTGAGCACATAAAGCTCTACGGGAAAGGCGGCTGCTAAAGGTGAAGACCTCAACACTATTGTTCTAAAAGCTCATCTTGGTGGTTGTGAGCCATAACAATGTATATATAATCTCTGAGATTTTTTTCTTTACAAAGGGTGATGTAATCCAATCCATGAGAAACATTACAGACAAGTCTAGTGCGACTTGGGTGTTAATAGTTATAGTATAATTAGAGATTATGTAAAGTAGCTCAGCAAAAAATGTAGTGTTACTGTAATTAAGTTTTTTTGTAACTAAGGAATCTTAGTATGTATATTTTACAAATATGGTGCTAAACTATTAAATTTTCAGTTAGTGCCATAAAAGATACTTCATATTAATTTTGTTCCAGCATAAAATAAACTACAAATATTGTGAAAATCAACATTTAATCCAGTAAATAATAGCTATTTAGATGTATATTTATGATAATTCCACTATTAGAAAGTAGTTTATTTGGCTACAGCGCTGTATACATAAGCAACTATCGTACACTCCTAACTACCTGATCACTTATTAAAATTCAGTTTATTTAATCACTTGAGGGCACCATTTTATGAGCTTTCTTTTCTGCAGCATGGGAGGAAGATAATGAACTAGCCATTAATCTGGAAATATATGAGAAAATATCTCAGCAATGCACCTTTTTAATGACCTAACTAACGTTTCTCCTGGCATGATATTTAAAAAATCATCTTCTTGAATTAGGTTCAAGATAAACACATTGTGACACAAATATTTTTAGTATGAAATCTGCTATGGCCAAAACAAAATTACTGTTGTCTGCAAAGTTTTTATATTAACAGTGACATTTAGAAAACATGTATATTTCAAGTTATAAAATGTTTCACTAATGTTTCAATTATTGTAGACTATGCACAGCAGCAGGCACTTTGTGGACATAACAAGGGCAAGAAATTAAGGAGTATATTTATTAAACTTTGTAAAAGGGTTTGTAAAAGTGGAGATGTTCCCTATAGCGATCAATCAGATTTTAGGGCCTGATTTATCAAGGTACGCAAAAGCATCCGTATTTGCGTTGCATACTTTAAGTGACGCAGACACTTACGCGAGTGAAATAAGTACCTCAAACTGCAAAAACACACCCTCCTGTGGTCTTTTACAATTAAGGGATGGAAATAAGCAGTGCAAACGCAAACAAACACACCCATCTACGTATCTTTAAACAAGGTACAAGAATGGCGACGGATCTCAAGAGATTGACGGGAAGCTAAACAATGTATACATCACGCCCAAAGTGGGAGGGCTGAATACACACATAACAAAACATAATGCCTGTGGCTTATTTTAACGGGATAGCTCTGTATTGATTAATCAGCGGCAAATAACAATGATGTGGTACACTCTGAATGATGTTTCTCGTTTGCAATTAATTAGCGTAATACACACTTTTAACAAACACATTGCTGAAGATCTTTCTGTGTTTAGGATTTCAAGTCGCCGTATAGTACGCAAAATGCATGGACATAGCTACATTAAAAGCACATGAATAATGAATATATCAAAATGTATGTTGTGTAATTCCATCTGCCTTTTCAGGAAAATGCATAGCATACTCTTCCATAAAGGATACACACACACACACACACACACACACACGAGTGTATACAACCTCCACACAGATAAAGGGTTTCTGTCTGGATTAGAATTCATGAATGACTTAATGGAAAGTGGGACTGCTACCCACTAGCACAACCTCAGATTAGGAAAAACATAAAGAACACCAACAATACAGCATGTGTGCTACACAGGCAACTGACACTGAATAGTACTCTTCATTATTCACACAAATTACTGACAAAATACCAATCTCACAGGTAGCTCACTGGTTAGCACTTTGGACTCACAGCACAGCATCCATGAGTTCAACTACCAAGCATACCTGCAACTATTGTGTGGACTGGAATAATTATGCTAACAAGAAACGCAGGAGCTTCACACAAAGGTTTTATTTCTTAATTTGGTTTTGTTATACACGCTCAGCCACATTGTAAAATATGTACTTATATTTATACTGCATTATAAGGAAATCATTTTTTGGGGGGAACTTTTAAAAAGCCGCAGGGCCCACACTTCACATGAATATTATTATGTGCATGCTGACATTTATTAGTATGAATGGACTAAGGAAGGGGGGGGGGGTTTGTAGGGGACTGCCTCGTTGGAGTTAAATGCAACATTGGCTGCAAACCGACTTTCATCTGGATCCACGGCATACAGGTTAGGTGATGTACTCAGCTTTATACAAACACAGCGCTCACCCCACTCCAGTACCATGGAGCTTAGCAACGCTTGCACTTCTGCCTTACACCACTTACGCCACTTCTGGGTACAGTTTCCATGTTCTCTTCGATGTGCGACTGGCTTTGCTCCGACACTTGAACATAACTTTGAACTATCACTACAATGACACATTGTCAGGTGCCGTCTCCGCACTGACACTTGGTGCAGGAGACGGACGCCTGCACCTTCTCAGCAACCACGTCCTGTTGCCTAGCAGCGGGACGCTATCTCTGCTCACCTGTCTGCAGCCAGCATGTCTTACTGAAAAAATCTCCCTAACCCAATCAGCCTTGCTCCAGCGTTTGTTCCTGTGTTGCTGTTATTTGGATTCTGACCCCGGCTTGTTATTGACTTCTTCTTTGGTTCCTGATTCTGGCTTAGAGTGATATTTGGTATTGACCCGGCTTCCTGACCATTCTCCTGCTTCTGATTTGGCTATATCCGTTCCTCTGGTTTTGACCCGGCTTGCTGACTACTCTTCTATCCTGCCTCCTGGTGGGCTGTCACCGCTGCCTCAATTGTTACCTCGCCAGCTGACTGATACTGAGGGCCGCAACCTGCACATCCCTTGCAGCAAAATCCATACCCCCTTGCGGGGGTTCCTGGTGAAAACCAGGGGCGTGTTAGACTCCACGCCTCAGTACTCGTAGCGCCAACTGCTGGCAGGTATCATCAATTCCACCTAGTGATTCTGATGGTATACTCTGGCCATGTCAAATGCCTAAGGCACCGATGATCTCTCTGCTATTGACCTCCTGAAGCACCTGACTCGCTGAGTTGATCAACAAGAGGTTAACCAGACTTAGCTGCTGCAGTGCCTTCAGGGACTGGCTACACGCATGAATAGCCTCCAGAGAACCCTGACTCTTCCCGGAGTATCTGTTGCTCCCACAGCCCCCGTTGTCAGCTCTTCTGCTTCAGCTGCACCTAATCGTACTGCATTGATTCACATCCCACCTCCCGACAAATTTGGTGGTGATCCGAGAAAGTGCAGAGGACTTCTCAACCAATGTGCTATCCAGTTCGAGCTATCACCAGGAAATTTTTTCTTCAGAATGAGCCAAGGTGGCATATATTATTTCGTTACTCACGGAACAAGCGCTTGCCTGGGCCTCTCCTCTCTGGGAGCATGATGACCCCTTGTTACAAAATTCATCTTCCTTCATACACACCTTCAGAAAAGGGTTCGATGAGCCTGGTCGAGTTGCCTCTGCAGCCTCCAGCATTTTGAAGCTACGTCAGGGAAGCCTTCCCGTGGGTCAGTACGCGGTTCAGTTCAGAACTCTCGCCTCAGAACTGAACTGGAATAATGAGGCCCTTATAGCTACCTTCTGGCAGTGGCTGACAGATCGGATCAAGGACGAGTTGGTCTCCAGGGATTTACGAGCTACCCTAGATGATCTGATCTCGTTATGCATCAAGGTCGATATCCGGTATTTGGAGTGTAATCAGGAACGAGAACAATCTCGCCGGGCTAATCCATGCTTGGCCCCCACTTTTCAGAACCCACCAATTCTACCTGAGGAGCCCATGCAGATCGGGCGTTCTCGTCTAACTGTGGAGGAGTGGGAACGAAGGTTTAAAAACCATCTGTGTCTCTACTGTGCTGACACCTCTCACATTCTATCACAGTGTCCCAAGAGACCGGGAAACGCCAGATCCTAGTCGGTGCCAGGAAGGCCAGTCTAGGACTGAGTACATCTTCCCCTTATTCACAATGTGTTTCATATTGCTTAACTAAAACCCCTTGTTCTCAACAAATTTGTCAAAAGAACCCCAACCCCGGTCCCAGTAAAGACTGATCATGGGGAGGAATATGAGATCAATAGGATTCTGGATTTCCGGATCTCCAGGGGTCGCCACCAATATCTTGTTGACTGGAGGGGTTATGGCCCCGAGGAGAGATCTTGGATCAATGTACAAGAGCTACATGTCCCTCGTTTATTGGTCAAATTCAAGAAGGAGAGAAAGGCGACCTTGCTAGCCCTGAAAAAGAAGAAAGGGGAGAGTACTGTCAGGCGCCGTCTCCGCACTGACACTTGGTGCAGGAGACGGACGCCTGCACCTTCTCAGCAACCACGTCCTGTTGCTTAGCAGAGGGACGCTATCTCTGCTCATCTGTCTGCAGCCAGCATGTCTTACTGCCAAAATCTCCCTAACCCAATCAGGAGGCACCTTAGGGTATATAAAGCAGCCTCTGACACATGTCACGCATTTGTTCCTGGGTTGCTGTTATTTGGATTCTGACCGCGGCTTGTTCCTGACTTCTCCTTTGGTTTTTCGATTCTGGCTTAGAGTGATATTTGTTATTGACCGGGCTTCCTGACCATTCTCCTGCTTCTGATTTGGCTATATCCGTTCCTCTGGTTTTGACCCGGCTTGCTGACTACTCTTCCATCCTGCCTCCTGGTGGGCTGTCACCGCTGCCTCAATTGTTACCTGCCAGCTGACTGATACTGAGGGCCGCGACCTGCACGTCCCTTGCAGCAAAGTCCATACCTCCTTGCGGGGGTTCCTGGTGTTAGACTCCGAGCCTCAGTACTCAGTAGCGCCAACTGCTGGCAGGTATCATCAATTCCACCTAGTGATTCTGGCACACATGAGTTGTGGAAATTGTAAACTAGCTAGGGCATTTCACCTTTGGGAATTTATCTTGCACACAGGGTCTACAGATGCAATACCTCTTACAGGGGTGGCTTGTTGCTGGAGGGCACATGTTCCTTTTGGATGTCATTCAAACAGCAAATCAAAACCTTTTCTGCTATCGAAATGATGTTAGAAACATACCATCTTGCTTAAATGTTACTCTTTTAGGATTATTATATATATTCTCTTTAGCCTAAGGGTACAAAATGAACAAGATATTTACAACTAGAAACTATAATATATACATTAAAAAAAAATTAAAATAAAGAGGACCAGTAGGCCAATGTGGCCTTCCAGTCGGCAATCAATTGTCCCAGTATCTGGCTGATGGCCTCTAGGTTGTCAATAAAGTGGCCCATTTGGGCCAACAATTGGGCCGCAGTGGGTGGTGGGGGTTGGCAAATCTGAGCTTCCTCCTCGGGTGCTGAAAGAAACCAAAATAATTCAATAAATATACCTCCCACCCTAATTTGGCAAACAGACTGGACTTACTAGAGATGTGTACTGTTACATTACTTTCAAATGCAAGGCCTCTAGCTACAAAACCATTTGTACGCACATTACATGTTCATAAGGCTTTGGAGTAGCATTTTGATAGATGTACTACATTCTGATGTGCCCCGGGGAGAGGAGCGTGGACAGGGTTGTCTTACCAGCATTATAGGCCCCAGGGCAAAGCACTACAGTGGGCCACTACCTACAAAACCTCTCACAGGAAGTAACAATAATTAGGTTTAGATTTTATTTCCAAGAAAAAAGATTAATATACTGACAAGTTGACAAGGCTCTCGGGCCCATTTGTGTTGCCCCTGCCCTGCATGCCTATGTGTTAAGATGGCTCTGGATCCGGTTTGAGTGTTTAATGAAGTTTAAATTTAAAGGGTCATTATGTTTGAAACCTGTGACATTTATGTCATCATTTCATCAACATGTGTGACATCATGGATTATTTTCAAGTATAATGGACATCTCAATCTTATCCAATTATGTCCAGCAATTATGGCAAATACTTACTATCTTCCAAGGCCTCGGTCTCTTGCCTGGCCGACACTGACTCCTCCAAACTCTCCTCCTCTGGGTCAGCCTGCTCCTCCTCATCCTCTTCGTCCTCCGGCTGGTGCTGCTGGGCCTCCTCCTCCTCCTCCAGCACTACCACCGGCTGGCGCTGCTCCTCCTCGACCTCCTCCTCCACAACCGGCCGGTGCTGCTGCCGCAGTTGCCGGCGTTCAAACCGTGCCCGGATTGTTGTAAACAAGGCACAAATAAACAGGGTATTGTTAACAGAATCTCCTGCGTAAAAAATCAATAGTAGTAGGATAATCATTTGATCAGCCATTTTCTGAAAAATTCTTATTGCCAGCAGACCCAAATATTACCTACTTTAAAATTAATGAGCTAAACATGATACACACAAAGCATTTCACATGACCAGTCACAAAGATTTGTTTTTGGTATAGGGATGTGGAATATCTCAGTGGCCTAGTGATTAGCATTTTGCTCTCAAAGCACTGAGGTCAGGAGTTCGAGTCATGACCATAGCCTTATCTGTGTGGAGTTTGCATGTTTGCTCCATAGTTGCATATGTTGACTACAACACTCCCCAAACATACTTCTGGGCGGGTAATTTGGTTGTGTTAACAAATTGCCAGTAGTCTGTGTGGAAATGTTAGGGTATTTAAGTCTGCAAGCTACTATGGGGCAGGTATAGATGTAAATGAGTTCTCTCTGTACAGCGCCACTTAATTAGTTGTGGGTATCAAATACTGTGGATGATGCCAATACTTTAGAAATCGTCCTTGGTTGGGACACCCTCACAGTGCAAATAGCCAGTTCCACCTTATGGGACCTTAAACATCTTTGAAAATTAGCTAAGGTCTTTGGTTTTTATAAGTTGCCTTCCAAATGTTTTGCCAATAAAAAATGAAAAAATGCCACTCAAATCTGCAAATGCTTTTTAAGCTTAGGTCACCTACTAACAGCACTGGGGTCAAGAGTTTTGGCAAGCAAAACCTGCATTAATGTGCTGAAGTTTCTCAATAAATCATGTGGAAAAGAAAATGATCAGTAGCCACATTTAGGAGACAGGAGCCAAAGCAGGTTGGGTGCATTGGAAGGGGAATGACCTTTATAGTGTGGTGGAAGAATGATATGTAGGCCATGTCACGTGATTAAGGTGAACATATTTTGAACCATATACCCCTAAAAAATGTGTACACGTGTTTTATGCTATTAATACAGAACTCACTTCTTCTTATCTCCTGACGGAGCTCATTCAGCAGCTGGGGCTGACGCCGGCGGAGATTGCTCCAGCGGCGCTGCAGCTGCACTATGCTGCGGGTCCTGTGGCATCTCCTGCGGATGAACCATTTGGTAGGCCCGCAGCTTGATTTCATTGGAACAATAGCGCCCTGAGGGCACGCTATCCATGCCTTCAGTGAGAACACGGAGCTCACGGCGTGAGAAAATGGTGGCCCTCATTTTTTCTGACAAAAACCGCCTCTCCAGTATTCTGCACTGTGATTGGTTCTGTCAGCACGTATAGGCGCGCTCATATCTCACGCAGATCTTTCTGACACCTGTGTGTGTAATGGTTGCCCCTCCAACCATGAACATGGCGCCCGTCGCGGATGAGACGAGTACTCTGTGCTCTGCAATTACTAAGAGAGTGTACATCTGGTTTATTAATCAACTCATGCTTTAAAACTGTCATGATCTTACCTGTTCCCCGCTCCGCTGCGCTGTCAGCGTTGTCTGGCAGCTGTGTCCGCTCCGGCAGTTCAGCGCTGTCTTCCGATGGTGCCCCCGCACTTCCTGGTTCTCCCAGCGTCGTCATGTGACTCCTGGGCGGGGAATTCAAATCTCTATATCTACT
The DNA here is from genome assembly GCF_038048845.1 of Mixophyes fleayi. Lineage (NCBI taxonomy): Eukaryota > Metazoa > Chordata > Amphibia > Anura > Limnodynastidae > Mixophyes > Mixophyes fleayi. The sequence goes on along the minus strand of NC_134404.1, from coordinate 247,763,273 downwards.
CTGCTCTGACACGCTACCTGTGTCAGAGCAATGTGTTTCCTGTTCCTGGCTACCTTTTCCCGTGTACCTGACTCCTGTGATCCTGCTCCCTGTGTACTCCTATGTTTCCTAGACTCCTGTGTTCCAACCTGGCTGTGACCAGACTACTCTTTGGCTTTATCCCTGGCACCGCAAATTGGACTGACCATCCCGTGCACCGACTCGGCTGTGTTCTTGACAACTCTCTGGATTTCCCTCTGGCACCGTATACCTGATGACCTCCTGTGTACCGACCCAGCTGTGTTTCTACTCCTCTGGATTCATCTTCTGCTATATTGGTCTCTACTAAGTTATATAGATGTCACGAGACTCAATGACCAATTTGACATATAAATTAAAAGATTTTTACTCAATGCATATCGTCAGAAGATTAAATTCAAATTAAGGGCAAAGCAAATAACTACCGGTACTTTTTAAAACTAATTTGTTGTGCTGCAGTATAAACTTTTTGGCTTTCAGTTGGATTTTCCACCAGTTTTTCATGTGTGCAGCCGCCATGGACAAATTAATTGACAAGTTATTGAGTTTGCTTAACCTCTCTAATGCCAGAGCAGCAATAGAACTAAGGACAGCTATTAATTTCTAGTACAATATAAGTGAACAGATTTGTTATCAGGTCATTACCCTGATAACTTGCAGCCTCAAATAAGGCTGGAATATAAATGTATTCCTTTATGTATTTCCCTTTTACTGTACTATATAGACCTCTTGTTTGTAGACCAGGGCTTAACTTTTATCCTATCTCTTACTGAAAAGTGAGAGAAAACTAATGTATTTTGAACACCATTTACACCATTGTAAGGCCTATTCAATCGCCAACTTTTACTACGGCTAGTAAAAATTGGGGAAATGGAGGTGTAGAGTTAGTAATTGGGGGGATAGAAGGGAGGGGGTAATGGAAAACAAACCCAGGACATAGTAGGGTCATAAAGGGGTTATAGAGATTTATCTGGTAGCAGTGTAGCGGATGGGGAGTGATCAGCCAATAGAGAAATGATGCTGCACTGCCTTATTGGCTGCCATTCTCAGCCTTATCACTTTAGCAATAGGAAGTTTTCCTATACAAAGATAGGCAAGGGTGCCAGCTCCGTCATAGCAATGCCGTATGCAAGTCCAGGTTCACACCTCTGTCAGAGTGAATGCTCTTTAAATAAGGAATAAGGGTCACATGCAACATGGTAAAATCTGCCAAATATCTAGTTGTTTGGTGATTGGGTAGAATAATTGAATCTGACACATCATTCTTGACAGCGGATGCACAATTTAAATTCTTTTGGAATGATTCTGATCCGATTAGAGCAGATATTGATAGGAAAGTAATGTAGTCTTAATGGACAATGTTGCCTTCATTTGATTAAAGGTAACAAACTGGATAAATTCACTCACTTTACAATATGTAATAAAGTGAAATGCAGATAATGAGGGTGTTGAAAAGCAGGATGTTTACAGGTCAAAACAAATACTGAAACAATAGAAAATATATCAAGTATGAAGCTTTTATTTAACTTTTTTTTATTCTCTGTGCTTCATAACTTGGTTTCAAGTAGAGTGAGTGATTAGCGCTTACTTGTTACTTGTTGATGTGCTGCAATTATGTTCCTATGCCTCAGACATTGAGATCCATCTCATATTCTCAGGTGTTTTGGGGGAAGCTGTTCTTAAAATGAAACTGAATGTGATCAACTGGATCGAACATGTAGGGGGAGGAATGAGGGGGGATGTGACCGTCTGAATCGTGCATTGAGGGGGAGGGGGGCGGATGTGATCGCCTTAATCGCGCATATAGGTGGAGGAATGGGGGGATGTGACCGTCTGAATCTTTTATGCAGGAAGAGTAGCAGGGAGGGGAGAAATGGAGCGCACAGTAGTTGATGAGCTCCGATCACTGTGGTGTGGGCGGAGCTGTTATCAGTGTGGGTGGGGAGCTTTTCCCAAGGAGTTGACAGATGAACATCAAATGGAAGGTAATCAGTGATATCACGGGTGGCGGGCCTCCTGTTGAGTCCGGGCCCCTTGATTGCACCGGGCCCATTACATCAGTACCCCCTTTACCCCCCTGATGGCGGCCCTGCGAACAGGCCCCCGGGCTGGCAATTCGGCGCAAGCATAACTTTACTCTACAGGAGCTGGAAGTACTTGTGGATCAAGTGATCCTGAAATTTCACTCTGAAGACCGGCAGCTCAATGGCCCTGAGTGCCAAAGAAATTGGCAAGAAATTACTGCCTCTATCAATGAGATCTCGCAACACTTGCATCGGACGCAGGAAGTACAGAAACGTTACCAAGCAAATGTTTGTCCTAAAGCCATTTAAGTTGTTTGACTGTGTTAAGTAGTAAATTTTATATATATATATATATATATATATATATATATATATATATATTTATATATATATATATATATATATATATATATATAAATAACAAAATACAATAGATAATACAGCGCGTAACTCTAGGAAAACAGAACAACTTAATAGACAAGAAATCTTGTCTTACTCAAAAAAGATTGATAGTAAAAATGAGGATGTCTCATTTGTTACCACCTTTTGTAGTGATGATAACAAATTTAAATCAGTGTTATCTAAACATTGGAATGTTTTAAAAAAAGACCCTATCCTACACGACATTCTTCCGGATTCTCCAAAGATTATTTTTAAAAAGAGTCTCAGTTTGAAAGATATGCTGGCCCCCAGTCATTTGAAATGTATTACCTCTACTAAGAACCCCTCTACTTTTTTAGATATCAAAGGGAGCATTAGATGTAACCAATGTAATATTTGCAAATATACAGCTCCCATCAACAAAGAGTTTTTTAGTCATGATAAAAAGAAGAAATTTATTGTCAAACAACTAATGAATTGTCTAACCACATCAGTCATATATTTTCTAGAATGCCCATGTGGCTATAAATATGTGGGTAAAACTAAAAGACAGCTAAAAATCCGAATACAGGAACATGTGAGAAACATTAAAAACCAAGTAACTAGTCACTTAGTTTCTCAACATTTTAAGGAGTTCCATCAATCGGATCCTAAATATTTAAAATTTATGGCCATAGAGAATGTAAAATTAGGTGATAGAGGGGGAGATTTACATAAACTTTTATCTCAGAGGGAGATGTTCTGGATTTATTCATTGGGTACCCTCACGCCATCAGGGTTTAATGATAATTATGAAATAGCTCCCTTCTTGTAGTTTTATCTGAATACTAGCCTATTATTCATATGAGGGTGTTCCAATACTTATTTAGGCTATTACGTCATGAATTTGTGTACTCTTGTTGCTATATTTCTGTTTATGTATGCATATATATGTTTACATGATGCTTGAGAGAGATATATTTATATATTTTTTATATTTTTATATTTTTGTATATTTTTAGGATTTTATATATATTTCTATGTGTGGTTATATTAGTACATACTGCATGTGTCCATACTAGGGTTAATAGGCACATATTTCAGGTGTCCATACTAGGGCTAATATTTCCTATTATTATACAGCTACATCTATGTTATATAACTGTTAAATATATCATATAGCTTTTCCAATCTGTTTAAATAGATGCTTTGTTTATTGGGGTTTGTTATTGTTATTATGTACCAATATTACCTAGATGGCTTATTTGATGTTATTTTATATTTATATTTACAATTATAATCACTACTAACTAGTAGTTTACATATATGTCATCTAGTTTACAGCGCTATCGCTGCTTAGCAACCACAGTGTGTCCTGTTTGTCATATTTATATGGTGTTTATAAAGTTGGGTGATTGATAAAAAAACTGTCCAGTCTTGACGTCTTTGACGTCCCCACGCAAAGCGCCGGGAGACGCCGCTTGTGCGCATGCGCAAGATGGCGCGGCGCATACTATTTATATCTGTGACATTAGAGAGTCACATACTTGTATTTCCTCCTGATGAAGTCTTTATTACATGAGACGAAACGCGTTGAGGACTGTTTCTGATGTGATTACTGAGTCCAGCTGCATGTTGGTGAGCCAGAATCCAGCAATATGTTGGTGAGCCTGCATTGATGTTCCTAATGTTTAGGCTCTTTACAAAGATACCCAGATAAGATCTTTTTGAAGTGTTTTATGTAAGTTTACACCTATATTGTTTTACAAAATAAATGTGTGGATATACAATATCACACTATGTGAGTCTCCTCTATTTTACAAATTGGTTACTGTGGACATATGAAGTGCCAGCTCTGTACCCCTATCGCTGTGTGAGACAACACTGACTTGGGAGAAAAATCTGAGCTCCTGATGATACAGGATACTAACAGATAAGCCTTAAAGATTTTATATCTGGTACGCATATTATATTTGCATGGTGCTGGTACTCTTGAGTGCACTTATTTTTGTTTCACTTCAACCTGTGTGTCTGTACCCACGTGGTGATCTTTATTTCTACTACTTGGTACATTAGTCTGTATTGTTACATACAGTATTATACTATGTGGCGCCCCCTCTCGCTTATTTTGTTTTATATATATATATATATACAAGTTAACCCGTGCATGATACTCATGCATTCTAGTCAAATCAAGCTACTTAAGGTCTTAAAAGGTTCTTGTCATGCATTTGGGCCTAGCCCAGGCTTTCTCAGGGGAAGAGCGTTACTTCCTCACGCAAGCGCCCTTTTTAATGTGTGTTCATGAGGTAAAATTACCTCACGAAAATGAGTTTCTGACACAAACTTGTTTACAATGTTTGTTAGTGTGGATTTTGTGGTTGCCATTTGGGTGTTGGGCCACTTGTAAACAAAGTGTCAATAGAACCAGAAGTCGATTTTGGCCCTGTTTGCCCAAGGCCCAAAGCTTTGTAGTGTTTGAGGTAACTCCTCTAACATTTAAGGGATATTTTTATACATAGCATTTTTCACAATGCAGATGTTGGTGTGCACATACCATGTTGCCATAAAAGTTGTACAAATACTACAAATTGTCTACTAAGCAAGCAAACACACACATACAAACCTCCAAACTAACCATAATGGCTCTTACTTAAAATCAACTCCAGAGAGTGTGTTTGTAGGCTATGGTGTGTCTGTGGCAAAGGACAAAAGAACCACACATTGAATCAATATATTGTACAAGTAGACATGTTCCACAATAGTTTCCAAAACATTACATATGGATTGTTGTGTATGCAAAGAGGAATCACTGAATATAGTAATCATACAAAAACTCCTGACGACAGATTGGTTACAGGATTGCCTGTAAATAGGCTAAGATTTATTTATTACATATATGAATCCAAACGTGCAAACAAATACATAGCAAAGAAGCCAGTGGTCTGTGTGTGGCAAAGGTCCTTGGATGAAGAGATGACAATCTGTCCAAAGTGAAGAGAGACATAAGCAGGCTTGGAGCAATGGAGAAATACTTCAACATGTAGGGAAACACGAATTGCACAACTCCAAAACACAAACCAGCTTGGACTGTTTCACCACTTGGGCTGAGACATAGCAAAGAAGTCAGTGGTCTATGTGTGGCAAAGTTCCTTGGATGAAGAGATGACAATCTGTCCAAAGTGAAGAGAGACATAAGCAGGCTTGGAGCAATAGAAAAATACTTCAACATGTAGGGAAACACGAATTGCACAACTCCAAAATCCACGCCAATGTGCCCTGTTGAATGTGAAACAAGCATTTACTAAGCCAATATTAGCTCACACCTGACTTGCATTTATGTACCTAGTTGATGGTTTGGTGAGCAAGAAGGTGGCCACTGTATTGAAATGTTTCAAAGGTCTTGTAAGGGTCTAGACAGTATTCTATAATACTGGCTTGTGTATTTGAGCTATATCTTGGTTTCAGATTGTTCAATTTGACAGGAAAGTATCCCCCAAACCCATAAGTAACATACCTAGCACATGCCCATACATTGACTTACCAGGCCCACACATTCAATGCCTCCAAACGTCATTGTTGTATGGAGCACACACACTTGACAGTCACATTTTAGTGATGATAACACTATAGATACTTACATTTGTCAACAGCCTTCACCATGGCAACATCCACCAACTCCAATGGAAAGTGCTATGGCACTAAGGCCAGCACTAACGGCCTAATGGTAGAAATAGCCTGTATATATAAGAAACACAAAGTGTCTCAAATGTGCACTTCTCACCACTAAAGGTGCTGTACATATAAACCTCAGATGCCTGACTGACCAGAGTTAGCCTACAATTTAAAATAAAAAAAGTGCCTTCAACATTTTGACACTAGGGAACATTTACATACTAGACCATTCTGGTATTTAGTTACGTAGCTAATACAAGCAGCAAATTTAATAAGTATGGACTGTGCAAACTGTACTCTATTTTTCAACGCAAGGTCGTTGATGTAGGCACATTAGCATGTAGCTAAAAACTAACACATTAATGTGCATTTTACAAAGACACTGAGGTTAAACTTTGAGGCATTTACCTAGACATCATAGTAACATAGTAACATAGTAACATAGTTGATGAGGTTGAAAAAAGACACCAGTCCATCAAGTTCAACCTATTTTGGATCTCCTGCGATCCTGCACTTATATTTGAAATTAATCCAGAGTAGGCAACCGCCCATCTGTTTCAATTTTGAAAACCCCCTCAGACTCAATATTGCAATCCAATTTTTACCCTATATCCACTACTATCCTTTATTTTAAATTAACGGTCGTATCCCTGGATACACCTTTCCGCTAAAAATTTGTCTAACCCTTTCTTAAACATATCTATTGAATCTGCCATCACAACATTCCCTGGCAATGAATTCCATATCTTGACTGCCCTTACTGTAAAGAACCCCTTCCTTTGCTGGTTGTGAAATTTTCTCTCCTCTAACCTTAGGGGACCACGTGTCCTGTGTATGGTCCTTGGGGTAAAAAGTTCCCATGAAAGCACTCTGTATTGACCCCTAATGTATTTGTACATAGTAATCATATCTCCCCTTAGACGCCTCTTTTCTAAAGTAAACATGCCTAAACTGGCTAACCTTTCCTCATAACTTAATGACTCCATACCCTTTATCAATTTAGTCGCCCTTCTCTGAACCCTTTCTAGTTCCAAATTATCCTTTTTATAGAGTGGTGCCCAGAACTGTACTGCATATTCAAGATGAGGTCTTACCAACGATTTATACAGTGGCAAAATTACACTGTCTTCCCTTGCATCTATGCCCCTTTTTATGCATGCCAATACTTTGTTTGCCCTTGCAGCTGCTGCTTGACATTGAGCACTATTCTACTGTCTACGAGCACTCCCAAATCCTTTTCCATTATAGATTCTCCCAAATTAATTCCATTTAATTTATAGATTGCGTTCTTGTTTTTGATCCCTGAATGCATAACCTTACATTTATCTGTGTTAAACCTCATATTCCATTTAGCCACCCAATCCTCCAGTTTATTTAAGTCCCTCTGTAGAGAAGCTACATCTTGCTCTGATTTTATTACCTTACAGAGTTTAGTGTCATCTGCAAAAATAGAAACTTTACTCTCTAAACCATCACCAAGGTCATTAATAAATATATTAAAAAGGAGTGGTCCCAGCACTGAACCTTGAGGTACTCCACTTAAGACCTTTGACCAATTAGAAAATGTTCCATTTATCACAACTCTCTGTTCCCTATTCTCTAACCAGTTTTCGATCCAAGTACAAATTTTGATTTCTAGACCCAGTTCCCTTATTTTGTAAACCAACCTCTTGTGTGGCACTGTATCAAAGGCCTTTGCAAAATCTAAGTAGACCACATCGACTGTCCTGCCCTGGTCTAAGTTCCCACTAACTTCCTCGTAGAAACTAATTAGATTAGTTTGACATGACCTATCCCTCACAAATCCATGTTGATTCCCACTAATACTTTTTATTGCGTACCAAGTACTCCTGAATACTGTCCCTTAAAATACCTTCCAGTAGTTTCCCCACTATTGATGTCAGGCTTACAGGTCTATAATTCTCTGGTTGTGATCTCGTCCCCTTTTTAAACAACGGCACCACATCTGCTATTCGCCAATCCCTTGGTACTGAGCCTGATGAGATTGAATCTCTGAAAATTAAGAATAGCGGTCTAGCTATTTCCGAGTTTAACTCCATAAGGACCCTTGGGTGTATGCCATCTGGACCTGTAGCTTTATTTATCTTAATATTCTTCAGTCGCCTTTGGACTTCTTCCTCTGACAACCAAGTATTAAATAATGGCATGGTTTCATTTCCATTTTTATGTATTACTCCTGCCATTTGTTCCTCTCTGGTAAATACTGAAGAAAAGAACGTGTTTAATATCTCTGCTTTTTCCTTAGTATCATTTATCAATTCACCCATCTCACTTCTTAGGGGTCCTATATTATCTTTTTTAATCCTTTTGCCATTTATATACTTAAAAAACTTTTTGGGGTTTGTCTTACTTTCTTTTGCAACGTGTCTTTCATTTTCTAATTTAGCCAATCTAATTTCCTTTTTGCATGTTTTATTACATTCCTTGTACCTATGGAAGGACTCCTCTGACCCTTCAGACTTAAACAATTTAAATGCAAGCTTCTTCCGTTGCATTTCTTCCCTTACCTTTTTATTTAGCCACATTGGTTTAGACTTAATTCTTTTACATTTATTTCCCATAGGAATGAACTTATACGTGTATGTTTTCAACAACATTTTAAAGACAGCCCACATTTCTTCCGTATTTTTTCCTTCAAAGGCTTTGTCCCAGTCTATGCTCTTTATAGACTCCTTTAGCATATTAAAATTTGCCTTTTTAAAGTTTAAAGTCCTAGTTGATCCCTTATACTGTTGTTTCTGGAAACTAATTTCAAATGAGACCATATTATGATCACTGTTTCCTAAGTGCTCCTTTACTTGAATATTTGATATTACTAGGTCCAGTATAGTCCGGTTCCTAGTTGGTTCCTCAACTAATTGGGACATGTAATGGTCTTTTAGCGTGCTCAGAAACCTATTTCCCCTAGCTGTACCGCAGGTCTCAGTACTCCAATCAATGTCCGGATAATTAAAATCCCCCATAATTAAAATTTGACCTAGTTGTGTAGCCTTTTTTAATTTGCTGTAGAAGTTGGGCTTCCTCAATCGTACTAATATCTGGCGGTTTATAGCATATCCATATCAGAAACTTCTCTGAACTTTTTCCTCCGCTGGATATTTCCACCCACAATGCCTCTATATTATCACCAATATTCTCGTATATAACTTCCTGAATACTTGGTTTTAATTCTGGCTTAATATTAAGACATACTCCTCCTCCCCTTTTATTTACCCTATCCCTCCTGAAGAGAGAATAGCCTTCCAAGTTGACTGCCCAGTCATGTGTATCATCCCACCAGGTCTCAGTAATACCTATAATATCATACTGCTCATTCATTACTACTAGTTCTAACTCCCCCATTTTACCTGTCAGGCTTCTTGCATTTGCAAGCATACACTTAAGTCTATTGCCTCCCTTAGGTATTTCTTTTTGCTTTAAAAAGGGCCGCTCCTTATCGGCTATGCTTCCCTTTCCCCCCTCTCCACCCCATTTACTCTTGTTAAATTCCTCCTTACTACTCTCAATGTCTATCCCATAAATACTTGCTTGCCCCTCCCCCCCGAAGCCTAGTTTAAAATCTCCTCCAACCGTCTAACCATCCTCTCCCCTAGCACTGCAGCCCCCTCCTCATTCAGGTGCAATCCATTACGACAATAAAGATGGCAACTGACCGAGAAATCAGCCCAGTGCTCTAAGAATCCAAAACCCTCCTTCCTACACTAATCTTTTAGCCACGCATTAACCTCCCTAATCTCCCGCTGCCTCCCTGGACTAGCGCATGGCACAGGTAGTATTTCCGAAAATACTACCTTGGATATCCTTGCCTTAAGTTTGCGACCTATGTCCCTGAAATCATTCTTTAGGACACCCCTTCTTCCTCTAACTCGGTCATTGGTGCTAACATGCACCAAAACCGCTGGGTCATTCCCAGCCCCTCCCAACAATCTGTACACCCGATCCGCAATATGCCGAGCCCGAGCACCCGGGAGACAACACACTGTAACAGATTGCCCTATCTACCTTCCTAATAATTGAATCCCCTACCACCACAATCTGCCTGGGTCCCTGAGTAACTTTGGTCCCCTCTGTGCTGGAGAGACCATTCCCCTGGTTGCTAGAGGAAGCAGTGTCATCCAACTCTACCAATTCTGAACTGCCTTCCACAGTATCTTCATCCAATCTGGCAAATCTGCTGGGATTGCCTAGCTCAGAACTGGCCTGCCTCTTCCTCCCTCTGCTACCCCTAGTAACTGTTACCCAGCTGCCTACCTGTGCATCCTCCTCTGTCACTGCTCCACCCTGCTCTGATAACGCATCAACGGTGAGCTGTAAACTCTGCTCCAGGTTGGCAATGTCTCTCAATGTTGCAATGGTCTGCTTTAGATCAGTTACCTGGGATTCCAAAGAGACCAATTGCTCACATTTCTCACAGAGGTATAAACCTTGGAACACTTGCTCCAAGTGTGCATACATATGACAAGATATGCATTGAGTGAGATCATCAAGCCTGCTACTACTCATCTTATTATGGCTAACCTAACTTCTTATAGCCTACAGTGAACTTTAGTACTAGCCTTTCCTAGCCACTTACCAGATTAAACCCCTTCCTGGATTCAACTCCTTACTGGAACTAACTTCACACTTTAAACAAAAACAGCACTTGAAATCAAAAAAGCAGTGAAATCACATTGAACACACATTTGACAAATAACTTACAGGTTTTCATTGATTTTACGATTATTACACATGCAAAACATTTAACCATCACACCAGTCCATGTCTATTTATATCCAAATTTTGACTGGCATTACATTCGTGATTCTTACTTTGACTAAGCTTGGTTGTTTAAATTTACAAATATTTTCAAAAAAATCATTTACCTCAAAAGTATGTATCCAACACATACTGCCTGAAGTTGGAGCCACGCACTGCTTCACGAGGGAGGGTCTACAAGATATTCCTCCTCCGCCTCCTCCTCCGCCACCTCCTCCTCCGCCTCCTCCTCCTCCGTCTTGTCCACCCCAGCAACCTCGTCCATGAGCCCTGGAGACCCACTCCTGATGGCAATATTATGGAACACCACACACAGAGCAATTATCTTACACACCTTCCTCGGCTCATACATGAGTGCACCACCAGACTGATCAAGGCATCAAAATCGCGCCTTTAGAAGACCGAAGGTCCGTTCAATGACCGATCTGGTGGCGCGATGAGCCGAGTTATAGGCCTCCTCCTTTTCTGTGTGTGGGCTCAAGATAGGAGCGAGGAGCCAAGGGCAGGAAGGATACGCATTGTCTCCTATGTAGGATGAGAGGAAAGGCATAAGAAACAAACATTAATACAATTTCAGAGTACCAAAAACCTGCATCAATATCCAAACATACTAAAATATGAGTCATAGCTTCATTCTATGCTAAATAGTAATGGTAATGAGTCATAATACTGTATAATTAACATCCTTTGAAAACTCACAATTTCTAATAATGGCCACAAACCAAAGTGCACTCCAGGGGGTAAATGTATCAAGCTGAGAGTTTTCCGGGGAGTTTGAAAAGCCAATCAGATTCTAGCTATCATTTATTTAGTACATTTTACAAAATGACAGCTAGAATCTGATTGGTTGCTATAGGCAACATCTCCATTTTTCAAACCCGCAGAAAAACTCTCAGCTTGATACATTTACCCCCAGATTTTAGTATAACACTGTAAACCAAACTAATACTTACACACCTAGCGGTGTACACTTTTCACAGGACACATAACCTTTACTGTTAGGTCTGTTTCAGTAATAGGCCTACATTACCATTACATATATAAAGAGTTGAAACATTTCTAACATTACTGTATAGTTGGGCCAACTATAAATACAAGGCACATGCACTATATAACACATTGTGTATCAGTAACATCTCAAGTCCAATATTATATTTTGGAAATCTATATTTGTCACACATTTTTACTAACAATTTCTACTTGACAGATCAAATATATTCTAATAATTACCAAGAAGCCACGCATCTCCATGTGGTCTGACACCCCCTTGCCTCTGTTGCAATCTAGGCCACAACCCAGAATTACAATAGACATAGGAGTCATGTGTACTCCCACCCCAATTCGCAAGCCAGGTTCCGAATCTGGAGAGATGGGTCACATATGGCCTGGACATTGATTGAGTGGAAATGCTTACCGTTCATAAAAGCCGAAGCATTTCCACTCAACGGTACCAGTGCCACATGCGTCCCATCTACTGCCCCTATGACGTGCGGAAAGCCAGCTATGGGGACAAACTGCTGCTTAATCCGCACAAGAGACTCCTCATCAAGTGGCAGATGGATAAACTGCCAGAGCCACAACAGAAATGCTCTTAAGACCACCTCCAGCACACGGCTGAAGGTGGGCTGGGACATACCTGCCGCGACCCCGACTGTGCTCTGGAAGGATCCAGTAGCTGCACAATGCACAATGCGCAGGGTGTCCAAGATCACATGTGGAGGAAGCCAATAGCAACGGACAACCTCCGCATCCGACATCCCAAAGAGGCTGGCACATGGCCTGAAGATGCGCTCCCTCGGACGGCGATGTTGTCGTAGTTGCTGGTTTGGACGTGGCAGAGGAGCAGGCCCCCCGTGAAACAGATAGTGGTCCAACTCCAGAAGCCCCTGTATGTGTTGCAAAATCCAGAGTTAACAAACCACAAAATCGTTGACACATTTCAACTTTGCTTTTTCTACCTTTGCCACAAATGATGCAATCAATATTTACAATGTAGTGGAAATTCATCCTCCAGCTTTTTGTGGCAGAGAAAAGTCCATAATTAAGGATTTTTACATAAGGAAAATGAAAAAAAATAATTGGCATTTTTAAAATAAAACAGGCCTCTATAATGACCAAACAGCACCTCACTATATAGAACCACCACCAAAGTGCATGCAAACGTGATACTTACCATATGCAAATCACCTTGTGTAAATCATATTACTTACATTAAATTTGTTTAGGTGTAATCAGTTATAGATTGTGCAACACAAAATATAGAGTGTTAAGGTTTTTTTTGTTTTTTTTAATTTTCCATTAAATAAATAAAAAAACATTAAACACCTTTTTAAAACACACTAAAACACCACCAAAAATACAGCATGCCCCTTCTTACTGCAAAACACACAACATTTGTGTATGTTATTAAATTTGTCAAGTCTCTACTTACCACACACACACAGACAATACAGTTATCAGGCGCCGTCCCGCACTCCTACCTGGTGCCGGGACGGACGCCTTCTTTGCACTCGTCCCGTTGCCTAGCAATGAGACGTCACTTCCGCCCGGCAGTCTGGATGTTCGGGTGCATGCTAGGCAACGTAGACGCTCAGGGCCACTCCCACTAATGATTGGAGGTTTGTGTCTATATAAGCCTGACTCTGGCACGACTAGGGTGCCAGAGTATCTAGTCTGCTAGTCTCCCTCTTGGCTCCGTTGCTACATATATATCTTGGATATTTCCTATTGCTTCTCTGGATTCTGACCCCTGCCTGCCTGACCACTCTCTCGGATTACCCCTGGTTCCAGTATTGATCTCCCAGCTTTGACCCCTGGCTTCCCGACTCCTCTCCTGCTTGACTCCTTGGTACCTCTTGCCCGCACGGTATTGACCCCGGATTGACGACTATGCTTGTTCATCTAACCTCGCTGGTAGCTTCCTGAGAGGGCCACGACCGGCACGTCTCAGTGGTCCAAGTCCAAAACTCCTTGCGTGGTTCCCTAGTGAAGACCTGGGGGCGTGGTTAGACTCCGCGCCTCCTTGCGTAGCAGCGCAAATACCAGCAGGTAAGGCCTTCCGACTACTTTGCTTGTGACCACTGTGTTCAGATGAGATGACACTTATTCCCAAAAATTACTCAGATCCACAATCTGTGGGGGAGGGTCAACAGGTAACAAATTAAGGTATGAAAAGGGATAAGAATTAGTCAATTCACTACATTCTAGAGGTTTGTATGCAGTCCTGCCTCTAAGTATACACAGTGGCCGAAAGAATCAAACTCCACAGCTAAACAAACACTTTACTTCCAAAATAATCCACTAACACAGTACGTTAAGCCCTTTCAGCAGCAATTGAGGTTCCCTAAAACATATAGTATGAATAGGCTTTCTAGCTCACCAACACCTAGCAATGCTTTTCAAAATAATTAAACATACTGAGGGATGAGCAAGGTACAGCAGTAAACGCCTGGAAAAAACATTTGGCTATCTCCAGTGTACTTACCCAGACCTCTGAAACTCCCAACAACACTGAATTTAGAGAAAGGCGTTTTTAACAACCACTGTGATTAGAGGATTATATGCCGGTGAGTACGCCGGACAGACGTCATTACGAGCACACAGATGTGTTCCAAGTAACTGAGTGTGTTTGTTTCGAAAAGCGATCTGGCATGTTAGCAAAGTGTATTCCATGACTGGTAAGTCTATTTTGTAACGATTAATCACCTATTTGATAAATGAGCTTAGCTGTTTGTGTTGTTGAAATATATGGTTTAATGAGTGTACATTTGAAAGGTATGCCAGAGAACATATTTACTATTTGTTGTAATACTAAGGTCAGAAGTTCAAGCCCACAAGTCAACCTTTAGTACAAAGTGTATTAGAGGCTTTATTAAGTTAAAGTATAAAAGCCAAATAAAACACGCAAATGCTCATAATTTGGCCTAATATTGGCATTGGCGATCAATCATTGCTTTTATGCGAATATTTACAGCTACTACTGGTTTTGAAAACAGTAATTTTTTGGTGTGTGTGTGTGTGTGTGTTGTAGGGTGATCAACTTCATAGCACATTATCCCTCATGCTGATACTAATAAATGCAAAATGAAAGAGTATACAGGAACAAGACAGCGAATCAGCTGAACCGAATAAGTTGATTGCAAACACTTTTGCAAACACTTTTAGGATTCATCCACTAATGAGAGTGGTGTAATTTCCAACATGAGCCCCAAACCCCTTTGACTCGACAGTGTCCTAAATGTGAATTGAAATGTTTGACCCACATTTCAAATACCTTTGTGATTGTATGTTGTGTACGTTACACAGTGCATATCCCAATGAGTGCCATCTCTAATAGTTTATGGTGAAATAATTGCCATTATCCCTAGCTATAAATATGAAATATTGGGCCTAGATAAGGTTGCTAGTGTGTTTTCCATTCTATGCAATTGTCATCATTTTGCTATCACTTGCTAATTGGTGTAGCGGTTAGAGAATGCACCTTTGCACACTCTAAGTTCAATTCCTCCCTAACTCACTTGTACATGTGTAATCAATAATTTTGTACTTGGTATGTATGTATTAAGATCTAAAGTGTGTCTATTGCAAAAGTTAGATAGCTCTATTTTCTGCCACTTCTGCCGATCAAAGTGAGAATGTATCAGTATAAATCTGAGTAGCGTTTTTTAGCAATTTAGTTTAAATACAATATGATAGATGTGTATATACAAGACCCATTTAACTTTTAGTATAAAACTCAGATTTAGGGGTTTATGCAAAGGTTTCCAATACATATAATATGGTAGAACTCCATGTACAAGTGAGAAAGGCCTTATTAAAGATACGCAAATGTTTTAGCAGGTACCATTGGCATCCATTCCGGCAGCCGGAATGAATTGGGAATGCAGTATGCACTCCATTCCGGCAGCCGGAATGAATGGAGAATGCAGTCTGCACTCCATTCCGGGACTTAAATACAGTCTGTCCAATATATATTGTGGCAAGAGGCCACTGTAGAAGCACACGCGTACAACTTCTTCCTTTTTATGGTTCTGTCGAAGTCAGCAAATTGGATAAAGTCATTTCAATTAAAGTCGAGCAAACTTGGTTGTCTTTGTCTGAAAAGATGCGTACGGTACGCTACGGCGTACAAGGGCACTCTACGGCGTGAAAGGGCGTACGCATCCACTACACGTGGCAGCAACAGTAATTGGTCTTTTACCATACATTTGCACAAACACGCATACTTATAAAATAGTACACTTTAATGGTAGTTGCAACACATAGTCAGTTATGTCGAAATATAGTAGTCTTTATGTGTTATATTAAAGTTACATGCATATTAGTGAAATATACGGAACAGGTTGAAGGAATCATATAATGAGTGGTATCATAATAAACCTCTTAACATTTCCTACTGTTTGGTTCACTCTGCGAAGGAATCGCAGAGTGCATACACAAGTTATGAATGATAGGGAATTATGAACTACTTAAGACTAAGAAATCTTAGCGGGAAGAGCCGATCATACCCCCTGGAGATGTGACCCCCTCCTTTGGATTCCTTAGGATGAACTAGCCAATGATTTACAACCCCTTGGACCTTCCTGAGACCTGGACCAATAGATGCAAGCTATACCATCTTCATTGTATTACTGTATTTCTGTGTGTATATAAGCAGCAGCTTCACATCTAGTGTACAGACATCTTGTCCCCAGACTTCAGGATTGAATGACTGCCCACTGGATCCAGAGCGCCTGCGATAAGTAACGGCTGTATTTATTATCAATTCGCTTGAACATATTATTCTACTATTTGCGAATAAATCTTTGTGCGTTGGAAACACAAATCGAGGTTCGACAATCGTTATTGCTTAGCGACAATACGCACATAACAATTTGGGGGCTCGTGATCTTTGGAGGTTTCATTGCCAATGATACGCAAGACCAACGGATTTCGGTTCCGCAACAAAGGGTGGAGACGCGTCATATACGGATAAGAACGCAATGTGTTCAAAACCTAAATTTTATTCTGTGTTGTGAAACCGAATGTCCGTTTTGCATTGTCTAGGGCACGCTAACTAGAACCTAGGGACAAAAGAGAAAACTGTTTCTTTTTATTGTCATTGTGCGTTTTAACTGTATTGCATTGCTTAGCGTATGTGTATTTCCTGCTGTGCGTACGCAAACTTCCGGTAGATTTTCCACGTGGTTAAACAATCGTTTTGATAGTTATTATATGTATATAGTATAATTACTTGTGAAAACCTCTGAGACACTATTACTGTTGTTGGGAACTTTTGATTTTCTGCGCAGAAAAGGTGTATAGTGTGTGATTTTGCAACGGAGATACACTGTTTATTATTCATTGTGCTCAGTTGCTGTCTGACGAGGCGGGTTGCCCAACTGAAGGACGGTATACATGGCAGGTATACCGAATGCGAAAACCGGGTTTTTGCAAAGTGCTACCAATAG
This sequence comes from Mixophyes fleayi, assembly GCF_038048845.1. Lineage (NCBI taxonomy): Eukaryota > Metazoa > Chordata > Amphibia > Anura > Limnodynastidae > Mixophyes > Mixophyes fleayi. The sequence continues at coordinate 247,745,971 of NC_134404.1, read as the reverse complement.
ATCGCAAGGTTTGCTAATAATTAGTATTGGTAGGCAGTGCGATCTAACCGCACCGTTGGTGCAAATTGGTGAAGCAGCTAGGAGGAATTATACTGGAAAGGCAGGTTGATTTTATCAACTTGTGCTCCCAGCGATAATAAACTCAGCAGATTTTGTGGTGAGCCAGGGTATCGAGGAGCTGATAGCCCTTGGGGCCCACAGTGATATTTCTGTGTTAGGGAATTCTTGTTCGGAACAAGAGAAAGCGAGTGGACTTGGCTATCTGGAAATACGTTCACAAGGGCATTAGAGATCTCTAGCAGTGATTATAGCAACAGGGTTGAAATTGTTGGGTGGAAAGAACAGAGCATTGCTGTGTGTCTGTGTTCCACAGAGAAGAGTATTGTTGGCCGGAAGGAACAGAGCATTGCGGTGTGTCTGTGTTCCGTGTAGATTGGAGTTGTTCAACATGGGTGCTAAGCATACGCTAGAGAAGGTCAGTGTACTGCCTAAGGAAGGTCCTATTGGTTCAGCGAGATTTCTCATGTGTAAGAAATATGGTGCATATGCAACTGTGTATTGTGACACGTGGGTCAAGATGACCAAAGATTGTGATAGGCCTTTCCCAACAATAGGAAGTTTTAATGCAGAGGTACTAAATACTGTAAAAGATAAAGTATGGTTGATCAAGTCAACGAAAAAGAGAAATAGAAATAATGATTGTTTAAAATTGTGGCAAATGGAAGGTAACACGTGGCAGAGCAGCGAATGCACAGCGGAAGTAGGCGTGGCTAAAAGCACGCGCACAATGGACGTGGCCGTTGAGAAGCGTGGCAAACGCAGCGCAAGCGCGCCCCCGCCAACTTCTGTGGCGGGAGCGGTAAGTACAGTCGTTATTAAAACTGAAAAAAGAAAAATTGCTAAGTTGTATCCTGTTTGAAGCCAGTTTAAATCAAGTGTATCTGAAGATGAAGATGAACCCACTGTGATTTCGGCCATTGCCCATGCTGTTAGTGTACTAGAGGCTCAGCGCAAGTATGAGAAAATGGCTGAGATAGGTGAGAGTAGCGTGATCACTAGGAGTGAAAGCGTTCTAAATCTTGAAACAGCAAATCATGTAGTGTCCCTTGAAGTCAGTGAACCAGTGGGTGCGTACCCAGTCTGCACAATATCAGTTCCCAATGGGAAACCGGATAAGGATGGTGTAGTTCCTTTAAGAAATGTTACAATGCATTGTCCCTGGACTAGATCAGAATTGCGTTCCATTATGACTGAATTCCCAGATCCTAGAAAAGAGTTGGCAAAGTGTCAGAAATTTGTTAAAGACTTAGGAAATGCACACGAACCAACCGATAAGGATTGGCGTGTAGTGTTGAGGGCGTGTCTTCCTCCCAATACTGACATACAAAAATTTATTAAAGATTGTTTGTTGGAGGAAGATGACACCTTGACTGATGAGATTAACCAAAAAAATATAGAACAAATTGTCAAACACTTAGCCATCTATTTTCCAGTAGTAGTAAATTGGAGTAAGATTTTCACCATAAAACAAAAGGATAGTGAAACAGCCTCAGATCACTTTGCTAGAGCTATAGCAGCGATAACACGGTTTACTGGGATATCCAACATAGGGGAGGACCCACATCATAGGGAAGTAGCTGTAGGAGTATTAATGGATGGCCTTAGAGAAAATTTAAAAACCAGAATACAAACCACATTACCTAATTGGAGAGGCATCACAGTAGATTCTCTTAGGGAGTCTGCTGTGGAGCATGACAAAAACCTTTTTAGACAGAAGGAGGAGAAAGGTGATAGGTTAATGACGGTGAGTATACAGGCTCTAGAGGGGATGCATACACGACCACCAGCATACAACCCATTTAACAAGAAACCTAAAGTGATCAGATGTTTCAGGTGTAACGAAGAAGGCCATATTGCAAGAGACTGTAAAAAAACAAGACAGGATACACATATGGATAGGGAATCATATAGGTATCCTCCACGGAGAAACACACATAGGCAAGAGAACACACTGTTACCTGCGCATGTTATAGCAGCAAATGCTGCGCGGGAAAGCAATAGTCAGCGCTAGGGGTCAGGTCATACCTGTAGTCTACAGCCAGTGAGGTTAATTGAGAGTCAGAGAGAAGAACCAACAATGATAGTTGACATAGCTGGTAGGAAAGAAACTTTTCTTGTAGATACAGGGGCGGCCCGATCTGTGATAACCTCTCCTTTCAATCTACAGGTGACCAGTAAAACAATTCCAGCCATCAAGGTAATGGGAAAAGTGTTGCATTATCCACTAACTAAACCAGCTGAGGTTACTATCGGGCCCCTGCATACCAAGCATTCGTTTCTCTTGGCTGCGGCGGCTCCTACTAACTTCCTAGGGAGAGACTTGTTTTGTAAAATGGGATGTGTCATATACTGTACTGCTGATGGTGTGTTCTTAGAGATACCGGAGAAGGTCGCACATGAGGTACAGGATATATTGGACACCCCTCAAAGGTTAATGTTACACTCTCCTGTTATAGAACAAAGTCCATCTCAAGTAAAAGGGGATGTTGCTGGAAATATCAGGTTCACTATGGACCAGAGATGGACAGGACACTGAACTGATGGCAAACGTAGCCCCTGTCATGGTCACTCTAAAAAGTGGTAGGATAGCTCCAAAAATCCCACAGTATTTATTAAAACGGGAGGTGGAACTAGGGGTATATCCTGTTATTGAGAGGCTGTTACAACAAGGGATTTTAATTCGTACAGCCAGTACAGCAAATAGTCCCATTTTCCCTGTGAAGAAGAATGGGGGGAGGGGCTATAGATTAGTCCAGGACTTAAGGGGAATTAATAAAGTTGTTGAGAGCCAATTCCCCGTAGTGCCGAATCCAGCTGTCATCCTCATGCAGATTCCACCGTCTGCCAGTCATTTTACTGTCATTGATCTATGTTCTGCTTTCTTCTCAGTCCGTCTTCACCCTGACTGCCAATACCTTTTTGCATTCTCCAACAGGGGAGTGCAATACACATGGACCAGACTACCCCAGGGGTTCATTGACAGCCCCAGTATTTTCTCCCAAGCCTTACATGACTGTTTGCAATCCTTTCAACCCCACAATGGGTCTGTTCTAATTCAATATGTGGACGATTTGTTGTTGTGCTCTGATTCTTTTATGTCATGTTTACATGATACTAAATTGTTGTTGCTTCATCTTTCACAAACAGGGCACAAGGTGGCAAAGGATAAATTACAGCCATGTCAGACTAAGGTCAAATACTTAGGACACTGCCTCACTAAGGGGCTAAGACACCTTACAACTGACAGGATTGAGGCCATACAACACATGACTCTGCCGCAGAGCCAGAAGCAGATTTGTACTTTCCTGGGGATGTGTGGATACTGTAGATCCTGGATCCCAGGTTTTTCTATTCTGGCATTACCATTGCAGGAGCTAGTCTCTTCCTCAAAAGCAGAACGTGTTGTACACACAGAAGAGTCAGAGCAAGCGTTCTTTAATCTTAAAGATAGTCTGACTAGAGCACCTGCATTGGGAATACCTGATTATGAAAAGCCTTTTGAGCTATTTTGTACAGAAGCTGATGGTTGTGCAGCAGGTGTCCTCGTACAGAAACTTGGTGACTGTCACGGACACTAGGAGTCTTTGCCCAGGATATCACCAGATGATGTTCTTACCAGAATAATATAGCTGGTACTATGGTCCTCTGGTAGCAGGGTGACAACGGAACAGGAGAATCAGCAGATGGTGAGAGAATGCTCAATGAAAGTCTATGACTAGCAGCAACTGGTAATGACTTAGATGTATGAACACGAGAAACCAGATGGACAAGTAAACGTGAGGAGAGTCAGTGGTCTGCGTACAGCAAGTTGTACCACTGCTATAGTGAGGAGGAATGTCCAGGAGTAGAGAGGAGGTAGTGAAAGTCAGTGGTCTGCGTATAGCAAGTTGTACCACTGTCTATAGTAAAGAAATGGGTTCCAGGTGCAAGTAGGTAACGGGGAAGTCAGTGGTCTGCGTACAGCAAGTTGTACCACTGCTTATGTGAGAGGATACTTGAAACTGATGGGAAACAGGAGTCAGTGGTCTGCGTTCAGCAAGTTGTACCACTGCTAATATATGTGAGGAGGGGCACGAAGAGATGAATGGAATACAGAGGATACACGGGCGGCACACGGGACTTGATCCCACGATGATAACCACAATACAATAATAACTGACAAGCGCTGCTTGAAGTATACAAAGTCACTATAGAGATCCAGGTAATAGGAAACAAAGTCAATAGTAACAATAGCTTCAGTAGATGGAAGACTCCGGAGATGAACACAACACAGTCCAGACGGATATGCAATACAATAGCAAAGTCAATGGAAAGTATGCATACCGCGGTTCAGTAGAGCAGGCTGTCAAGGAGAAGTGCAGGGATACCTGAACGGCTGAACGCCGGCAGGAGGAGAGACCACTGGAGGATGGAAGCGGTAATCAGGTTGGTGCAGCGCACGAAAGGTAACCGGCAATCAAAGGAGCAATACTCAGGAAGCAGTAGTAAGTAAAACTGGAAACATGATGAACACGGGAGAGTAGAGGCTGTCTGGTATCCGGCAGTAGTAGCGGAGGCAGCGGAGGGGAGACACGCTGAACACAGGAGAGTAGAGGAGGTCTGGAATCCGGCAGTAGTAGCGAAGGCAGCGGAGGGGAGACACGCTGAACACAGGAGAGTAGAGACAGTCTGGAATCCAGCAGCAGTAGCAGATAGGAATCAGTCCGGTGAGTGACAGTGACGCTAGCAGACCGGTAGCATACTACAGTGCACAATTAGACAATGTGGCAAGATCACTCCCAACATGTCTCAGAAGTGTAGCAGCAACGGGTCTTCTGGTAAGTAATAGCGAGGGTGTAGTATTAGGACATAATTCAACTATCTATACACCCCATGCTGTATCAGCTCTGTTAAATTCATCCCAAACCAGACATGTTTCTTCAGCTAGATTCACAAACTGGGAACTAGCCCTGATGGCACCCTCAAACATCACCATCAAACGATGTAGCACCTTAAATCCAGCTACATACCTTCCATATGTGTCTCAAGAGACACAAAGGGTGGGAGGTGAGGAGACCCTGGTTGATGAGTTAGGCAAGAATACTGACACGCATGACTGTATGGAACACCTGAATCAGACCTTTACTGCAAGGCCCGACATACGTGACACCCCCTTAGAAAATGTAGATTTTACGTTTTATACAGACGGAAGTTGTCATAGACAGACAGAGATGGGAGAGCTATGTACTGGTTACGCTGTTGTAGACGATCAGGATGTGGTAGAAGCTGAACCCCTTGGTCCACCTCACTCAGCCCAGGTTGCGGAACTAGTAGCACTAAGGAGAGCGTGTGAATTGGCAGAGGGTAAATCAGCCAATATATATACTGACTCTAGGTACGCCTTCGGGGTAGTGAACGATTTTGGGGCCCTTTGGCGTCTTAGAAACTTTACGACAGCAGCAGTTACGCCAGTGGCACACTCACAACACATAAAAGGACTTCTGACAGCGATACAGTTACCCAGAACAGTAGCCGTCATAAAGTGCAAAGCCCATACCTTTGAAGAAGACCCAGTGTCATTGGGCAACAACAGGGCAGACGAAGCTGCTAAATGGGCAGCAGGGCAACCTATGACTGTATCGACCGAGACTATGATGGTTTTTCAGACATTAGACATGCAGAAATTAATTGAAATGCAAGATTTGTGTTCCCTGCAGGAAAAGGCAGTCTGGAAGGCGAAGGGATGTGGTCAAGAGTCCTCAGGACTCTGGAGGGATGGACAAGGTAAGCCTGTAGCTCCCCGAACATACTATCCAAGCCTGGCTGAAGCAGCACACGGCCTGACTCACCTGGGTAAAGAAGGTATGTGCAAACTGGTGAGAGCATACTGGTGTGCTCCTGGATTTTCCTCTCAGGCTGGTAAGAAGGCAATATCGTGTCTTACTTGTTTGAGGAAAAATATCGGGAAAACTATTCCAACTGAGCCATCCCACATCCCTCCTACAGATGGACCTTTTCAGGTAATACAAATTGACTATATCCAATTACCACCGTGCAGGAATCTAAAGTATGTGTTAGTGTGTATTGATGTGTTTTCCGGTTGGGTAGAAGCATATCCGGCAACCACTAATACTGCTGTGTTCACTGCAAAGAAAATTGTGCAAGCCTTTGTGTGTAGGTTCGGTATCCCTAGAATCATTGAAAGTGATAGGGGTACCCATTTTACTGGTGATATCTTCCAAAATATGCGTAAACTGATGGGAATCGGTAGCAGACTTCACACCCCTTACCGACCACAAGCCAGTGGTAAGGTGGAGAGAGTAAATGGTACTATAAAGAACAAGCTTGGTAAGATAATGGCTGAAACTGGGTTGGCATGGCCTGAGGCTTTGCCATTGGTCCTCCATAGCATTCGGACCACTCCTAGACCTCCTCTTAATCTGTCCCCCTTTGAGATATTGTTCGGACGACAACCTCATTTGATTGTGAGTCCACAAGACGACTTGAAGTGTAATAATGAAGTGACTGTACAATATCTTATAAGAATGAGTAGACAGCTAAAGCAACAACAACAAAAACTAAAAATGCTGTCACCTGGTATGCCAGAAACGAACTGTCATGATGTTGAACCTGGAGACTATGTTATGATCCGCAATTTCTTACGTTCAGGTTGTTTAACAGACCGTTGGGAAGGCCCGTACCAAGTGCTGCTGACCAGTACTACATCACTGAAGGTTGCAGAGAGAGACACTTGGGTCCATTCCACCCACTGCAAGAGAGTCCATAATCCAGAGAAAGTGCAAGATAAAACTAAGACCGACGACATAGATCTGTCACTTGTGAGTCAGTTCCGGGAGACCTAAAGCCTGCAGTCGAGACACCTGAACCAGAGACGTTGCCCCAGAACTATCTTTCCAGCGATGGAGTGGCGGTTTTTCTTTTTCTTTTGTTCCAGGATTTTCCTTGTTTTTACTCTTTCTAGGACATTCTATTTTTGTGAAGAAGGATGGAGAACGGAGGAGAGTTCTGGTAGTGATATGGATGAGATGGAGGCAGAGGAAAAGTTATTAGGATACTCAGAGCAGCCCATTATCAAACTTGGTCCGGGGGTTATGAAAAGGTCTGCTAGCTCAGGAACTCGGAGGCAGTGTGAGGGGCTATTGTCTGAGGAGTATTTTATCTGCAAGTTCTGCGACTCCCTCGTTGAAGAGAGATGCATCCAACGATGCCAGTCCCCCAGTACCCTGAATATAGGCGGGCATCCTTTGGAGGATTATCACTCCCTGGTGGGTAAGGTGCTAAACCAGACCGAGTGTTGGGTGTGCTCTCACGTGCCGCAAGGGCAGCATAATATAGGACTAGTGCCATTCCCTCTAAACATATCCGAAGTACTCGAATTGAGGGGTGGGAGGCCCATAGACGGGAGGTACAATAACACTAGGTCCCCTAGTCTGACGCTTCGACAATACTCAATAGGCAGATCTTTGCTGTGCCTAAATATATCTCATGCAAAGCGCCTGGAGATTTGGGAGGCTGACCTATCAGATCAGACAATGGCTCGCCACACTCATTTTAGAGGGAAACTCACAAGGTCACTACTAGGCAGGAATGTTCATGGAAGTCACAAATTAGGGCGTATAACCAAACATAAGAAGGTATCCATTGGTAAAGTCTCTACAGATAAATGTAAAAATGTCATTAATGTCGAGACTTCTCTAGAGCAAATGGAGACACTAGGCATGGGTAGTTTTATCAAAACTCTGTGTAATATAATTCATGGGCATACTGTTCCTTATGTTCTCCTTGATGATGTGTATTTTGTTTGTGGAAGTAAAGCTTATTCCTGGGTGACTCCGAGTTCCAAGGGCTTGTGTTTCTTAGCTAAACTGGTTCCTGGAATCATGACTATTACTCATGAATAAATGGTTGGGATTCACAAGACTACTTCACCACCATACATACACACACATTATGAACACCGTGGCAAGAGAAATATGATTCCTGGTGAGGAACCCATAGCTACAAAATTGATTAGTGAAACTGCTGGTTTCCAAGTTATGGTTGCTCTAGATCTCACCAGGACCGCTCGGGGAACATTAAACTTTAAATATATCCAAGACCTAGCTAAATTAATAGATTATATCACCGAGATGTATGATGACACTTTCAGGTATACTGGAAGGGAGCTACAAGCGTACAAGAAGGAGTTGGTGCAACATAGACTGGTACTAAATTATCTCACCTCTATTACTGGTGGGTACTGTGTGACACTGGCCACCCAGTTCGGTGTCAAATGTTGCACGTACATCACTAATAATACGGATGACCCTAAAGAGGTTATAGACCGGAAGATGGATGAAATTTTGCAGCTGAAATGGGAATTTCGAAAGAGTCACAATTCTTCATTATATGAGGTCGGGGAGAAGGTGGCGGGTTGGTTCTCGTGGTTGAACCCTGTGAAATGGTTCTCCGGTCTGGGGGAGTGGGTACAGGAAATGGTTACTAGTGTAGGTAAGCTCCTTCTCCTTATACTGGGTGTCATCTTAGCAATTGGTTTAGTTGTCAAATGTGTTCCTACTGTGTTGAAGTGTGGAAAACGGTCTCATAGGAGTAACACTGAGAAAGAGACTGAAAGGGTGGTACCAGATACCGAGATCATGGTCTGTGAAGAAGTATTGTATAATCCTGAACTTGAAACGATGATTGGGTGATAGTTTATTACACTATCAAAGGGTGGAGCTGTCGAAGTCAGCAAATTGGATAAAGTCATTTCAATTAAAGTCGAGCAATCTTGGTTGTCTTTGTCTGAAAAGATGCGTACGGTACGCTACGGCGTACAAGGGCACGCTACGGCGTGAAAGGGCGTACGCATCCACTACACGTGGCAGCAACAGTAATTGGTCTTTTACTATACATTCGCACAAACACGCATACTTATAAAATAGTACACTTTAATGGTAGTTGCAACACATAGTCAGTTATGTTGAAATATAGTAGTGTTTATGTGTTATATTAAAGTTACATGTATATTAGTGAAATATACGGAACATGTTGAAGGAATCATATCATGAGTGGTATCATAATAAACCTCTTAACATTTCCTACTGTTTGGTTCACTCTGCGAAGGAATCGCAGAGTGCATACACAAGTTATGAATGATAGGGAATTATGAACTACTTAAGACTAAGGAATCTTGGCGGGAATAGCCGAGCACACCCCCTGGAGATGTGACCCCCTCCTTTGGATTCCTTAGGATGAACTAGCCAATGATTGACAACCCCTTGGACCTTCCTGAGACCTGGACCAATAGATGCAAGCTATACCATCTTCATTGTATTACTGTATTTCTGTGTGTATATAAGCAGCAGCTTCACATCTAGTGTTCAGACATCTTGTCCCCAGACTTCAGGATTGAATGACTCCACACTGGATCCAGAGCGCCTGCGATAAGTAACGGCTGTATTTATTATCAATTCGCTTGAACATATTATTCTACTATTTGCGAATAAATCTTTGTGCGTTAGAAACACAAATCGAGGTTCGACAATCGTTATTGGTTAGTGACAATACGCACATAACAGTTCTTTATTGTCAGGATGGTAATAATGTTTTGACACCGTATACTTGCACAGCAATTATGGAGACCCTCACCGCTTACTATACATAGTCCAGCTCTCTGTCCAGATCAGCCAGCTAGCCCAGCGTTGATCTCCCTGAACAATGAAACAAGCAGGGTTTTATACCTGACACTCCTCCCACATGCCTAGCTTGATGGACAGGTGACACACCCACCTTCTCTTTAAATGGAAACGCCCATCCCTGGCTCTGTTTAGACTATCAGACTCACCATGTCTGTTTGCTGAGAGGAAGCAGCTTTTAAATCATGTAAGTAAACCAATTTTAAACTACACATATGTTTTTACATGGTTTAATCTCCACCTAGGTACACAACTGTGCCAGTGTTTTACTCTACTTCCTTGCTTTCTCTGCATATTGCCAGCTAAATGCCTCCTTTTGTTACAATATATATATATATATATATATATATATATATATATATATATATATGTAAGTATGTATCAAAGTTGATCCCCATAATCCAGAGAAGATGTCTGGCAAGCATACCAAAATGCAGTGTACAGGCGTCTAAAAGAAAGTCCTCTTTACTGAAGACCCAGCAGGCAGCAGAGAGAGCTATATTAAGCTAGCTAATTCCAGCGTTACGGCATTCCGGCAGTTCTGCATTGAGGCCCAAGAGCCAAAATAACATCAAACATCTTACACTTGACAGTGGCATTTATTACCAAGCTGTCTGTAAGGAAAAGAAGTTTCTTTTACACAAATAAACACAGTAATGGAACATTTGATAAATTATATATATATATATATATATATATATATATATATAGATTTTATATATATATATATATATATATATATATATATATATATATATATAAATACAAAAAAAGAGCGCCAATCATAGTGTGATAACGTCAATTTACAACAAAGTGACCATATATTCCAAATTGGTCTCGTACCAAGAACAGAAGAAAAAATCGCTTATCTGGATAATAATATCCCTTGGAACTCCCACAGGTTTCTCCTCAAGTAGCTTAGACCTTCTGCGTCTCATCCAATACTAGAACTCAATAGGAAATAGCAAATAATAGTGTAGTGTGTTTAAGACATACAGATCAATATCCTTCTATAAAAGATTTTTAATAAAAAACCATGCCATATCCATACATAACAATAAATTGCCTGTACATTATATATATATATATATATCCAAATAAATGCAATTTTTTAAAAAAATAAAAAATGCCTGTATTGATATGTATGTTTGTTGTGCATATTTGGTTGTGGTTTTTATACGCAAAGTATGCATTTAAACGCGTTTAATAGTTTTTTTCGCTAGCTGTTTTGGACTTAAACATGACCCAGAGCTTCCTTAACTTTTAGCAAGGATTTGAGGCATGAGTGATGTCAGTTTCTCTTAAGCACAGAGAGGGAATGCCTACTGTGCTTAAGTTAAAATCCATAACACCTACTTTACTCAAGTGATCTCTCATCTCCGCCCAGTCCGCGCCCACTCTCCTCCCATTCCCACCCCTTTCTACTGAAGTGGTCAACCACCATCGCAACACCATCTCAAATGTATTTGCGATGGAGTTTGCGTTTGAATTGTCTTTGAGTGCAGTATCTGCTGTGTTTGAGCAGCATATGTAGTGCTTTACACTGCTCAAGTCCCGTTTTTGCGCATGCGCAAAGACAGCTACCGGATTATCCGCATACGGATGCGTTTGCGTACCTTGATGAATCAGGCCCCTAGTTGTCATTTATTTAGTACACTCTACAAAACGACAGCTAGAAGCTTATTGGTGCTATAGGCAACATATCCACTATTTAAACCCGCAGTTTAGTAAATATACCCCTAAGACTCATTTGTGAAACACACTGATATTGTGATCTTCAATGTACTTTTGGGTTTTGATTTATTTAGCATTAGTGCGTGTACTTATGGGCAATTTAACATCTAATAATACTTTGTTGCCCTGCACTGCTTGAAAGATCTGGATCATGTATGAGGAAATTATCATATGGGGGAATTATCACCAGTGACGTTACAGGCAAGGACACAAATGTAGCCATAGCAGCCTTTGTGTCTGCTATGGAGCTCAGCAGCATGTCACATGCCAGTCCCATAGTTAGGTGCCAGCGCTGTGACTTTCCCTTTAAGAACCATGATTCTACTTGCTTCTGCCTCAGAGACATTACTTTAACAGGTGTTCCTGGCTACTGTGATCTGGACCTCCTCCTGAACCTCATTGGTCCTGGAGCACTATATTAACCTCCCAAGATTATGGGCTCATTGCCTGTTCTTTGTGTTACTCTGGTTGCATTTGGATCTGGCTGTATACCTCTCCTTCCGTGTGTTCATTACCTGCTCGCTGGACTGAACTCCTTACTGCTGTTCACCTGCAAGCTGCAAACTCCTCACTGCTGTTCACCTGCAAGCTGCAAACTCCTCACTGCTGTTCACCTGCAAGCTGGAACTCCTCACTGCTATTCATCTGCACGCTGAATGAGTTTCATGAGTTGTTGCTAAACCTGTGCCTTATCTCATACTTGCGAGAGTCTCCCGGACTCCCGGGCGAGTGTGGCAATCTCCCGAATTCTGCCCACTTCACTAGGAAGTGCCCCAATTAGATCCCAAATGCCGCGATTCCCGGTGAATCGCGGCATTTGGCCTCGCCCCCTGCTGTCAAATGACGCGTTTGCATCATGATGTCACAGGGGGCGGGGCCAAAATGACGCGATTTTGGCCGTACCGCCCCCCTCCACTGGCTGGCTCCCGGAACGGAGTTGAAGAAAGTCTGCAAGTATGCCTTATCTATTGGTTCACCTTTACGTCTGGCTGGCTAAGATCGCTGCATCTCCCTGTAAAAGCTACTATCAAGTTACTTGTCATCTGTAGTTCCACGTCTGACACGGGTTATCCTTACTCTGCTGTTACCTGTTTACTGGACTGTTATTGTGAACTACTTCTTGTGCCGGTAGCTTGTATTTGGGCTCAAGTTACGTGTCTCTGCTCATTTGCTTCATACTACAACGAACTTACCATTGCAGTTACAACGAATACTGCTACCTGTAGTTCCACACATGGTTCAGATACTACTCACGTCTCTGCTACTTCTAGGCAACATTCTACTGCACGTGTCAGTGTTCATCCAAGTCCTTGGATGATGTTTAACGATTGCTGTTCTACTTAATAAGAATCACAGTGTTTCCAGTACCACCTGCTATGTTGAGTCATCTCTACTCTCGGATCAGCTAGTTCTATATACTACTCTGTTTGGACTGTAAGCTGTACCAGTGATTCACATTCATCTGCTGTGTGGTTCTCTATTGGATTATAGTGTTCTTGTTTATCATCACTGCGTTGAACTGTATATCATCTCATCTCATGCTGTTGCCAATGATGACTATGAAGTAGCATATGTGATTAATGTCTGCATTACAACGAATTGCCGTGTATTCATCTTTGCCAATATATATATCTAATTCCTTCCATTCCTGTTGTACCAACATTCAATATAATACGTTGCAGCACTACTACTTTCTCCTGTGTTATTATTGATGCTTGTGAGCCGTGATCTTATCCTAAGAATATTATTGTGTTCTGCCTCCACCATCCTCTATAATAGAGGCAAGGGATCTGCAAAACACCCTCAGTGCCGTGACACAGCACAGGGGCCATACAGTGACTTTAACTACAGTCATGGCCAAAAGTTTTGAGAATGACACAAATGTTATTTTTCACAAAATCTGCTGCCTCAGTTTTTATCATGGCAATTTGCATATACTCCAGAATGTCATGAAGACTAAGCAGCTGAATTGCAATTAATTTCAAAGTCCCTATTTGCCATGACAATGAACTTTATCCCAAAAACAACATTTCCACCGCATTTCAGCCCTGTCACAAAAGGACCAGTTGACATCCAGTCAGTGATTCTCTCGTTAACACAGCTGAGGGTGTTGACGAGGACAAGGCTGGAGATCACTGTCATGCTGATTGAGTTAGAATAACAGACTGGAAGCTTTAAAAGGAGGGTGGTGCTTTAAATCATTGTTTTCCCTCTGTTAACCATGGTTACCTGCAAGGAAACAAGTGCAGTCATCATTGCTTTGCACAAAAAGGGTTTAACAGGCAAGGATATTGCTGCTAGTAAGATTGCACCTAAATCAACCATTTAACGGATCATCAAGAACTTAAAGGAGAGAGGTTAAATAGTTGTGAAGAAGGCTTCAGGGCACCCAAGAATGTCCAGCAAGCGCCAGGACCGTCTTTTAGAGTTTATTCAGCTGCAGTATCGGGGCACCACCATGCAGAGCTTGTTCAGGAATTTAAGCAGGCAGGTGTGAGTGCATCTGCATAAACAGTGAAACGAAGACTTTTAATGGACTGGCTGCTGTCAAGAAGTCCAGCAAAAAAGCCACTTCTCTTCAGGAAAAACATCAGGGACAGACTGATATTCTGCAAAAGGTACAGGGATTGGACTGCTGAGAACTGGGGTAAAGTAATTTTCCATGATTAATCGTCTTTCAGATTGTTTGGGGCATCTGGGAAAATGCTTGTCTGGAGAAGGAAAGGTGAGCACTACCATCAGTCTGTGTCATGCCAATAGTAAGCATCCTAAGACCATTCATGTGTGGGGTTGCTTCTCATCCAAGGGAGTGGGCTTACTCACAATTTTGCCTAAGAACACAGCCATAAATAAAGAATGGTACCAAAACATCCTCCAAGAGCAACTTTGCCCAACCATCCGAGAACAGTTTGCTGACGAACAATGCCTTTTCCAGGATGATGGAGCACTGTCAGGGTTCCCAAGGCAAGACCACGGAGAAAAAGTAGGTGAACAAAGTGGTTTATTATAAACACAGGTAATACAGACTCAGGATGCAATAACTGGTAAGGCAGAACTATAACCACAGTTCTTAACAGTGGAATAGGCAATACTGTAAAGTGATTGAGAGATGCAGTAACCAGTGGGATGCAGGGCAACCTTTGGAAGAGGTGGAGAGATGAGTAGCCTGCAGATTGCAGGGTTAGATACCTCTGGAAGGGTGGTGAGAAAAGTAGCCTGTGGTTTGCAGGGTTGGATACCTCTGGAAGAGGTGGTGCGATGAGTAGCCTGCGGGTTGCAGGGTCAGATACCTCTATGAAAGTGGTGAGATGAGTAGCCTGTGGGTTGCAGGGTTAGATACCTCTAGAAAGGTGGTGAGATGAGTAGCCTGCAGGTTGCAGGGTCAGATACCGCTATGAAGGTGGTGAGATGAGTAGCTTGTGGGTTGCAGGGTTGGATACCTCTGGAAAGGTGGTGAGATGAGTAGCCGGCGGGTTGCAGGGACAGATACCGCTATGAAGGTGGTGAGATGAGTAGCTTGCGGGTTGCAGGGTTGGATACCTCTGGAAAGGTGGTGAGACGAGTAGCCTGTGGGTTGCAGGGTCAGATACCTTTATGAAGGTGGTGAGATGAGTAGCCTGCGGGTTGCAGGGTTGGATACCTCTGGAAAGGTGGCGAGACTCAGAATTCTGGTAATGCTGAAACACTTGAGAGCAGGTAGCAAATAACGGTGGAAGTAAGCTGAACAGGTTACACTGAGAAGCAATGAGCTGTAGAGAGCAGAAGCACAGAGATCCACACAGGTGTATAACTCAGGAACCAGATAGAGGATGAGCTTTGTCTGCAGCAGCGGAATGAACAGCAAAACCACAAGGTCAGTTACATAGGTAAGAATAACCAGGAACTGGAGTCAAATGATTGCTTCCTATCAGGTTGAGTGACCTGATGATCTGGCCCACTACAAGGAGTAGTGGCAAGTGTGAATCATCCTGAGAAAACGAGCTTAGCTCAGCAGGAAGGAAAACAGTTCAAGCACCACAGTGGCTCCTTTGGTGGCATGTTGGTACTGCAGGCTAAATGTATGCAGAAAGACCAACATAGCTCCCGGCAAACAGGAGCTACAGGAGGCAGATCGTGAGAAGCACTTTGCCATAAGGCAAAATTGAGAACTAAGTGGCTCGGGATCAAAACGTCGTAATTTTGGGTCCATGGCCAGGAAATTCCCAGACCTTAATCCCATTGAGAACTTGTAGTCAATCCTCAAGAGGCCTCCAAGCATTGATAGTAAGGAGCATACTGCGGAAACACTACAGGGAGCGACCGAAGAAAGCCTGCTGCAGCCTGCAGTGAAGAAAGGACGGTTCTGGACCGCAAGGAATAGGAGGTAAGCGTTCAGGGGGTGTGGGGGAGTACAGGAGAAGCGGAGCAGAGCTATTATATTATGCTGTATTATATATATCGGGGGGGAAACTCAAAGTGCCTTTAGCCCGGGGGCCTCCATTCCCTTGATCTGGCCCTGGAAAAGTGGCATGTTCAGGCCACTAAATTTGAAAAAAGAAAAGCATGCCTAAGCAGGAGTGAGAATTTCCTGCTTGGAATGTTGGGTGCAGAATGAAACTTAATTGCACCCAAAACTGAATTTGTGCCTTTATAACAGGAGAACAACTCATGTTTCATTCAATCATTATTTTGAGATATGGGCCCAATAGGTCTGTTTTTGTAAAACTATAAACTAAAGTCTTTTATTTTCATTTGAGCTTCTGTTCTTTTTTCTTATGGAATTTCCTTTTAACTACTGTGTACTAGCACATCTGAAAGCACTCTGCTTACATTAAATGTCTCTTCCACGTCCTTGACCTTCCTAATTCAAACCATCAATTTTCAAGGAAAACCCCCAAACGCAACAGCCTGTGAATCTGCCCCTGGACTCTCTTCAAATCAAGTATATTTTCTGTCAAAAATTTGTGCGGCCTCCGAAATTAAACACATTTAAATTTTCTAGAAAAAATTACAGGCTTGAGCAAAGAGCAATGAAAAGTGTTAGGAATTTTCAGAGAGCGGGGAAGCTTTGACATAAAGGCCAGAGGATTACCTTGCTTGATGATGGAAAAGGGGCCAAGGTATGTCTGTCCGAGTTTTCTACAAGGTTGTCTGAGCCTGGAGAGGCACAGACACAATCAGAGCAGCCGGGCAGGACTCTCTCCCTAACTCTCTCTGCTGAACGGATCTGCACATAGTGTGCAGCCGTCAGCAGCCTTAGCTGTCAAAAAGGGGGCGGGACTACATCGCCCCCCCTAAATTGCCCCCGGTACAATTAAGTTCTGGATCCGCCCCTGTGGGAGACCCACAATAAAATCCATAGACAAGTGTGTCCAAGGTCTTGTAGGAACAGATAATGGCATAAGCTGACCAGAAGGGCGGCTCCTAGAGGTTTCGTTTTTAGCACAAATTTCACAGGACAAGAAAAGTCTAGAACAACTGAAGGCATGGTAACCCACCAAACATAAAGTGGAAGATTTTCCATGGTTTTAAAGATACCAGAATGTCCGGCAGTCTTATTTTCGTGGGCTTCAGTGAGGACAGCCTTTCGAAGGTAAACTGGCACAAATAAGCGGTTTGCAGGTGTCTCAGAGGGAGCCAACTTTTGAAATCTGTGAAGGGTTATAACCAAGTCCTGGGCTAAACCTGCGTGAATAACTGAAGGTGGTATTATAGGCAGCGGTTTCGGAACTGGGACATGATGAGAGACAAAGTTTCTGGATAAATCATCCGCCTTGGTGTTCTTTGATCCTGGTCTATAACTGATAATAAAACGGAAGCAGGTAAAGAACAATGACCAGCGGGCTTGCCTAGGATTCAGCCGTTTTGCAGATTCAATGTACTGGAGGTTCTTATAGTCAGTGATGACTGAGATGACATGGATGGCTCCTTCCAGCCAGTGACGCCATACTTCAAATGCCCATTTGATGTCTAAGAGCTCCTGATTACCAACTACATAGTTGGCCTCTGCAGCAGAGAATTTGCGGGAGAAAAAGGTGCAAGGAAGCAGTCGGTGATTACCAGGAACCTTTGGAGATAGAACAGCGCCTCCAGAACAAAGGGCAACTCAGGGTTTGGATGCTTCAAGACAGGAGCGGAGATAAATGCTTTTTTTTAAAGCTTCAAAGAAATTGATAGCTACTGAGGACCAATTACCAGGATTTGCCCCCTTCCGGGTAAAGGCAACAATGGGAGCCACCAAATCAGAAAAGCCTTGGATAAATCTTCGGTAGTAATTGGCGAAACCCAGGAACCTTGGCACAGCTTTCAGATTAGTGGGCCGCACCCAATCCAAAATAGCCTGAACTTTACTTACGTCCATAGAGAATCCGGTAGAACATATTATATATCCTAGGAATGATAGACTTAGAACTTCAAAATCGCATTTTGCAAGTTTGGCAAAAAGATGATGGTCCTGTAATTTATGGAGAACTTGCTGAACATTGAGCCGGTGCTGAGACAAGGAGTGGGAGTAGATAAATATGTCATCCAAGTATGCAAACAAATCGAGGACCTCTTGGAAGACAGCTGGGGGTAAATGTATCAAGCTGAGAGTTTTTCGGGGAGTTTGAAAAGTGGAGATGTTGCCTATAGCAACCAATCAGATTCTGGCTATCATTTTGTAGAATGTACTAAATAAATGATAGCTACAATCTGATTGGTTTTTCAAACCCGCCGAAAAACTCTCAGCTTGATACATTTACCCCCTGGTGTGTTACAAAGACCGAACGGCATAACCAAATAGTGGCCTGATTGGGTATTAAAAGCCGTCATTCACTCATCCCCTTCTCTGATGCGGATGAGATTATATGCCCTGCGAAGATCAATTTTGGTGAGATGGTAGCACCTTTAAGTTAATAAAACAGGACTGAGATGAGAGGAAGTGGGTAGGTGTTTTTTATAATAATTTTGTTAAGGCCTCTGAAGTCAATACAAGGGCGTAGTCCACCGTCCTTCTTGGAAACAAAGAAACCGTTCATCTCCCACCGGTGATTTTGAAGGCCTAATAAACCCTTTTTGCTAATTTTCCTCGACATACTCTTGCATGGCCTTGGTTTTAGGATCAGAGACTGAATACTGTCTTCCTTTTGGTAATTTAGCACCCCTAATTAATTCGATGGCACAATCGAAATCCAGATGTGGAGGCAGAGTGTCAGATGATTTTTTTAGTAAAAACATCCCAGAATTCCCGGTACTGAGAAGGAAGTAACTCAGAAGCAGGCTGCAGAATCCGAAGTGGCAAGCTCAAACAAGTCTGAGAACTTGAGGAACTCCATTGGATAATTTCCCCTTGAGCCCAATCTATTACAGTGTTAGGGAGGGAAGCCACCCGATCTGCATATATAATAAAGCATTAGAGAATGCATCCACGTACTGTAACAAAGGATTTGCAGGAGCCAGACTGAACGCCCAGTACTGGGGGTCACCTTGGAAAAGGGATATTATAATTCCGACCCTTCGCTGCTCTAAACCTGAAGAACGGGGTCTTAGCCGGAGATAAAGCTTACGACTTTCTTTAAAATTGCGGATTAAAGCTCTCTCTCCAGAGAAACGGTCTGGCAGATTCAATTTAGGTTCTACAGCAGGTGCCAGGAGAACTTGCTGGACTTGCGGAGTCCTAGAGGCTTCCTCTTGTGCAGATAAACGATACGATAGTCCTTGGACCATCTGGGACAAGGTTTGGATCTGTCCTGCTAAGACTAGGGCTGGAGAGGGATTTGTCCCATTTTCATCCATGAATAATCCTCTCCAGTAATTTTACTGGCTGGTTATAATGTTATGGTTCACGACCACCAAGATGAGCTTTTAGAACAGATTAGAGTAGAGGTCTTCGCCTTTAAAAGCCGCCTTTTCCGCAGATCTTTATATGCTCACAGGTACTCGGATGCCCCTAGTTCTTAAGCTCAGAGTGGTAAAAGCTCATCAATGGTGGCCGTGGTGCCAATGGAACCGAATGCGCTAGCCCAGACTGAAGCGGGTGATCAGTAGCAGGCCGAGGTCAGAGGTCCGTAGTGAAACTGCGAAGTCCAGAAGACAAGCCAAAATGTCAGGGTCACAGACAAACAGGCAAAGTCCAGGGTCACAACGGAAGATCAGGCAGACAGGAATCCAATAGCAGGTCAGCAACAGCACACGACTGGAAACACTATAACCGGCAGGGAGGTCCAGTCCTCCCTGCCTTAAATACCTAGAGCAGCCAATGGGAACCAAGCAGCCCAGCCACATCAGGCTAATAATAAATTATTCACTAAGATTCACTTGCCCGGGTAATCTCCCTGGTAGGACGCAGCGTTTGACAGTGCCGTGTCTGGCCGTTGCCAACCAGAGGTGACGCCCCGGTCGCCAAGGAGTCGGCCGCGTCACTGAGCCCAGAGGAGAGTGAGCCGCAGCGGCTATGGACACCATTGCGACTCGTAACATATTCCAGGCCTCATATCCACAATGTACAGTGCACTGCTCCCTCTTACAGAAGAAATTAAAGACCATTTCAGACACAGTGTGAGGCACATCTGGGGGAACAATTGGACCACGAAGATAGGTCTGATATCTTTGAATGGACAGCATGCTATTCTATTAATGTCCACGTTAAAGAAAACGCAAATAAAATACTACACAGATGGTACTATGTCCCCTCCAGGCTCCGTGCTATATATCCACAGGTAAGTGCTGCATGCTGGAATAACTGTGACCACACTGACACTTCATGTATATATGTGAGACTGTCCAAAACTACGCCCGTTCAGAACCACAGCTCTCTCCTTTGCCTCAACAATCCTCAGTGTCTCTCTACCCTCTGATCCCAAACACGCACTCCTACCTTTACCTGTCCCAGACCTCCCCTCCCATACCCATAGGTTGTTCAGACATATTATCCGTACCTCATACAATAATCAACCTCTACTTCAGTTTTGAACCAATTCCGACCTTGTGACTGGCTTCCCAATCGAGATTACCTTCACCTTCCCTTTCCCTTTTCGCCTAATTCTCATCAGATTCCAGACTAAACTCCTCCCCCCACATCCCTTTACTACATCTTTCTCTCCCCCTTTCCCTTACAGTCCCTTCCACTTTCTGTTCAAAATGTTATATGCAGTACATTATAGTATTGTATACATCCAGCACACATCTCAATGTAAGAGCGCTCCTGGGGCATAATCATTGATGACTTCATATGTTGCTCCCCGAAACGCAATGTGTCCCATATCTGCCTCTTTCATTGTTGCTGGATCGCTATTGCATTTCTGTTTTCATTTGTAAACGATGATACTAATAAACAGTATTTTTTTTTTTTTTTTTTAAAAAATGTCTGTATTCCATGACCATTGTTGTGGGCATTTTACATTTTGTAATGCAATACACCTCATGTCTCTATTTTATTATTCAGTAAATTAAAGCAGAAGGGAACACACACAAAAAAGACAGAATATTGTTGGGAATATGAGAGCAAAAAATTGACTACAACATAAAAACAAACAAACACAGTTTTAAAGAGAATAAATACGAGCCTTCATACAAGTCATTTTTCTTTCTTAATTGCACCTTTAATCCATGGCAAGTAATACATTGAACTGTTTCTATAAAATCTTTAGCATAACTGTCATGACAGCATTTAATCTCCAATGATTGGCCTTAGAATGTTGCGTAGGAGTGATTTGCTCTTATTATTTTTAATAAATCTGTTCATTATCATAATGACCTAAATATGTTATTAAAAATAATGTTTGTTTAGAGATGTCAAAATAATTGTTAGAATTTGGGAACTCTTTCTCTTAATTTGTGAATAGTTGCAATGTGACTTGTGTGTTATTGTATTATAAGCAGGCAGCATTTTGAACTGATCACCTTATTATCAGTACACACTCTGTGGAGCTAATGCCTTTAGCAATTTAGAAAAAAAAGCATAACTGTATATAAATGTTCTCCAGCAAACAGTGTGCTAAAGCTGTTTAGCGGAAATAATTGGCTTCCTCACATTTCCCTGTATGGCTTTTTATTATTTTATCGATATTTATTATGAAACATGGGAAATCATTGTCATAAATATATTATCCTGGTTTTACATTCAAACTAATATACATTTTCACATGAACAGTTTTATATCTTACAATTTTACAATATTTGTACATTTTAATGGTAAACGTTTTATTTGGTTTTGGGGTTTTTTCTACATCACAAATAATATTGAATGTTTCTTGTGTATTTATGATTTCATTAATTCAATTTCAAATTCAATCTCTTCAATCTTTTGGGCCTCATTTACTGTTGGGAGTACATCAATTTTCATGGGGTGAATATACCCATTTAACTGCTGTGCGTGCACTCCAAAATGCATCAATATCAAGATTCATGTATATTCTAGACTTGCATCTCCTTATGCCTGGAGCAGAGTTGAATAAAAGCTTTAGGGGGGGGTGGCAGTGCAGTGCACTTAAGACAGGAGTACCCTATAGTCTAAAATTAAGAGCATTTTACCACCACTCAGGGAGAGATAGTGTTATTTACTAACCCAATTTTGAGTCACATGGTTCTGAATATATTACACTATTATGCCCCTTGATGTAAATAAATAATAGTGCCCCCTTGATGATTGTAAGTAATAATAATAATAATAATCCTTATGATCATAACTTAAAATAGTGATTCCTTGTTGATTTAAATTAAAAATAGTGCCCCTTTGATGGTCATAAATTAATAAATGATGTCTGTTTTTTACAGAGCCCAATATAAAATACTTCTAATAACATGCAAGGCCATCAACAAAACTGAACCAAAATACATCTCTTCATTTGAATCATAATATCTCTGTTACGAGCCACGGCGGTGCCCCAAGCCATTGCGGCTCACCTCCTTTCTGGCTCAGCCATCGCCAAGGCAACGGTCGGGACGTTCTCGTGCCCGGCATAAGGGGTAGCCGGGCACAAGACTGATTTTTTCCAGCTCTGTGATTGGCCCCTCTATGTATATAAGGCAAGGAGGGCTTAGTTTTCCTGCCAGTTATAACATTTTCTTGTTGGATATCTGACCTGCTCTGTTTTGTGAACTTTCTTTGATTGACCTCCTGTTGTGACCCCTGGCTTGTTTTTTGGACTTGCTTGAATTCTAATAGCCCTTCCTTCACATCTGTTCTTTCGATTTTCCTGCTTGCTACCAGCCCTGACCCTTTGCCTGTTTCTGACCACTCTATCTGCTACAGATTCCTGACCTCAGCCTGCTATTGACTATCTGCTACCATCCTGTCTACTGCCTCCTATCCCCTTGCTGTGGTATTGCACATAAGCTTACATTACGCTAGAGTTAAGACTTGGGGGCATCCAAGTACCTGTGAGTACGACAAGCTCTATAGAAAAGGCGACTGCTATAGGCATCTCTCTCTAGTTCTGCAAGCTCATGACAATAGCTGCTAGCCGTAACAATCTCCTAACTCGACACATCTGATCTGAACAAGATCTGCACCACACTCATTACCTGCTCCCAATCCCGGTTACAGGACTTTTTTCGGTCTGCACCCACTTTGGGGAATACCCTCAATAATAAGCAGGGCCATCTTTTCCATAATGTTGTTAAGATGGCCCTGACAATAAGACTTTCCTCTACAAAAAGAAACTTGAATCAGTGTGTTTAAAACCACAATAACAGATCAGTGGACTGCAGATAATTTAAATAATTTATTAGTATCATAAATACATATCTAGAACATATAACTGTAATACACTAAACATACGTATTGCAAAAGCAGCATGGCATAGTGTGAAGAGGGGAATGACGTCATCACGCCCGACATTCAGTGAGAAGCGGCGCAGAGAGGAGTCGGCGGCAAGCAAGAAGACAGAAGACAGAGAACAAGAGAAGAGAGAAGCCAATAGAAAAGATAAGTGAAGGAACGGAAGCAAGGGGGAACAAAAGCAGCACGGCAGAGTGTGAAGGGGGAACAAAAGCAGCACGGCAGAGTGTGAAGGGGAAGCAAAGGCAGCATGGCAGAGTGTGAAGAGGGACAAAAGCAGCACAGCTGAGTGTGAAGAAGTGTAAAAGCAGCATGGCAGAGTGTAAAGAGGGGTAAAAGCAGCATTGCAGAATGTGAAAAGGTGCAGTAGCAGGACTGCAGAGTGTGAAGGGTGGCAAAGGCACCAGGTCGAGTGTGAATGGGGAGCAAAGGCAGAGTGTGAAGGGGGAGCAAAGGCTGCATGGCAGAGTGTTTTGAGGGGCAAAAGCAGCATGGCAGAGTGTTTTGAGGGGCAAAAGCTGCATGGCAGAGTGTGAATGGGGGCAAAAGCAGCATGGCAGAGTGTGAAGAGGGGCAAAAGCAGCATGACAGTGTTTCATGAAGAGGGGCATTACTATGGCATAATATGAACTGGGGGCATTACTGTGGCTTAATTTGAAATTGGGGCACTACTGTGTGGCATAACATGACTCATTACTATTATTATCTCGATATTAGCAGCATAAAATATTTTATACACACGCACACCTGGGTTTGACTAAATAACTGCCTCTTGATATTGGTATCTTTTTACATACTTAAAACGGTCATTAGGGCAGAGAACGGTTGCTAATTTATTAGTATCCCACCACTGGAACCTCCTATATCCGAGTGGGAGCTAAAAGTACATTCATGAATAAATTTCAATTCCCGATCACCTTGTGGTCTTATATATATTAAGCGCAAATGTAACAGCCAAAGTTAATGATACAGTACCATGTAGAGTTAGTCTATTCAAATTGGGGAGCTCTGTATGCAGCCAATTAGCTTACAAGAAACCTGGATGGAACAATCAAATGTAGCAGCACAGCTCCATGTGCACTGAATTGTATCAGCCACCACAAGTTGTAAGAGCACTCAGCAATGATTTTTCTCCTCCTCTAAGACAGGATGATTCCTGCCGGCTCTCCATGCGCTGTCTCAGTATCCACGTGGGCAACTATTTCGTATGCAATCGCTTCTCGGCCTTTTGGCTAAGATCAAGTGTAGTATCTGTTCTTATCAGTCTACAACACCCGGTGGTCGTAATGCTGATTGTGGCTCATCCATAGCAATCTAACACTGGTGAGGGGCTGATGTAGACTCATGGTGCACCTGTCCTTCTCCTGCCCAATACCCAGTGGACAGAATCTGATTGGGGCTCATCGATAGCACAATCTAACACTGGTGAGGAACTGTTTAGGACTTGTGTTACCCGATCGAAGCCGGCAAGGAGCAAGAAGACGACTGCGAGGAACATCGACTCCGGGGAAGAAGCGCTGCTGGTTCCCGCCTGGCGTTAAGAAGACGCCGGGAGCAACTCCAGCTGAAGAAGCCTTCCTCTCCTCGGGACCTGCTCCAGCGGAAGAAGCGCCTCCTCTTCAGCGGAAGCCCCTGCTCCTCTCTGCCCAGCGGGAGGATACCTGCACTGCTCCTGCTACCCCGGAAGAAGATCGCCCTCCAGACCAGCCTCTCTGCCCCAGGAAGAAGAGCCAGGAAGATGGCTTCAGATGCCGCAGCTCCTGCCTCCACCCCTGCTCCTGCCCCTGGGAAGAAGGGAGGAAAGACCGCCGCTCCGAAGCCTCTGCCAAGAGCTGGAACCTCTGCCTCCACTGCCCCTGAAGCTGCTGGACAAGGGAAGCCCAGCCAGGATACCCCCCAGAAGACTCCCACTCTGGAACCCTGGATGAGGCACACCATCGTCCTGAAGTTGAAGGAGGTGGACAGAAGAGTCCCAGACATGACGACTGAGACTTTCCGAAAGAAGATGATCCTCAATCAGGGCTTCTCCAAGGCTGAAACCCTCAGCGTGCAGAACTACCTGAAGGGGATCTGGTACATCACCTTCGCCTCCATTGCCATCTGTAAGAGGTATTGGGAGGCAGTGAAGACAGCGAGACCGGAGTCTCCCTTCTCCCACTTTGTGGGGAACTGCCCTATCCAGAGAGAGGAGAGAAGAGTCACGGTCTCCATGAGGAATCCTCACACCCCTGGTAAAGACATCGCTACCTTCCTGAGCCACTTATGCTACGTGATCAAGGACCCCTCCAAGATCCTGGATGCCATCGGTTTCTGGACAGGCAAGTGGTCCATCATTATCAGGCTGAGGAAAGACAACTCCGCAACTCACGATCTCCAACACCTGCCATAGTGCTTCACCCTGGGTGACTCTGCCGGTCTTCTCCACTATGCCGATCAGCTGAGGAACTGCAGGAAGTGCGGGGAAGCTGACCTCATGGCAAGAAGCTGCAAAGTTTCAGCCTGCAGGAACTGCAAGGTGGCGGGACATGAGACCAAGGACTGCCCATGAAAATTGTCATGCAACCTCTGCGGCCTGGCCAGCCACATCTGCAGGGACTGCCCCAGAGGGCCAGAACCTACGCTGCAGCTGCTGGGAAAGGACTGTCGGAAGGTGGACCTACCCCTGCCCTGCAGCCCAAGCCAGCCCAGAGGAAGCTACAGAAGCCCCTACCGCAGCCACGAGTTGGTAAGAACTATTCCACCCCCTTCCAACCTCCCTCCCCCCTCCTTCCCTCCCTACAACTGTTGTGACAGCACCTCCCTCCTCTCCCGCTGTCACAACACCCCCTTCCTCCCCAACCCGTTCCCGTCCTCTTCCCACCTTCACCCCTCCCCCAGTCACAACCCTCCCCCCTCATTCCCCTGCAGTAGAACTAACCCTCTCCCTCCACCGCTACTGCAGCTCCCTCCCCTTCCCGGGAAGATTTTTCCCCTCTTGTCTCTGCAGGTAAGGAGAACAAGCTAAGGAGGAAGAGGAAAGAGCTAGACAGCCCAGCTGGCGGCTCTGACCCTTCAAAGAAACAAGCGGTCGAGCTCGGAGAGGACCTCCTCCCACAGGAGAGGGCCCTCGAGGAGATGGTAGATGATCTGCTGGGGACACTGGATTCCGAAGTGGAGGAGGAGCTGGAGGAATTCCTAGAGCTGCCCGAAATCTGCCTATTCGACCACCTGGAAGAGCGAGGTCTGCTCCCACCTCATCATGGGGACACAGGCAGACCAGACCAAGTCCCACCGGACAAGGAGGGTAACTAATGTATTGACTGTGCTAACTTTTTTTTTCTCCCAGCTAATGGCTAATTTTTCTCTTTTTACCATTAATGTGAGGAGTGTGAAGGACAAGATTAGACGTCAGTCTGTGTTTACCTTTCTTGACAGTCAGAAAAGTGATGTTTACATGTTGCAGGAATGTTTTTTACCTTTCTCTAGTTCCTACAGGCATCTGGATAGGCAGTGGTCTCACGGGCCCTCCTATTGGTCTGGGGGGGTGACTGTAAGTCTGCAGGGGTCGCCATTCTTATCAGGGCAAGCCTCTTCACACTAGATTCCGTTCAGGAGTTTGTCTGCAGCAGATTGCTTATCGTAGATGGCTCTTGGGCGGGTGAGCCTATCTGGCTTATCTGTATGTATGCATCCCCAGGTAAGAATGAGCGTTTGGAGCTTTTTCAGACCCTGCGGGCCCAGCTCACAACCACCAGGGCAGTAGTGATGGCTGGGGAATTTAACTGTCCTATAGAGGAAGACAGAAGGAGTTCTAACAATAATGCTAAACTTGATGTTTCTTCTAGGTTGCTGCAGGAGATGGTAGCCGAAGCATACTTGCGGGATGCAGTGGGATCCATGGGGGCCGGCTCTGGGAACTATACTTGGAGCCGCCCCGATGGCTCAGTGCGTTCCCAGATTGACTTTGTGTTTACCTCGAGAGCGATAAGACAGAACAGGCATGTCATGGTTCCCTGCTTCTTTTCTGATCATAGGGCCATTCTTTTTGAGGGTGTTCTGGGCCACGGTTTTCCTCCCGGCCCTGGCTCCTGGAAGCTGAACTGTGCTCTGCTGGGAAGAAAGGAGGTGATGGTTGAGCTGAGGGATGCCTATGTAATGTGGAAAAATGACAAACTGTATTTTGATTGTATGTCTAACTGGTGGGAGTATGTCAAGTGCAAGTTTCGCAATTTCTTTCAGGCTAAGGGCCGACAACAGGCGTGTGAGAGGAAGAGAAACTTCAGGAGGCTTCAGCGTCAGCTGCAGTCCCTGCTGGATCTCCAACTTTGCGGCTGGGACGTGAAGGATGATCTGGTGGAGGCCAAGGGGGGCCTGAAAAGGCACTTTGAGGAGTAGTCCAGACTTCCGCTCCAAGGTGGAGAACCTGAAGAAGGGTGAGAAATGTAACTCTTTCTTTTTCAGAAAACTCCACTCCGGCCACACGCCCCTGACTGAACTGCAGAATGAGACTGGCACCCCCAGGAAGGGGAAAGAAGGTGTCACAGACTACTACAGCAACCTCTACTCCCCTAAGACTACAGACAATGATGCGGCTGAATTGTTCCTGTCAGGTATCACTAACCCTCTTGCTCCTACAGGTAGAGTAGCCATGGACACCCCACTCACCTTGTGGGAGCTGCACTCTGCCGCTAAATCCTTTTGGCCGGGCAGGACCCCGGGCAGTTATGGCCTCCTAGCGGAGCTCTATGTAGCGCTGTGAGACCTCATTGGCCCGGACCTGCTAGAGCTGTATGAGGAGATGGTGGTGGAGGGCAGAATGCCTCTGACTCTGAGAGTGGGCTTGATCACGATTTTGTATAAGTGCAAGGGAGAGAGATGCGACCTCAAAAATTGGAGGCCCATTTCCCTCCTGAACATGGACTACAAGATCCTGGCCAAGGTACTAGCCAACAGGCTAAAGGTTGTCATTGGGCGAATTGTTCATTCTGACCAGACTTGTGGCATTCCTGGTCGCAGGATTGCAGACAGCCTCACGCTGCTGAGGGACATGGTCCATTACATCAAAGATCGCCATGCACACATGGCCCTGGTCAGTCTTGTTCAGGAGAAGACCTTTGATCGTGTTTCTCATGATTTTATGCGTAAGGTTCTGTGCAGGTTTGGGTGATATGTTTTGTTCTTATGTTAACCTGATGTACCTTGACATTTACAGCTCGGTGTTGGTGAACGGCTGGAAGACTGACCCCTTCCCTGTCATGTCTGGGGTCAGACAAGGCTGCCCTCTTTCAACTCTTCTTTTTGTCTGCTGTATAGAGCTCTTCGCGATGTCCATCAGACGGAATCCAGAGATTGGGGGCATCACAGCACCGGGTCCAGACCGTCTAGAGGCCATGGGGTAAATGTATTAAAGTCTGTTTTTTTCATCTCGCGGGAGATCGGGCGATGGCATGTAAAGGGAAACTTGCCTTTACATGCCATCGCCCCTTTAAATTTTAGCTGCAAAGACGCTGATCTCCCGCGAGATGAAAAAAACAGACTTTGATACATTTACCCCCAAGTGTTCGCTCTACATGGGCAACGTCACTGTCTTCTGCCCTGATCAGCGTTCGGTGGCAGCACTCGTCCAGATGTCGAAGTCAGCAAATTGGATAAAGTCATTTCAATTAATATCGAGCAAACTTGATTGTATGAAATTATGCGTAGAGCACGCTACAGCGTAAATGGGCATATCCAGCCGCAACACGTGGCAATAAACAGTTTCTACACTTTTACACCCATTCGCACAAACATAAACATTTGTAAATAGTACACATTAATCGTAGTCGCAACACATAGTTATTTATGTCGAAATATAGTAGTGTTTATATGTAATAATATAAGTTATTTGCATATTAGTGATACATATGGTTCAGGTTAAAGGAAATATGTCATGTCTGATATCATATTAATCCCCTTTACATCAGCAGCTGTTCAGTGCATTCGGCGAAGAGATCGCACATTGCATACTCTAGTTTATTGATGTTAGGGAATAAACCTTTAATATGATATTAACTGTGAAATGCTAATGGACTGATTGTAATTGGAGTTTTAATGGGAAGAACAGAGCTCATCCCCTGGAGAGATGACCCCCACCTTTGGATTCCTTAGATGGAATCAGCCTATGATGTGCAACCCCCTGGACCTTCCTGAAGCCTGGACCAATAGAAGCAAGCTATCCCATCTGCATTGTTTCACTGTATCTCTGTGTGCATATAAGCAGTAGCTCTCATGTAGTGTTCAGTCACCTTGACCACAGACTTCAGACCTGATTGACTGTACACTGGATCCAGAGCGCCTACGATAAGTAACGGCTGTACTTATTATTATTTCGCTTGAATTATTCTGCTACTTTTTGAGAATAAATATTTGTGCGTTGGAAACACAAATCGAGATTCGACAATCGTTTTTGGATAGCAACAAAACGCTCGGCCAAGCTTCAGGGGCAAAGGTCAACTGCGGGAAGTCAGAGGCGATGCTGTTCGGACAGTGGCACCTGTCATCCCCCGCTGCATTCCCCTTCACAATCAAGCCGGACTTCATCAAATCCTTGGAGTTTGGTTTGGTGGAGAGGAGGCGGCCCTGAAGTGTTGGGAAGAAAGACTGGCAATAGTTAGACAAAATATTGGACTGTGGAGCCTCAGAGACCTTACCATCGAAGGGAAAGCACTGGTGCTGCGCAACGAGATCCTTCCCGTTCTGCAGTACACGGCCCAAGCTTGGCCACCTCTTGCTGCCGTCTGTAAGACCATCACGAGGACAGTCTTTCACTTCATCTGGGGCTCCAAGATGGAAAGAGTGAAGCAGTCAGTTATGTACAAGGACCCTCTCAAAGGTGCGAAAGGGATCCCCGATATCCCCACCATGCTGCGGGCCTTCTTTGTTTGCAACTGTATCCGCAGGACACTCCTTGAAAAGAACATTTGCTTGGCTGGGAAGTCCATGTCTCGCTTTTTCCTTCTGCCTCTTTGGAGGAACCTTGGCTGGGACAAGTGGGACAGCTCCTTCCCTTACAACTGGACTACACCTTGGTTTAACCTGGATGTTGGACAATTTGTGAGGGAGCACCATCTGGAGGGACTTAAACCAGACTTGTGGAAGCCTAAAACTATCCACAAGACCATCAGAGCTAAAGACGTTATGGAGTCTGTTCCAGGGCTCCCTGTGGCTACGGCCAAACACGTCTGGGAGAGTGTGGCCTCTAAGAGGCTGACTAATAGAAATAAAGATATTGCATGGATGGCTATCCAGGGGGGTCTGCCTCTCAGGACATTCATGCACTCCCGGAACCTGTGCAGATATGTTCACTGCCCCTTTTGTATCACCAGAAGGGAGACTGCTCAGCATTTCTTGTGGGACTGCCCCACTGCACAGGCATTGTTGGATGCCCTGGAACATGAACTTAAGGACAATGTGCCCAGGACTTGCCTTTCATACCATTCAGTATTTTATGGATTATTTCCTGGGACACACACCATTGGGGCAATCCAGGAGGCCTGGCGCCTTATGAACTGTTTTAAGGACGCTATGTTGCTTGCCAGGAATCGCCTCATCTTGAAGCGGGAGAAGATGACCATCCAGGACTGTCGCAGGCTGATCCACAGCCTGCTAAGAGACTATAACACCCTTGACAGTCCTGAGGAAGATGAAGACGGCGATTGATTGTTATTGATTGTTGTTTCCCTCTTCCCCTTCTCCCCACTGTGTATTTTTTTCAATAAAATCTTTGGTTTGTGCTTCCCCTCCCTTACCCCCTCCAACCCACTCCCCTTTCACAGCTTGAAATATTATTGAATGTAATGTCTATTTATATACCCTTCTCTTTGTGTCTGTCCTCAATAAAAACTTTTTGCTCGTGACTCCCCCACCCTACACCTCTCACCTACCTCCCCCTCACATTCAATGTTTTTTATTGTACTGTGATATGGTTTAAAGTTTCAATGGTTAGTGCAGTACTGGATGTATATAGTGTAGGATGTTATGTCTTGTACTTTATGCCCTACATTGTACTAAAATGTATGCATGATTATGTCTTATGGTGTACAGTGTATACTTGAATGAAACATATGACCTGTGTTTTTTGTACTTTATACAAATAAAGTTACCTTTTCAATAAAAAAAAAACTATTTCGTATGCAATCACCGGACAACCACAGTGTTGGAAGATAAATATAGTGTTACAAAGATGTTCTCCACTGGGCAGGGCCTGATTAAGGGTTACAGACGCCCTAGACTAACAGACCGGTTGCTGTCCCCCCCCTTCCCGCCCCCTCCCCAACCAATATTTACACACATATTTAACTGTAAATCTGTAATTATGTGTCAACATTTTCTACAGATTCAAATATTGATTGCTGGTACAAATTGTATTTTTATTTAAATTTTCATTACTTGGTGCAGTGGAACTGGAGCCACAATAACTAGCTGAACTAGTTGAAGGTACTGACTGTGTAACAGCATCACCACCACATTTAGCAATACTTAAATCTTCATGCACCATTCCTAAAGAACGGCGGAAAAAACAGTCACGTTTGGGAATCATTTTCAATAAAGAACCCTCTCGTTCATCTCTCCCCTTTGTTCTTTTTTGAAACTCAGCTACACTTGGCTTTTTAAATGGTTCACGGGAATCTTTGTCAGTCATTTTGTTGTTATTAAAATCCCTAAAGAAATGGATTAGGGGAGGCAGAAATTTACCAAACTTACGTGTATCAGGAGCAAAGATGTACAAGATAAACAGATATACCTATATCCTATGCTTCAAATACAATTATTAAACTTATTGAAATCAATAAACGCCAATCCTTCAATGCTGCTGTTCACAGGAGCCTTGCATACTTCTCCATAAACTATACCAAAATACCACTAGAAAGAAGAGCACTGTGAAAATACTCTATATATGACTCACTACACAACGATATATATCTACACACACACATATATCTATCTCTTTCTCTCTCTCTCTCTCTCTCTCTCTCTCTCTCTCTCTCTATATATATATATATATATATATATGTATATATATATATATACAATTGTAAAATATTAATACATATCACACACACAGCCTGATTCATTAAGGAGAGGAAAGCCAAAAAAAATTGTAACTTTGCACCTGGGTCTAACCATGTTGCATTGGAGGGGTGGTAAATTTAAAATGTGAGGCAGGGCATATCCTGGATCAACTTTAAATTGCAGTGTAAAAATAAAGCTATCAAGTATTTGTGTGTAACATGACAAAACAGCCAGTATTTAACTTATGTGCAAAACAATAAACTAATAAGTACACCTTGCATTGTAACATGGTTTTGTCCAGGTGAAAACATACTTATTTTTTTTAATTACTTTCATTAATGAATCAGACCCACATTAGTTTGCAAACACATTAAAAAGTCACTAAAGTAAAATTCCACATTCAAGGTTAGACAGAATGCCCTGTTCTCTTTTACCTGATCTTGCAGTGTAGACTAACTGATGTTCTCTCTTGCTTGTTCTTGAAGCTTTTTCAGTTGGCTGGCTTCTGAAAACTTGGAGTCCTGTATTGAAAATGTGCAAAAATGCTAAATTTTAACTAAGGATGAGCGGGCTCAGATGTCTGGAATCCGAGCCCACCCAAACAGTGTGATTCCGAGTCAGATCCGAGCGATGTCCGGGTATTCCCGCCGATTCCGAAACTTAAAACGAGGCTCTGACTCATAATCCCACTGTCGGATCTCGCGATACCCGGATCCTTTAAATTCCCTGCTTGCCGTCGCCATCTTCACTCGGGCATTGATCAGGGAAGAGGGAGGGTGTGTTAGGTGGTCCTCTGTTCTGTGATTTCTCGTGCTGTGCTGTGCTGTGCTGTGTTCTGCTCAGTCCAGTCCAGTGGTGCTGTGTCCTGTGCTCTGTCCTGCTGAGTCCAGTGGTGCTTTGTGCAGTGCTGTGTCCTGCTAATGTTTTTTTATTTAAAACTTGCAACATAACATTACATATGAAACAATAAAACCAATAAACTTTACTGAAGGTGGCACCAACCTATATTAAAAAAGACCAAATGAAATCAAAGGCTGATTTGCCTAACTTAACCGAAAGTCCAGAAGGGCTATTTGCCCAATTCATAAGTCCAGTAAAAAAGGATAAAATCACATAAAACAAGAAGGTGCCACCATACAAACAACAAACCCAACTCATATACATCACCGTATCCCACTAAGAAGCAAGTTGTAGGTGCATGTAAGCCATACTTGAAAAATTTTTCCACCACACAAAATCTAATGGGGTGAAAGGACAGCAAGAGAAGCCACTTAGAAAGGAGAGGCACCAGACTTTGACCCCCTAAGGAGGTCTCAGACTCCGCCACAGCCTGAGCCAGTTAGCATTGGACATCCGGCGACCCTCCATGCCCCTCAATTTCCACACCTCGTGGAGAATATCTTCCACCACTACCTCACAGGGAAGGACTTTCTGCCGGATGGTGACCTGACACCGTGCGTTCCACGTGAAATACCTGACCACTAAACTGACTAAAAAAAGTGTACAGAAATCAAAAGCCTTGCCTTGAATGCCCCGTAGACGCATTCAGGGTAACTAAGCCCCGAAAGGCAGGGGATCCCCAGCGACCTGGAGACTCTTTTATAAACCTTTACATTAAAGGGACACTCGAGCAAGAAATGGTCCATAGTCTCCTCCACCCCTAGACACTCCTCCCGTGGGCAGCCACGATCATCAGCATTTCTGTGCTTAAGGTTCCCTCTTACATAAAGTCTCCCGTGAAAGGAGAGCCAGGCAATGTCCTGAAGCTTCAACGGGATTCTCCTCGAGTTAATCAAGGAAAGCCCCACCGAACTCACATCACCTGGGCAGTCTCTCAGTGACAGCGGAACCCAAAAGTGGGAGTGCAGGACTCTCTTCTCCAACTCCCTTCTAGAAGAGCTCCCAACTTCCCCCGCCCCTAAGCCCCAACGCCTTGTCACCTTCAATCCCAAGGAAACGTAGGTCGGGAGATACCCATGCCGGACCCGGAAACTCTTAACGGTGCCTCCCCCATACCATGCACTGAGGAAGGGATCCACCCATACCCTGAAGCCTCCCACCCACTGAGGAGGGGTCTCAACTAGGAGGCTACTAAGGTGCAACTTCAGAAAGGTTGACATAAAGAACAACACAGGGTTAATCATACCCAGGCCCCCATCCTTCCTCAGTCGGTAGCCCGCTTGACCAGCCCGCTTGACCAGATTCAGCCTATTCCCCCAGAGTAACTGGAAGAAAACTGCATAAACCCTAGACCATAAAGACTCCGGCAAAAGGCACACATAGCTGATGTACAGGAATACCGGGATCAGGAAGGTCTTGATCAGGTCCACCCTTTCCCGGAGAGAGTGTTTCCACCTCTTCCAGCTCAATACCTTCCAGGAAGCTTCCTCCAGCCTTAACTCCCAATTTTGCTTGACATAATCACCAGGGCCAAAATGAATCCCTAAAATTTTGATCTTCTCACTAGCCCGGGGAAGACTGTCTGGAAGGTTGAATTCACAACCCTCCTCCCCCATCCAGAAAACTTTACTCTTTTCCTGGTTTACTAATGAGCCACTGGCCTCAGAATACCCACGGACCAGAGTCGTTACCTCCTCAGCTTCCGCGGAACTCGACAAGACAACAGTAACATCATCAGCGTAGGCCACTACCTTCAAGGGGCACTCCGGACCCAACAGCACACCTCCCAACGAGCTACCACCAACCCTTCTGACGAAGGGATC
Source organism: Mixophyes fleayi (assembly GCF_038048845.1). Lineage (NCBI taxonomy): Eukaryota > Metazoa > Chordata > Amphibia > Anura > Limnodynastidae > Mixophyes > Mixophyes fleayi. Next base: position 247,711,007 of record NC_134404.1, on the reverse strand, counting down.
TATGGCAAACACATACAGGAGGGGGCTCAGGGGACAACCTTGTCTTACTCCAGAGCTGACCTCAAAGGACTGACCCACCCAACCATTCACAAGAGGGAAGCTCTCGGCTTGTCTATAAATGGTACGGAGCCAATTCACCACCCGCACTGGAAGACCATACCACAGAAGTAGAGCCCAAAGGTACTCATGATTTACCCTATCAAAAGCCTTCGACTGATCTAAAGCTAAAAGGTACTTTCCCCACTTCTCCGCACGGCACCGCTCAAAAGCCTCCCGCACCGTCAGGACAGCACTGAAAGTGCTTCGGCCCTTCACAGTGCAGTGCTGAGAAGGAGAGAGCAACTGGCCGGAAACCTGCATCACTCTATTAAAAAGCACCTTCGCCAGAATCTTCCTGTCAGTATTGAGAAGAGCGATGGGGCGCCAGTTCTCAATACATGACTGATCTTTCCCCTTGGACAGTAAGATAAGGGCAGAGACCCTCATGGAGGGAGGCAATAAACCTCTGCCCAGGCTCTCATTAAAAACCTCCACGAGACGCGGAGCCAGGATGTCCTCAAAGATTTTAAAGAACTCAGATGTAAGACCATCTGGGCCTGGGGCTTTCTTGACAGATAAACCATCTATCGCCATCCTGACCTCGTCCACCGTTATTTCATCGCCCAAGGACTCAAGCAGGCCGCTAAAATCACCAAGGCCAGGAGTTTCCCTCAAAAACTGGTCCATCCTCTCTTTGTCAAGTGACTTCTCCGATAAGAGATCGGAATAGAAGGACCGCACAACACCAAGAATGCCCTCCTTCTCCTCCCTAAGGACACCCTCAGCATCGCGCAAGCCCCTCACCTCCTTAGCATCTACCGAGTTCCTACAGCTCTGGAAAGGATCGGGCGAATGGTACCTCCCATAATCCCTCTCCAGAACCAAGGATGCATAACGGTCATACTGTATCTCTCTCATCTGAGCCTTCACCCGGGGGATCTCCCCACTATCCCCCTGGCCAGAGATCAAGAACCCAAGTTTTTTCCTCAGTGCCATGTAGGTGCTCTCTTTTAACAAGTTATTTCTGGCTACAAGGCCCCGAAAAAAGCTCCGGGTCCTTTTCTTCAGCATCTCCCACCATTCAGACCTACTCCAACCTGCCTCCAAAAGTGATTCCTGGGATTCAAAGAAGTCCCTAAAAGACTGTCTTATCAACTCCTCCTCTAGGAGCTTAGAGTTCAGGCGCCAAAGACCCCTACCCTTCCGAAGAGTCTCCGAAGCATTCAAGGACATAGATAGGTAAACGTGGTCGGAGAACTCTACCGGCCTCAGCTCTGGAGCCAAGGTTTTCGAGCTCTCCTTAACAAAAAACCTATCTATCCTAGACCTACAACTACCTCTATAAAAAGTGAAACCCCTGTGGTCTGGAAAATGACGAATGTGTGCATCCACCAGACCAGCCTGCCTGACCATACTTACTAAAAAAAGGGAATCATAGCCCAGAGAAGTCCTTGAACCTCCCCTGTCTTTTGTCCTAGTGACGGTGTTAAAATCACCACCAAAGACTATCTGCCGGGCTGTAAAAAGGTATGGCTTTATGGCGCTGAAGAGGCATTTCCGACCCCACTTTGTTTGGGGTCCATAAATATTAATCAGCCTTAAGTCATGCCCCCTCAGTTTGACATCTATCACCATGCACCTACCTACCTCAAGCTCAATGACTCGCTGGATGGTTATCATGCCGGTAAAAAGCACCGTGTCACTCACCGGACTGTGAGTGCTTCTTCCCGGACATTTAGGAACCGTGGCCGTCCTCCATCCTGAGGGACTGCGCATGCGCAGCCCTTTCTATACCTTCAGTGTATGTTCCTTTAACTTAATTGGCAGATCAGGCAACCTCCCTATATTAAGCACCTGTGGTCAACACCACGTTGCCTGATCTTGGAGTCTCATTCCCCATGAGTCTCTGAAGGTGTTCCTGTGTTTCCTTGTTTATTCAGCCCTGCTGATTCCTGTGGTTTCCAAACCACTTCTACCTCTGTGGTTTCCAAACCACTTCTGCTACTGTGGTTCCCATACCACTTCTACCATCTACTGTATCATCGTGACTGTGAGCTGATTCCTATCCGCTGCCTCCGTGCACTACAGTCTTCTAATCACTTCAACTCTACCATGTATCATTGGGACTGTTAGCTGATGCCTATCCGCTGCCTCCGTGCATTACAGGCTTCAACCACATCCACTCACCTGTTCATGATTGTGACTGCCAGCTGATTCCTGTCCGCTGCCTCCGTGCACTACAGGCTTCAACCTGCAACTCGTCTGTGTTTTATCATCGTGACTGTTTGGCTGTTTCCTATCCGCTGCCTCCGTGCACTACAGTCTTCAACCTGCAACCCGTCTGTGTTTTATCGTGACTGTTTAGCTGATTCCTATCCGCTGCCTCTGTGCGCTTCAGTCTTCAGTCCTTGTCAACTCTACCGTGTTTCCTTGAGTCTGCTGCCACTATTGCTACCCGCTACTCTCCGTGATCATCTGTTCCAGTTCAACTCTGCTCCGGTGTCCCATCGTTACTGCACCTGCTGGTTGCTATTGGTTACCTCCGTGTTCCCGCAGAGACCCGCTGCTGTTACTTCTCAGCGCTACTCATCCATCTACTGCTGATCCGCTCTCCACGCCTTCCTGTGTTCCCTGCTGGTCTACCTACCTGTGCGCTGCACCTGCTAGACCCCTGCTTCACCCATCCAGGGACTTGTATCCTGCTGGCCTCCTGCCCTTCAGGTATCTCTGCACTCCTGTCTGACTGCCTTCTCCTGAACCACGGTATGCATACTTCCCATTGACTGTGCTGTGTATTGCATACCTTGCTGGACTGTGTTGGTTCTCCTCTGGAGTGTACTATCCGCTGAGTCTATTGCCATCATTGACTGTGTTGGTTCTCCTCTGGAGTGTACTATCTGCTGACTCTACTGCCATCATTGACTGTGTTATCTCATGCCGGATTACTTCAAGAGACTTTCTATATTGGCAGTGTTGTTCAGTCATTTATACATTTATATTGTGCATATTACTGTGGATCAAAGTCAAGGTGCCCGTGTATATATTGTGTTGCAGTCTCTCCCCGTGCACCTCCTCACATATATATTCAGTAGTACAACTTGCTAGTGGCAGACCACTGACTCCTGTTTACAGTTTCACCTGTTCCAGTATCCTCTCACATAGCAGTGGTACAACTTGCTAACGCAGACCACTGACTCCCCGGATACCTCCACTTGGATTCCATTCCTTCACTCAGACAGCGGTACAACTTGCTATCCGCAGACCGCTGACTCTCATCACCTCCTCGTTTCTGTTGGACATTCCTCCTCACTATAGCAGTGGTACAACTTGCTACCGCAGACCACTGACTACCTTCACGTGTCCTTTGTCCATACAGTTCCTCGTGTATTACTACTTCCATATTGCCAGTGCTGCTAGTCATAGACTTTCCTGAGCATCTCATCATCTGCTATTTCCTGTTCCGTGATCACCCTGCTACCAGAGTACCATATTACCACCTATACTGCTCTGGTAAGCCTATCACCTGGTGATCCCTGGGTAAAGACTCCTAGTGCCCGTGACAGTAAGATCAGGCCATGACAGACCCAGATACGGAACCTACTGCTAAAGAGATGCTGCAGCATCTGGTCAGCCGTGTGGAGCAACAGGATGCTCGCCAACAGCTGTTACTTCAATGTTACCAATCATTAACCTCCCAAGGAACATCTGGACAGACTGTTACAGCTAATATTGAAGCTCCTGTGCTTTCCTCCGTTTCCCCAGTGCCATCCCAGGTGTCTACAGCTCCTACGCTTCACCTGCCTACTCCGTCAAAATATGACGGGGACCCCAAAACTTGTAGAGGTTTCCTTAACCAATGTTCAGTCCATTTTGAACTCCAACCTCAAAATTTTTCTACCCATCGTTCCAGAGTGGCCTATCTTATCTCATTGTTTTCGGGACAAGCCCTGGCTTGGGCCTCCCCCCTGTGGGAAAGAAACGATCCAATTCTACAAGATAGTGCCAAATTCATTTCCACGTTCCGAAGTGTGTTCGATGAACCAGGTCGTGTGACCTCCGCTGCTTCCAGCATTCTTCGTTTGCGACAAGGCTCCCATACAGTAGGACAGTATGTCATTCAATTTAGGATCTTAGCCTCTGAACTTCAGTGGAACACTGAAGCATTAGTTGCCGCCTTCTGGCAGGGGCTCTCCGATAAAATTAAAGATGCACTGACTACCCAAGAGCTTCCTTCGTCACTAGAAGATTTGATCTCTCTTTGCCATCGTGTAGATATGAGATTTCGTGAAAGAGAGTCTGAGAAAACAACAGCTGTCAAAGCACCTCTTCGTTTAAACCCTCAATTTCGTCCAGCTCCATCCTCTGTGATTCCCATGGAGATAGGACGTTCCAAATTATCTTCAGAGGAAAGGAAACGAAGAGTAAAGAATAGACTCTGTATCTATTGTGCTGATTCCACGCATATGCTCAGCTCTTGCCCTAAGAGATCGGGAAATGCCAGGCCCTAACTAGTTCTGGAGAGGTGAAGTTAGGGTCCCTGGAGTCCTCTCCATTGTCTATGAAATCTAAAGTCTGCGCTTTTGATGTTACGATTTCCTTTGCTACCAAATCCTTTGAGTCACAGGCATTGATTGATTCCGGAGCAGCAGGAAATTTCATTTCTAAATCACTAGTGAATCAATGGTCCCTACCAGTGATCACTTTAAAAACACCCATTACTGTGACGGCTATAGATGGATCACGCCTCATCAATGGTCTCATCACCCAGAGTACGTCTCCAGTAACCCTTCAGATTGGTGTACTACACCATGAAGAAATTTCGTTTTTAATTCTTCCAGTTACGACAAGTCCGATTGTCTTAGGCCTTCCATGGCTTCAGTGTCACTCTCCCCAGATTGACTGGCGCACCCCTCAAGTTACGTCTTGGGGGTCTGAATGTCACCATCGTTGTCTCTCTCAAGTTATTCCTCTTAAAGTACAGCGATCTTCCATCTCATCTTCCTCCCCGGGACTCCCTCCTCAGTATGCTTCATTTGCCGATGTGTTTGATAAAGCTCAGTCTGAACGTCTTCCTCCTCATCGTTCTTGGGATTGTCCGATCGACCTTCTACCTGGCAAGACTCCTCCCAGGGGTCGGGTCTATCCTCTCTCGTTACCTGAAACTCAAGCCACATCTGAGTACATACAGGAGAATCTCCAGCGTGGGTTCATTCGACCTTCCACCTCTCCCGCTGGAGCTGGGTTCTTCTTCGTCAAAAAGAAGGATGGATCATTACGCCCTTGTATAGATTTTCGTGGACTCAACGCCATTACTATCAAGAATCGGTATCCCATTCCGCTGATCACTGAGCTATTTGATCGCATCAAGGGAGCTCGGATATTTACTAAGTTGGATCTTCGTGGTGCTTACAATTTAATTAGAATCCGTTCCGGTGACGAATGGAAGACCGCGTTTAACACCAGAGATGGGCATTACGAATATTTAGTAATGCCCTTCGGGCTGTGTAATGCCCCCGCTGTTTTCCAGGGTTTCATCAATGAGATCTTTCGGGACTTATTATATGTATGTGTCGTTGTCTACCTAGACGACATATTGATCTTCTCACAGGACCTGCCTTCTCATCACCAACATGTGGCAGAGGTCCTCTCCAGACTACGGAAAAACTCGTTGTTCTGTAAATTGGAAAAATGTTCATTCGAGTTACCCCAGATTCCATTCTTGGGGTATATAGTTTCCGGAGTTGGCCTGAAGATGGATCCAGACAAAGTAAATGCTGTACTACATTGGCCTCAGCCAACTACTCTTCGTGCCATCCAGCGTTTTTTAGGTTTTGCCAATTACTATAGACGCTTCATTCAGGACTTTTCATCCATTGCATCTCCCATTGTGGCCCTAACTCGGAAAGGGGCTAATACTAAGCAATGGTCATCTGAGGCTCTCCAAGCCTTTCAAATCCTCAAAGAGGCCTTCTCATCTGCTCCCATTCTGCGACAGCCTGATGTGACACTCCCCTTCTTCCTAGAAGTAGATGCCTCTAATGTGGGCTTAGGAGCTATTCTCTCCCAACGCTCGGAGCAACAAAAATTACATCCTTGTGCCTTCTACTCTCGGGGTCTTCTGCCCGCAGAGAAAAATTATACTATCGGGGACAAGGAGTTGCTGGCCATCAAAGCTGCATTAGAGGAATGGAGATACTTGTTGGAAGGAGCTCGCCATCCGGTGACGATCTTCACGGATCATAAGAACTTGTCATATTTGCAATCTGCTCAATGCTTGAACCCTCGTCAAGCAAGATGGTCTCTTTTCTTTTCCCGTTTTGAATTAATTATAACCTTCAAACCAGCCGCTAAGAACAAGAAAGCTGACGCTCTATCTCGAGCTTTTGTGACGTCCTCTGATGTAGAAGAGGTTCCCAACCATGCTATTCTAGACCCCAAATGTATTTCTCTGGCTGCTTCATCCACCAAAATGCTACCATTTGGGAAGACCCTTGTGCCTCCTACTCTGAGGAGGAAAATCCTTTCGTGGTTCCATGCCTCTCGTTTTTCTGGACACGCCGGTGAACACAAGACCTTTGAGATTCTCTCTCGTAGTTACTGGTGGCCTTCAATGAGGAGAGACGTCAAAGAGTTTATTGCTTCCTGTGATTTATGTTCTCAGTTCAAATCCTCCCGCAGAACTCCAGCAGGGTTGCTGCGACCACTACCCATTCCGTCCAAGCCTTGGACCCATATTAGTATGGATTTCGTTACTGATTTGCCACCAAGTAAGAATCACAATACTATTTGGGTAGTGGTAGACAGATTTTCGAAGATGGCCCATTTCGTCCCTCTGTCCGGTTTACCTTCCTCGTCTACTCTGGCTGAACATTTCATTAAAGAAATCTTCCGCATCCATGGATGTCCGTCTGAGATTGTGTCGGATAGAGGAGTACAATTCGTTTCCAGATTCTGGCGGGCCCTTTGTAAAACCTTGGGCATACGATTAGCACTCTCATCGTCTTACCATCCGCAATCTAACGGACAAACGGAACGAGTCAATCAAGATCTTGAGACTTTTATTAGGATGTTCTCTTCAGCCAACCAAGACAACTGGGTAGAATTGCTCCCTTGGGCTGAATTCGCCCATAACAACATGTACCATGAGTCATCATCCAAAACTCCATTCTTTGTGGTCTACGGTCACCATCCGTCTTTTCCGGAATTTCCTGCCCTCCCGCCCACCCTAGTTCCTGCTGTGGAGACTGCTTGTCAAACCTTCAAAAATATCTGGTCTCAGGTCAAAACCTGTTTAAAGAAGACATCTAATAAATATAAGTCTTTCGCAGATAAGAAGAGGCGGGCTATTCCACCACTAAAAATTGGAGATCGTGTCTGGTTATCTACCAAAAATATTCGTTTGAAGGTTCCATCTATGAAATTCGCCCCTCGTTTTATTGGTCCATATAGGATCATTCAAGTTATCAATCCAGTATGTGTTAAACTTCTTCTTCCTAAGAATCTTCGGATTTCCAATGCCTTCCATGTGTCCTTGCTCAAACCTCTCATCATCAACCGTTTCTCGACTCCTCCCTCAGCACCGCAGCCAGTTCAAGTTCATCAGGAGGAGGATTTCGAGATTACTGAGGTATTGGATGCAAAAATTTCGCGAGGAGTCCTCCGTTTCCTCGTTCATTGGAAGGGCTTTGGTCCTGAAGAGCGTTCATGGATCAAAGCTGAAGATCTTAATGCTCCTGCCCTTCTGAAGAAGTTTTATTCCAAAAATCCGGACAAGCCCGGTTCCAGGCGTTCTGTGCCCACCTTTAAAAGGGGGGGTACTGTCACTCACCGGACTGTGAGTGCTTCTTCCCGGACATTTAGGAACCGTGGCCGTCCTCCATCCTGAGGGACTGCGCATGCGCAGCCCTTTCTATACCTTCAGTGTATGTTCCTTTAACTTAATTGGCAGATCAGGCAACCTCCCTATATTAAGCACCTGTGGTCAACACCACGTTGCCTGATCTTGGAGTCTCATTCCCCATGAGTCTCTGAAGGTGTTCCTGTGTTTCCTTGTTTATTCAGCCCTGCTGATTCCTGTGGTTTCCAAACCACTTCTACCTCTGTGGTTTCCAAACCACTTCTGCTACTGTGGTTCCCATACCACTTCTACCATCTACTGTATCATCGTGACTGTGAGCTGATTCCTATCCGCTGCCTCCGTGCACTACAGTCTTCTAATCACTTCAACTCTACCATGTATCATTGGGACTGTTAGCTGATGCCTATCCGCTGCCTCCGTGCATTACAGGCTTCAACCACATCCACTCACCTGTTCATGATTGTGACTGCCAGCTGATTCCTGTCCGCTGCCTCCGTGCACTACAGGCTTCAACCTGCAACTCGTCTGTGTTTTATCATCGTGACTGTTTGGCTGTTTCCTATCCGCTGCCTCCGTGCACTACAGTCTTCAACCTGCAACCCGTCTGTGTTTTATCGTGACTGTTTAGCTGATTCCTATCCGCTGCCTCTGTGCGCTTCAGTCTTCAGTCCTTGTCAACTCTACCGTGTTTCCTTGAGTCTGCTGCCACTATTGCTACCCGCTACTCTCCGTGATCATCTGTTCCAGTTCAACTCTGCTCCGGTGTCCCATCGTTACTGCACCTGCTGGTTGCTATTGGTTACCTCCGTGTTCCCGCAGAGACCCGCTGCTGTTACTTCTCAGCGCTACTCATCCATCTACTGCTGATCCGCTCTCCACGCCTTCCTGTGTTCCCTGCTGGTCTACCTACCTGTGCGCTGCACCTGCTAGACCCCTGCTTCACCCATCCAGGGACTTGTATCCTGCTGGCCTCCTGCCCTTCAGGTATCTCTGCACTCCTGTCTGACTGCCTTCTCCTGAACCACGGTATGCATACTTCCCATTGACTGTGCTGTGTATTGCATACCTTGCTGGACTGTGTTGGTTCTCCTCTGGAGTGTACTATCCGCTGAGTCTATTGCCATCATTGACTGTGTTGGTTCTCCTCTGGAGTGTACTATCTGCTGACTCTACTGCCATCATTGACTGTGTTATCTCATGCCGGATTACTTCAAGAGACTTTCTATATTGGCAGTGTTGTTCAGTCATTTATACATTTATATTGTGCATATTACTGTGGATCAAAGTCAAGGTGCCCGTGTATATATTGTGTTGCAGTCTCTCCCCGTGCACCTCCTCACATATATATTCAGTAGTACAACTTGCTAGTGGCAGACCACTGACTCCTGTTTACAGTTTCACCTGTTCCAGTATCCTCTCACATAGCAGTGGTACAACTTGCTAACGCAGACCACTGACTCCCCGGATACCTCCACTTGGATTCCATTCCTTCACTCAGACAGCGGTACAACTTGCTATCCGCAGACCGCTGACTCTCATCACCTCCTCGTTTCTGTTGGACATTCCTCCTCACTATAGCAGTGGTACAACTTGCTACCGCAGACCACTGACTACCTTCACGTGTCCTTTGTCCATACAGTTCCTCGTGTATTACTACTTCCATATTGCCAGTGCTGCTAGTCATAGACTTTCCTGAGCATCTCATCATCTGCTATTTCCTGTTCCGTGATCACCCTGCTACCAGAGTACCATATTACCACCTATACTGCTCTGGTAAGCCTATCACCTGGTGATCCCTGGGTAAAGACTCCTAGTGCCCGTGACACACCGCCACCCCACCGTACGGCTCTGCCGCAAGAGACCAGTAGGAGGGCCCACGCCTCCACTCTCTTTTGGCTTTATGTAGGTCGGCTAGTTGACATAATCTGGTCTCCTGCAAAAATAAAAAATCAGCCTCAACCGTGCTGAAAAAATCATCGGAAAGAATAGATGCCACGTTAATAGTGGCAAATCTAATGGGCTGGGAAGCCATCCTTCAGAGCTTTAGACAGTAGTAACAACTCACCTCTTTTTTATTTTCCTCCCTGAATCCTCATCAGAGGAGCCAAACCTTTTATAACTAAGGCCTGCCTGCAAAGACTCCTCCCCCCTGAGGACAACTTCTTCCCCCAAGGGAGGGACTCCGCCTGACCCTAGCATCCTACCCGTTGACCCACCAGGATCACCGCCACCCAGGGGCCCTGCTCCCAACAACTTAACCGGATCATGAGGCAAACCAGAGGGTTTGCTATGGGGGACCTCAAGGGGTTTCTGATTAGGAGGTACAGGACACACGGGAGGATCCTGACTCTGAGGAACAAGGACCGGGTCACTCCCTGAAGACCGATCTCTCACCACCGGGGACTCTGGCACCCCACTAGGGGGGCCGGCTTCTATGGGATGGCCAGTTGGCACTGAGGTGGCGGAAGTCCCCACATCTGTGGCACATCCTCGGCTGGCCCGGGTAGAAACATTGGATCCTATCGCGACCAATGAAAGCCGCGGACGGCAAGTGTACTAGGCCAGCCTCCGTGCATTTTAGAACTACTGTGGTGGACCATCCGCCACCCCAGACGCCATGACTTGGGTCTGGCACTTTGACCAGAGGCGAAACCATCTTTGCAAATCTCCCCACCCAAAACCCAAGGTCCGCTGCTGGTATAGACTCGTTTCTTACCAATATAGTAATTTTAACTCGTTCCTGGCGAGTTATGGCGATAGCCTTATAATTAACCCATGGATCTCTCGACCTGCACCCACCCCACCTGCTCCAGAAAGTCTGCAGGCCCTGATATGACACGAAGCTTACATCATACTCCGCAGTGTTAACAGGGTGGATGCAGGCAAAGAGATCCGTTGGGACAAACTTAAATGACTCTAGGAAAACTTTTAAAAAATCTGGTCTGTTAGGGGGGTCTTTCCCCATATATTTTAGTTGTACAACGTTGCGACGCCTGAAGGGCTGAGCCGCCGTTGGGCCAGGCCCTATATTCTGGGTATTCATACTGGGCCTTAAACCTAAGTTAGATACTGCACCCGCATATGACATCAGCCCTGGGTGAATACTTGGCCCCGGGAGAGGACTCTTAGGACTTGTATTTGGCCCCGGGAGGGAACTTGGATCTACCTGGCCTGACCCCGGGAGAGAACTTGTACTTGGCCCCGGGAGAGGATCTTTTGACCTCATAATCGAGCCCTGGACAACAATATCTCCCTGTACCCTAAGACTGCTACCCCCCCACAAGTTTTGACGCGATGAAGGGCCTGCCTCTTCTGAGGCTGTCATACAGACTCCAGAACTGCTCACTAGTACATTACCACCAACCAACATGTTAGGCATAGTCTTAGACGCACTTTCTATTAAAGCAGCCGCTTTCCTGGCTCTGTCTGTTATGCATAAGGGACCATATGTAGTATCAATGATTTTGGCCTGAGTCGGGCTGAGTTCACTCCTCAAATTACCCCCCCCGCTCCTTATGCTCAATCGCAACCACCCTCTCATCTGTACACACCGAGACAGCATTTTTAACTACTCCAACCGTATCAGTAGTATTAGCATTATCGGTAACATTAACATTATCTGCGACATTAGCATTATCAGCAATATTAGCATTGTCAGTAACATTAATAGCTACGTTAGCATTATCAGTAACATCAACATTATCTGCGACATTAGCATTATCAGCAATTTTAGCATTGTCAATAACATTGATAACTACACCAGCATTGTCAATAATATTAGCATTATCAGTAATGCAAGCATTACCAGTGACATTAGCATTGTCAGTAATATTAGCATTATCAGCTACATTAGCACAATCAATAATATTAGCATTATCAGTAGCATTAGCATTGTCAGCAACGGATGTACTGATCGGGATCGCTGGGTCAGGCCGACAGTGAGACTGCGCCACGGAGGACAGCACAGCTGCTGTGTCACAGGCTACCACCCTGGTACTCCCTGGATCAGACCCCGCCTCAGCTGCTGCCACATTACCGCTAGGTATTGCTTTTATTACATTAATCTTAACATTCTTTGAGTCCGAAGGGATCATGGAGCTTACCGGTCTCTGGGCCGATTTGTCACTTCCGATATCTTCCGGAAAAGCCGCGGGCGGCTGGGAATACAATACGGTCCCCCCTACAGAAGCCCGCACTGTACACCCACCGGGGACACCTTCGGTTCCTACCTGGCCCTTCACCGACCTTTGCTCACCCTCCAACACACGGATCTCGCTGTAGAGACCGCCATCTTCGGTTACCTCCTGCGACTCGGCCGCCATGTTTGGAGGCAGCGGCGCTGAGTCTTCTAGGAGCGTTTCCTGTTTAATCACTTTTAATTTAACCAGCAATTCTTCCTTTTCTTTCAGGGTTTCGGCTAGCTCTTCAATCTCCGTCGAGTACATCGCTCTGTCGCGGCTAAAAGCGCGATTCCTTTTCTTTCTCTTTTTAGTGATAAGTCTGTCAAGACCGCTGATTTCCAGTTCCAGTGTCTTGATCTGAGCACCAATCTCCATCTCATCTGGCTCACTGTCCTCCGAATCGGGCAGACACACTGTTGCCGGATCCACCACCATATTAGGCCCGTCCTCCACCTCACCCGATCCCGACTCCTGTTGCATCACAGAGTCAGATGCCTGGATCTCCCGGGCCCCTCCAGACCCCATCCTGGGTCCCGTACGGGAGGATTCTCCCCTAGCCTGTTGTATCAGCACAGGCTGCAGGGTTTCCAGGTCCACACACGGCTGCATGTTCAACCCCGCTGACAGTTTCACCCCGGGCCCCAGTTGCCTCACTGGAGTCAGGGTACACATCTCCACCTCCTGCCCCCCCGTATTAGACTTCATACGGGATAGCTTAGGCCTGGTAAGTTCACTAGGCCCTGGGTGTACGTCCATCTCCTCCATCATGCTTAGGGAAAACACATCCACAGATCCCGGGGAAACCCCTTCAGTTGGAGGGACCAGATCCGTGGCCTGGTTGATATCAGGCCGGCTGGTAGTATTATTCTCCATACATAACTCCATAGGCCCAGAAGCCTGGGGGCTCTCCTCCACTCCCCCCCCAGGATCCTCCATCAAGGCTGGGCTAGGCACAGAACTTTACCCTGCAGGCTTCTGGAAGTCAAAGCTGAAACAAAACACCTCCTCTCTCTGTCCTGCTGATTCCAGTGGTGCTGTGTCCTGTGCTCTGTTCTGCTAAGGGCATTGTTATTTCTAAATTATTCAAAAGTTCTAAAAAATGTATTAAAAAATTATAAAAAAATTATACGGAAAAAAAAAAATTAGGTTGGAAAAAATAGGTAGTACTATTTCAATTCAAAGTCACACTACGTTCACTCTTGCAGCTGTCACAAAAAATAGGTAGTACTATTTCAATTCAAAGTCACATTACGTTCACTCTTCCAGCTGTCACAAAAATTAGGTAGTACTATTTCAATTCAAATTCCCACTACGTTCACTCTTGCAGCTGTCACTAAAAATAGGTACTGCTGTATAACTACAGTCCAGTGGTACTCTCCTGTGCCGCAGATAATTTGTAAAGGCTTTGCCCAGTGTGTGTGCTTTAGGGGTAAGCTCTCTTGTGCTGCATATAATGGAGTATCAAAATTTGGAGGATAAAGTAGAGAAAGATCAAGAACCACTTCCTCCTAATGCTAAAGCTGCTGCCACTAGTCATGACATAGACGATGAAATACCATCAACGTCGTCTGCCAAAGCCGATGCCCAATCTCCTAGTACAGGGCATGTAAAATCCAAAAACCCAAAGTTGACTAAAATTTCCAAAAAAAGAAAATTAAAAACATCTGAGGAGAAACGAAAACTTGCCAATATGCCATTTACGACACGGAGTGGCAAGGAACAGCTTAAGCCCTGTCCCATGTTCAGGACTATTGGTTCAGCTTCACCCAAGGATCTAAGCCCTCCTCTTCCCCCCCCCTCTCAAAAAAATTGAAGAGAGTTATGCTGTCAGCAACAAAAACAAAACAGCAAACAACTCTGTCTTCTAAACAGTTGACATCACAAATCCCCAAGGCGAGTCCAAGGGTGTTGGTGGTTGCGAAGCCTGACCTTCCCATCACTTTACGGGAAAAGGTGACTCCATCCACCATTTGCAGCACACCCTCTGCATATGCTGGAAGGATGACCCACATTGTAGATTCAGATTTGGATAATCAAGGTGTCAAGGAGGCTATTGATGTAGCTGGTGTTGTGGAGGAACTTGACGAGGAGGATGCTGATGTGGTTATCATAAATGAGCCACCAGGGGGGGAAACAGTTGTTGTCCATGGGATGAAAAAGTCCATCGTCATGCCTGGTCAGAAGACCCAAAAATCCACCTCTTCTGTCTGGAGTTATTTTTATCCGAATCCGGACAACAAATGTATGGCCATATGTAGCTTATGTAAAGCTCAAATAAGCAGGGTTAAGGATCTTGGCCACCTAGGGACATCCTATCATTTCAGCCACAGTAATTTGGTAGGCCCTGTCGCTGAAATGATTGGTTTGTTAAAGTGTGCATGTCCTATTTCAACAACATCAGGGTGGGTGGGAGGGCCCAAGGAATTTACCATCTTGCAACTCTTTTTTTGGCATTATGTGCTCTTTAGGGCCTAGTTCTATCTCCATCAGAGATATTCCTTCAGGCCATGTCACCGGCACAGCTATGTTGGTGTTAGACGTGCGCTGCATACTCTGTCTGATTTAGCAGAAGCTAGCCATTGGCCTTGATAATCAAATAGGCTTTCCGTGATATTACATTGTCAGGGATTAGGCTAAATAGAGTGTCATGGTATTTGAGATCCTTACCTTACCTACACACAGCGTATACAGCGCTGCTATTTGTTCTATCATATTAATGTTTAGATAGGGTCTCTACATATTAACACACTCCGCTTGCTCACATCACCCAGTGAAGCAAGCGCTATATAAGTGCCAACTTTTATACATGTTAGGCAGCGTCTTTAACGAGAATACAGTATCTATATAATTGTGAGTGCTTTAAGATCTTACATGACCTTTAATCAGGCCACTTTAATTGCTGCTCTATTACAGATCTCTGTACAGTGATCATCATGCATATTTTTGCAGAACCAATTTAAATATATAAACAGGGTCTCCTAGAATACATACTATTTTATTTAAAGGACTTTTAAGGGGCATTACACTCTAATAGAGAGACTCATCATTTCTGAATAAAAAAAAATGCTCTAATTCTTGTTAAGTTCCCAAAAAGAGGAACTGCCATTTCTATTACTACGTTCATTGTTTGTGTAGTTCAAAAAACGAGGAACTGCCATTTCTATTAATATTTTCATTCTATATGTAGTTCCCAAAAAGAGGAACTGCCATTTCTATTTATATTTTCATTCTATATGTAGTTCCCAAAAAGAGGAACTACCATTTCTATTGATATTTTCATTCTATATGTAGTTCCCATAAAGAGGAACTGCCATTTCTATTGATATTTTCATTCTATATGTAGTTCCCAAAAAGAGGGACTGCCATTTATATTACTACTTTCTTTCTTTCTTTCTGTATTTCAAAAAAAGAGGAACTGACATTTCTATTACTACTTTCTTTCTTTCTTTCTGTATTTCCAAAAAAGACGAACTGCCATTTCAATTGCTACGTGTTTTTTTTTGTAGTTCCAAAAAAAAAATAACTGCGGCCTTAACTGCTATGTTGGTGTTAGACGTGCATCTGTGCAGTGGTATTCAGACCAGTTGAGGGTTTTTTTATTGTGGCCCCGGTACCAAATTGGGTACCGGGGCCACTCCACTACGCAGGCCAGATAGCTGTGCAGTGGAATTGAGACCAGTTAAGGTTTTTTATTGTGGCCCCGGTACCAAATTGGGTACCGGGGCCACTCCACTACGCAGTCCAGATAGCTGTGCAGTGGAATTGAGACCAGTTAAGGTTATTTTATTGTGGCCCCGGTACCAAATTGGGTACCGGGGTCACTACACTACGCAGTCCAGATAGCTGTGCAGTGGAATTGAGACCAGTTAAGGTTTTTTTATTGTGGCCCCGGTACCAAATTGGGTACCGGGGCCACTACACTACGCAGTCCAGATAGTTGTGCAGTGGAATTGAGACCAGTTAAGGTTATTTTATTGTGGCCCCGGTGGCCACTCCACTACGCAGTCCAGATAGATGCGTATCAGATATTAAACTATATTCAATGTTGGGGCCAAATCCAAAATTAATTAAAATGACCTGTCATCGTCAAAAACAAGAGGTATTGACGCGTTAGAACTACACCCTGTATATGCTGCAGAGGATGGAGGAGCAGGCAACTGTGCAGTGGAATTCAGACCAGTTGAGGGTGATATATTGTGGCCCCGGTACCAAATTGGGTACCGGGCCCACTCCACTACTCAGTCCAGATAGCTACCTCGGTCCAACGTTTTGGACTGAAAACAATATTGTGAGGTGTGAGGTGTTCCAAATACACTGGAAATTAGTGGAAATGATTGTTATTGAATGTGATTAAGGATAATAATAGCCTAGGAGTGAAAAACAAAAAAAAACTAGATTTTAGCACTTTTTATGTTTTTTTAAAAATAAATCAGAACCCAAAACCCTAAATCAGAACCAAAACCTTTCGTCAGGTGTTTTGGCAAAACAAATCAGAACCCGAAACCTCAAGCTAATCAGAACCCAAAACACTAAAAGTGTCCGGTGCACACCCTTAATTTTAACAAACCCTGAATGATTCAAACACCACACTCCCTTATGACTAAATAAAACAACCCTCTAGCACAGGCATATATAGACAATAAAATATATGAAAATTATTCATAATCATATACTAACAGCCACTGACAGTCAGTTAATTAATCCCCCCAGCCCTTAGCCAATTAATCATTTTGATGCCCCCCTTCCCCGAGTCATGATCTCCCACCATGTCATCCTCACAGAGAATGAAAAATATGCCTTGGCTGCTTGTCCCCCTTCCCCCCCTTCCCCATCCCGAGTCATGATCTCCCCCCTGGCTTCCCCATAGAGAATGAAAAATATGCCATGGCTGCTAACAGCTTCTGATTAGCTGTTAGCTGCCGTCTGCTGGATCATTACTGGAGAGACGCCGATTGAAGTTGGGAGTGATAGATGGACTCAAGAAACTAGGAGCAGCCCCCATGAAGTAAGCAGTGGCTTTGGATGGGGGGGGGGTGGCAAAAAAAAAATATTTGCACTCTGGCTGTAGCATTTATTTTAATCAGTTTTCAGAAAAGACAAATACATTATTTTTCAACATAATCTCCCTGCTTTTTAATATACTTTGTCCATCTGTCAACAAGCTTTCCTAAATGTTTTAGGCTGAGCTGCGAGCCACAAATGCACTGCTGTGTTCACCTCTTCATCACCCATCTTGCACAAACTTTTTGAAACCCAAGTCTGTCATGAATTATTGCATAGGCAGAACCATGGCTGATTTTCAAAGGATTTGCAACATAATCTACTGTCTATCCAACAGAATCAGTTCACGTGCACGCTCAATGTTCTCATCAGTCGTGAACGTGGATGGGCGTCTGGCTCCTTCTTCATGGCTGAACTTCTTTGAACTTATCTATCCATTCATACACACTTCTTCGCAACAAAACACTTAATCCATACTGTGCACAAAGTTTTCGATAAATATTGGCACCAGGGGGGGTTAGTTTTTCCAGAGGAGGCTTAAAACATATAGTAAAAGGATTTGACTTTCTCTTGCTGGATAGATTTGTTAGAGTGAGTATATGCTCTGCTGTCCTGGTGAGTATTGCTGTAAAGGACCTGTTTTTACACTGCATCATACTGTGCCTTACTGTTTAGACTGTTTGATACTGTTATATGCTGTGTTTTGCTGTTTTTTATAGCTGTTTATTCTAGTGTGCTTTGTCATTCTGTGTCTGTGTTTTTTCTTTCCCTTATTTTATTTTAGTTTGCCCTGGTTTTGTCCCTGGCCCCTTACCTATTCCTTCCTTGACCTTATCTTTCTTTCCTGGGGTCCCCTTATTGCGATTTTCCCCTTCTTTCCCCCCTCCCCGTTCCTGTGCTCCACCATGCTCCGGGCCAAGCGTGTCCGCCCCCCCCCCCCCCACCGCCTGGTCGAGGCTGCCATCCAGTCTGCCCCACTTTCAAAGCGGCGAGCCCAGCTCCGGGACTCGCCGCAGGA
Source organism: Mixophyes fleayi (assembly GCF_038048845.1). NCBI lineage: Eukaryota > Metazoa > Chordata > Amphibia > Anura > Limnodynastidae > Mixophyes > Mixophyes fleayi. The sequence goes on along the minus strand of NC_134404.1, from coordinate 247,692,910 downwards.
GGTTTCCGCCCCCCCTACGTGATATCGGGTAGGCAGGGTCCTTCTGCGTTGCGGCGGCGAAAAAAGTTTCTGCGCATGCGCGGCGACGAGCGCGGACACGGACACGTGCGTCCCGCCGTGCATACGGAGTCTGGAGCAGAGGTTCCGGCGGCCATCTTAATAGCGGGCCTGTTGAGGTGTCAGAACCCCCTCCTTCCCACATATCTTCTGGCTGTCAGCTGTCTCCGCCTGCAGTTTTTTCCCAGGCCATCCCAGCAAGTTCCCTGGTCTGTCCCCCCTCTCAAGCAGCGAGTGTTCCTACCCCCCTTGCCCCCTCTCCTGTCACATCCAGCCCAGGTTCAAGTTTTTCTTCCTCTACCGTCCCAGTCACAGCAGTTCCACCTCCCTACTTTCCCTCCCCCTGCTCCCCCTGGGGCATCCTTTCCTCCTGGGATTTCTTTCCCTGCATTCCCCCCCCTTTTCCCCGGTACCCTAGTCCCATTTCTTTTCCCTTGCATGTTCCTCCTACAGGTGCGGCAGTTTCTGCTACACAGAGTTTCACTACAGTTTGTTCGACGGGGTCGGGTATTCCATATCCGGGGGGTCACACATCTTTTCCCCCTAGGTGCAACCCCGAGGCCGCTGTAGGGCCCCTTAGCGATGTCTGTCCCCCCCTGGGGCTGGGTTTTATCCTCCATGGGCAATGAGATATGGGCCGTGTCAGGTGCCGGATACAGGGTATCATCAGTCCCCCTTACAGTGGCAAGGGGTTAGTTCGGACGGGGGGCCACAAGGTCAAGGGTTTCTGGTTTTTCCTTTTCTATTCTCATACCCACCTTGGGGATTCTCCCCAACTTATTTTCCTCCTCCATCGGCTTATGGGCCGTATTTCTCTGGTCCCGGCTTTCTGGGTAATGTTGTAACCTCAAGTGCTTCTTCCACAGGGGCCGTCACCCTGGGGGCGGCAGGATCGGAGGGTCCTCGGGTTCCCGTTTCTTCACTGTCAGTGCAGTTAGGGCATAGCGCCGTGCAGTTGATGACTGGGGAGCCGGTTTCGGGGCAGGGATCAGCATCCTCCCCGGCGGGCCCTCGGGTTGTTCCTTGCACGGCGACGCCAAGTACACGGAGTCGGCAGACAGGTGTGGTAATGGCATCTAGCCAGAGTTTTAGACATCAGAGTTTGGCATTGCCGTTGAGCGTGGGAACCGGGGGTCCCAGGCCGGATGGTTCTTCTTCTGTTCCCCTGTCTGCAGGTTTGCCGGGGCGTGTGAGATCAGGTCGGAGATCTGGGCGTGCTTCTTCTGCAGAAGCCGCATCATCGGCCACGGTGGGCCCATCATCTAGTGTGGAAGGAGGTGGCCGTGTAATCGGTGAGCATGCCAGCGGGGGGGTCTGGTTCTAGCTCCGATTTCAGTTCTTCAGCCTCGGAGAGTGAGGTTCCTGCCAGGTCTGAGAGTGCAGACGCAAAGTTGGCGAGGCTCCTGAGGAGGAAGTTGCATAGTTCCCGCCGTAGGGCGGAGGTTGGAGGCGGGGAGCCTCGAACGACAGTGGTATCTCGGGAGGTGATGTTGTGCGGTGTGCTAATACAGCAAACCCGCGTGATATCAGGAGCAGTGTGTGCAGTAAGATACGCGCTGGTCGGTTCGTGGACATGTGTCACTCACCGGACCCTGAGTGCCTCTACGCTGGTCCGTGGCTCCCTAGCCTTCCTGCCGGCACCTGTCCTAAACCGCGGCCGTCCGCCATCCTAATGGACTGCGCATGCGCAGCTCCCAAGAACTCTTGTGACTGTTGCTTTTAATCCAAATTGGTTAATCAGGCAACTCCCTATTTAAGGCACCTGTGTGCATTACCTCATTGCCTGATCTTGGAGTCTCATTCCCTGTGAGTCTCTGAAGGTGTTCCCTGTGTTCTACTAGTGTCTTCAGTTTCCTGCTGATTCCTGATCTACTCAATGCTGGTTTCCATACCCGCTACTGTCTCCTGTGTACTACTAGTGTCTTCAGTTCCTGTGGGTTCCCTGTGCTTCTTATCGCTGGTTTCCATACCTGCTACAGTCTCCTGTTTCCTGCCTGTGTCCTCAGCTGGACTCTGATTACCGGATCTACTCCTACACTCGTCTCTGCCGTCCAGCGTCTCTGCAGTTCCTGCACCCCCCTGTGGACAGACTGTTCTACTGAATAGCGGTATGCCTATCTGTTATTGACTTTCTATGTTTACTCTGCATATCCGCTAAGACAAGTCTCCACGCTCAGCAGCGGTATCCATACCCGCTATAGACTGTTATTGTTACACTGCATACCTGTTTGGAATTAACCGTACTACTCAGTCATTATATGCATAACTGTGATTGACTATCCATTATTGGCCTGCATATCTGTGCTGAGCAAGTCTCTACCAAGCAGCGCCACACATACCGTTATATAGACTTTGTTGGATACGCTGCATACCTATTAGGATCAAGTTCCTCTGTGCTCTCAGTGTCTGCATCCTATTATCTTTGTATGCTTCCACTCATCAACACTTGTACACATCCTCACCTATTAAGCAGTGGTACAACTTGCTATACGCAGACCACTGACTTCCCCGCTACCTACCTGCACCTGGACAAGTCTTCTTAACATAAGCAGTGGTACAACTTGCTATACGCAGACCACTGACCTTCCCGCTACCTACCTGCACCTGGACAAGTCTCTTCATAAGCAGTGGTACAACTTGCTGTACGCAGACCACTGACTTCCCTGCTAACTGCCTGCATCTACTCACGTCCATCCTGATCTCTGTGTTCAAATCTGCCTTTCCATTATATCAGCTAGTCGCTGATTCATTGACCAAAGATTGCTGCAAGTCACTGACTTTCCTATTATTTATTGGCATTCTCTCTCCATCTGCTGTGATATCTGTTCCGCTAGTCACCCTGCTACCAGAGGACCGTTGTGTGAACTTCACTACCCTGGTAAGCCCAGTCATCTGGTGAATTCCTGGGCAAGACTCCTAGTGCCCGTGACAACATGTTTGCCATCACAAAGAGGGCTAAGGATGGCTTAATAGCAGCACGGTCACGCTCTGGCGTGGGAGAGGAAGCAAATAGGAATTTTCAGAGTTGGTTGGAGGGCTTCCTAGTTTTTGCTGCATGTTATCTTGAAACCAGGCCAGCTGAGCACATGGACATGATTAAGTACATTTACTTAATACAAGGAATGTTTATCCGATCCAGGGGTATTATGTGGGGGCGGTACGATGAGGCCTTCCGGAGGAAGCAGGATGGAATGTCATTGATAGATTTCGGGTGTAAGGATGTGGAGGTGTGGTTGGATGTGACACAGCCGAGGATGGCTGGTGATGACGTGGGTGTGGCAAGACAGAGGCAGCCCCCGGTGCGGTTTGGTCAGCCCTTTCGAGGGAAGTGGTTCGCTTTCAACGGGGGCCAATGTGAGAGAGGTGCAGCCTGCAGATTCAGGCATGTATGTTCGGCATGCAGTGGGGGTTACCCAAGGAGAGAGTGCCCCAGGAGGAGCGGTCCTGCTGCTACTGATAGAACCGCCACTGGAGGCGCGGCTCGGTAAGGCGACATTGCCCATTGTATTGGTTGAGCTTGGGAAATGGTTGGGTTGGTACCCTGATAGGGGGGCTGCTGAGTTTTTATGGAATGGTTTCAATGTTGGGTTCATATTGCCGGTGACAGGTGTGGTGCAGACTGATACGCCCCGGAATTTGAAATCGGCTACGGAATTGTCGATGGTAGTGCACGAGAAAGTGTGTAAGAAGGTGTCTTTGGGAAGAATGTGTGGCCCCTTTTCGGTTCCCCCAGTGCAGGATTTAGTTCTTTCCCCGGTGGGGGTGGTGCCAAAGAAGAAGGTGGGATAGTTTCGGCTCATCCAGCATTTATCTCACCCGCAGGGTACATCTGTGAATGATGCGAGTCTGAATGTTCGGTTGGTTGCCAGTCTTTTGAGGATGCATTGGCATTGGTTCAGGGATGTGGCGCGGGTGCGCTGTAAGCAAAATTGGACATTGAGTCTGCTTTTAGGTTGTTGCCCCTGCATCCTTCTTCATTTCGGTACATGGGCTTTCGGTTGTCAGATGGGTATTATGTGGATAAATGTCTACCTATGGGATGTTCGGTGTCATGTGCGTTTTTTGAATGTTTTGAATGCTAATATGCCAAATGGGGGAGTTTGGAATTTTATGCCTAGTCAGGTCCAAATTAGTTTGGACGGAATTTGCAACTGGTAGGTGTGGCCTGGATGCTGGTCTGTTTATGTTGGCCACCAATTTTTCCCCAGCAGGTTCGCCTCTATTAAATTCCTGACCTTTCAAACGCCAATTCAAGCCTCTGTGTCGTTATTTTAGTTTGTTAAGTTAACTCTGGTAAAGGTTAAAGATGGTATAGTATGTGGTCCACCATAAGTGTTTAACACAACAGAGGGATTGAATGAGACCGAGGTGATATAAACGCTGAGGGGGCAGGCAGAGGAAAAAGTACAGGCATACCAGGAGTTAACTTATCTGGGTGGTGGTAGAAACCTGGGTTATCCAATCAGTAGAGCCGAAAGGGGAGAGTTTTAATGGAGTTTGTTTGTGGCCCCTGCCTGGCGCCAATAACGTGGATTTGCAATTGTTTACAGATGCTGCTGGGTCTTCCGGGTTTGGGGCTTACCTGGATGGGAAGTGGTGTGCAGCAGCTTGGCCAGGTACTTGGCGTCAGGAGAGTCTCACGAGGAATCTCTTGCTGTTGGAGTTGTTCCCCCTCCTCCTCCACACCCTCCAGTCCTTTGGCCTCTCCGGCTCAGTCTTGTCCTGGTTCCTTCTGACCGTTCCTTCTCTGTCACCACCTCTGGGTCTCTCTCCCCCCGTCCACCCTTCCAGTCGGGGTCCCTCAGGGCTCTGTTCTGGGACCCTTGCTCTTCTCTTTATACACCTCTTCCCTGGGTGAACTTATCAGCTCCTATGGCCTCAACTACCACCTCTACGCCGACGACACTCAACTATACCTCTCCTCTCCTGATCTCTCTCCCTCCCTCCTCTCTAGGGTGTTCGCCTGCCTCTCTGCCATCTCCTCCTGGATGTCCTCTCGATTCCTCAAACTTAATCTCGCCAAAACTGAACTCATAGTCTTTCCTCCCCCTCACACCTCACCCCCTTCTGACCTCTCTATCACTGTCGACAACACCTCTATCTCCCCTGTCCCCCAACTTCGCTGCCTCGGTGTCATCCTCGACTCCTCTCTCTCCTTTGGCCCCCACATTCTCTCTCTTGCTAAATCCTGCCGCTTCGAGCTGCGTAACATCGCTCGCATCCGGCCCTTCCTCTCCCAAGATGCCACCAAATGTCTTATTCACTCTCTGATCATCTCCCGTTTGGACTACTGTAACCTTCTCCTCACTGGCCTCCCCCAATCTCATCTTGCTCCCCTTTGATCTGTTGTTAACGCAGCCGCTAGGCTCATCTTTCCCTCTCGCTGCTCCTCGTCTGTCTCCCCCCTCTACCAATCCCTTCACTGGCTCCCCTTCCCCTTCAGAATCCTCTTCAAGCACATCACTCTTACATACAAGGCCCTCGCCAACTCCACTGCCCCCTACATCTCCACCCTCCTCTTTATTCATGCTCCATCCCGCCCTCTCCGATCTGCCAATGACCGTCGCCTCTCTTCCCCCCTGATTACCCCCTCCCATGTGCGTATCCAAGACTTCACCCGCGCTGCTCCCCTCCACTGGAACAAGCTCCCTCCTTCCATCAGAACTTCCCCTAATCTGTCCAGTTTCAAATGGGCTTTAAAAACCCACCTTTTTCTTAAAGCCTCCCAGTCTCCCACTTAATTGCCTACCTTTTCTTCTGCCTCTTCCCCTTCATTCCCCTTCCCCTATCCTCCATTCCTCCCTCTCTCCCCCGTGTCTCTCTGTCTGTCTACCACACCCCTTATATTGTTCGCTCCTTTGAGCAGGGTCACCTCTCCTCCTGTCTTCACTACTGTTAACTCTGCTCTCCAGCAACCTTGCCCTCCTCCTCGAGGACCCTCATCCCCCTGTCCCCTCCCACTCCCTCCTCTCTCCCCCCTGGGGGTCTCCCTATCATCTGTGCCCTCCCTCTTCGGCTCCGTCATATGCAGACCTTCCCCTCTCCACTCCCCCGCCCTTGCTGTGCTTTGAGCTCACGGAGTTACTGTGCTTATTGTTTACTGTACTGTGCTGTCTCTCCTCGTATTGTAATTTTGTTTGTCCCTGTACGGCGCTACGGACACCTAGTGGCGCCTTATAAATAAAAATTAATAATAATAATAATAATAATTGTAGCTATCGAGTTGTAGGGTGTTTGTCTGCATAATAGGAGTATATCTTTCTGGTGCGACAATTTGGGGGTAGTCCATGCTATTAATAATCAGAGGGCCACCTTCCTGCCAGCTCTGAGGCTATTGAGACATTTGGTTTATATGTGTCTGACTCTCAACATCACTTTCAGGGCAACGCATGTACCTGGGGTAGATAACGGGATTGCGGATGCTTTGTCTAGGTTTGATTGGAATAAGTTTCGTTTGTTAGCTCCGCATGCTAATGTGTCTGGTGTTTCATGCCCCAATTTTGTCTGGCAGATTATAAGGCCGGCGTAGAGGATCTTGCTAGGCGTTCGGTTGCACCTGGGACGTTGAAGAAATATCGGGAAGCTTGGTCGTCCTGGGAGGAATTTTGTGGATCTGATGAGGCTCGAGGTAAGACGGGTTGACAGCGCATGCTCGCGTTTGTGTGGCATTGTTTTCAGGCTGGTAGATCTAAAACATATATGGTGTCCGCTTTGGCTGGTATTTCGTTTTTTCTGCAGATTACAGGTAGTCGGGATGTTACCAAACAGGCATTGGTGCGTAAGGTTTTAAGAGGTTAGGCTAGAATTCCCCCCCCCCCCCCCGTTAGTAGATAAACGTAGACCTATTGATAAGAGAATGTTAGTGAACCTGGTGAATGTTATCACGGTTGTGGCGACCGATGAGTTTGAGGCAGCCTTGTTTCGGCTGGCGTTTGTTATGGCTTTTTTCGGGGCTTTTAGAATAGGTGAGTTGGTAGCCTCGTCTAGGACGGCTGTTGATTCAGGCTTGCTTTCCAGGAATGTTGTGGTTCAGGATGAGAGTATTGCTTGTAAAATTCATAGATCAAAGACTGATTCATTTGGTAGAGGGAAGTGGATCACTTTGCAGCGGAACCAGGATATAGCGGTTTGTCCAGTAGAATTGACAAGATTGTACAGGGATATGTCTCCTGCTCTCGGTGGTAATTGGCTTAGACATAGTGATGGTTTTCCCCTTACGAAGTTTAAATTTTCCGCAGTATTCAAAAGTTGCGTGGTTAAGCTTGGTTTGAGTGCAGCGGACTATGGGACGCATTCCTTTAGGATAGGGGCAGCTACGGTAGCGGCAGAAGAAGATGTGTCTGCAGAGCATTATGGCTTTGGGTAGATGGAGTTCTAAGTGTTTTAAGCGGTATGTTAGGCCAGCTGTGGCGCTCTAGGCTTAGACAGTGCGATGTAGTAAGGCTGACCCATGACGTTGCGTTGGTTACCTTGTTGAAAGGGAGCGCAGAGGGTTTTGCCATTTCTTTTCTCCGGGGGCCTGATTGGCGGTGGCACCCTGGGGTTTCCGGTTTTACCTCCGCATGGGTCACCCTGCGTCATGCGCGAATGTGGCAATTTTTTGTTTTCCGTATTAATTATATTACGTTTTGCCATTGAATTTACATGCATTGTTACTCCATGTTGCAGGTGTACGTCAGGATGGGAGGAGTATTTGGCTGGTCGGCCATTCATTTGTTTTTTGGGCCGGTAAGAGCGGCCCTGCTCATGATTTGAGCAAATTTCCCCGGGCAGAGTCAATAAGATGGATAGGTGTTAGGGGTACGCATTGGGCATCTCTGTTGAATATACTAAAAGACACCGAGAGTAGGTTTGGGCGCCCTTCAGAACTTATTATTCTCCTTGGGGTGAATGACCTGGGTAAGTGATCCAGTTTAGAGCTCATTGAACAGATAAGATCTGATGTCGGGGCCATTAAGTTACATTGGCCAACAGTTCACCTTATATGGTCCGATATTATGCCTAGGCGCAATTGGAGAGGGGCGGAAAAACCAGCTTGGATTGAGAAAGCTCTTGGGAAGGTAAATAGGGCAGTTCGGAAGATCTTTCAGGAAGTAGGTGGTGGCTGCATTAGTTTTCCTTCCATAAGAGCGGTGTTGACGCAGTACTATAGGCCCGATGGTGTACATTTGTCTGATTTGGGTATGGCATACTTTATAGAGCAGATATTTGGTTTTCTTGTTTGGCTATGAGAGGTCAGTCGGTGGCGGGCTGCAGTTCCTTGTGGGGAACCTTAGCTGTGGTGGTAAGCAGCCCAATCAGCGGCCATTTTGTTACATTGAAGGCGTAGTAGGCACTCTCCTCTTAAAGGGATTGGGCAATTAGTCAGAATAGCCCTTCGGGGTTAAGGGGCTCCGCTTAGGTGGGCGGGCCTCAGCTAATATGCCAAATGGGGGAGTTTTGCATTATACGCCTATTCGGGTCCAAATTAGTTTGGACGGAATTTACAACTGGTAGGTGTGGCCTGGATGCTGATTGGTCTGTTTATGTTGGCCACCAATTTCTCCCCAGCAGGTTCGCCTCTAATAAATTCCTGACCTTTCAAACAACAATTCAAGTCTCTGTGTCGTTATTTTAGTTTGCTAAGTTAACTCTGGTAAAGGTTAAAGATGGTATAGTATGTGGTCCACCATAAGCGGTTTATTACCTCGCTGCTTTGTCCGGCGAAGGAGGGTTCAAAGTGTACTTACAGTTTCTTCACAGTAGCTCATGGTGCTTCTGTATCCACAATCGTTGTGGAGGGAACTGTTGAAGTCAGGATAAAAAAAGTAATAAATAGCCAACATGCCCCTTAGACCTCTTCACATTCCCATAAGACAGTGGTGGCTAACATGTGACACTCCAGGTGTTGTGAAACTACAAGTCCCAGCATGCTTTGCCAATATATAGCAGCTTATTGCTGTCAGGGTATGCTGGAACTTGTAGTTTCACAACACCTGGGGTGTCATAGGTTAGCCAACACTGCCATAAGACCTCACCTCGTGCCCCTTACACACACATCAGCATCTCCACATGCCATGAGATCTACCCACATTCCTCATATATGCCAATCAGCCTCCCCACATGCCCCATGCATGCCAATCAGCCTCACCGCATGCCCCATACATGCCAATCAGCCTCCCCACAAGCCACATACATGCCAAACAGCCTCCCCACATGCCCCATGCATTCCAATCAGCCTCCCCACATGCCCCATACATGACAATCAGCCTCCCCACATGCCCCTTACATGCCTCACCACATGCCCCATAAATGCCAATCAGCCTTCTCACATGCCCCTTAATGTCAAACACCAAGGGATACCTGCTGATTTTAACTACCCTCTCTTGAGACGCAGAGTCTAAAGTGCCCCTGGTCTTCACCAGGGACCCCCGCAAGGAGGTTTGGATTTAGTGGTGGGAGGTACGCAGATAGCGTTCTCCAGTAGGGTAAACAACAAGGTAAACGGAAGGATTCAGATAGTCAGGGAAGCCAAGGTCTAGACGTGGGGTCAGCGCAGTACCAAAGGGATCCAAAAGAATAGTCAGGCAAGCCAAAGTCAAACACTGGAAGGAAGTTACCCAGAGTATCCGCAGGAAGAGTCAGGAATAGCCAATTCAGGTACCAAGATAGCAGGATGCACATAGAACGCCTGGAGAATAGGGGACCTAATACTCTGGCACTCTAATGGTGCCAGAATCCCCTTTAAACAGTGTGGGCTGGAGAAAGTTTACCGGCAGTGGTGATGGCAGCTGCTGCCGCCGGAGCTTGGTATAGTGTCCCGTTGAATGCGCCTTGGGATGGACCGGATGGCCAGGCTTCATGCGTCTGGTTGCCGAGCATCCAGATGCGACATCTGTGGGTAGAGAAGGCGTCCGTCCCTGTGCGGCAGGAGAGACACAGGGACGACGCCTGACATTTGTATACCATCAGACCTCATCAGATGCCCATCAGACCACCTCATCTGCCCCTTATATACCATCAGACCTCCCCACATGCTCCTTTTATACCATCAGAGCTCATCACATGCCCATCAGACCGTCCCACAAATGCCATCAGACCTCGCCACATGCCCCTTATATGCCACAAGATCACTCCACATGCCCATTATATGCTATCAGACATCACCAGATGCCCATCAGACCACCCCACAAATGCTATCAGACCTCACCAGATGACCATCAGACCACCCCACATATGCCATCAGACATCACCATATGCCCTTTATATGCCACAAGATCACTCCACATGCCCCTTATGCCATCAGACTTCACAAAATACCCATCAGACCAACCCACCTACCCCATCAGATCTCCCCACGTGCCCATGAGCCCAACCAAATTTTATTAAGTTTAACAAGGGACAACCCTTACCTAATTTTCACACAGCCACTAGACCTGTGAAAAAGGAGGAAGAACACGTTGCACTGTCTCCTACTCCTTCCTTGATTCTAGTGCTTACACACTGTGATCTCCCTGCGTTGTGCAGAGGAGGTCACATGACGGGGAGTCGGTGCTGGGTGGGGAAATGAACTGCCCCTGCCGGTGTCTGGACCATTGCAGCTGTGCTGGCAGAGAACTGAGCTGCTCTGCCAGCATCAGAGCCGCATTTCCAAGTTGAAAGAGCCGCAAGCGGCTCGGGAGCCACAAGTTGGCTACCCCTGGATTAAATAAAAACTGCGTAAAAATATATTGATAAAATAAATAAATTATAAGCTCCAAGTGGAAAAAGATAATGGACAATGTCAATTATTTACCTTACAAGTATGCCAATAGATTATACCCAGATTCACTATGTATGTTTAGTGTATTAGAGCTATATGTTCTAGATATGTATTTATGATAGTAATAAATGGTTTAAATTATCCACAGTCCACTGATCTGCTATTGTGGTTTTAAACATAGTGTTGCAAGGTTCCTTTTGTAGACTTTCGTTTTTTAGGGGGATTTCAGACCTCTGCAAATAGTGGGTTGTTTTGAATCACAGCCTATCAAGCGCCAGAAGGGATTTGTAATTTGTAAGAATTTCCACTGGTCTGCAAACTTATAAAATTCCTCAACCACCCTCTTAACCTCAGAAAGGATACCCTATTACCACCCTTCTATACAGTTCACAAAAGACTTACATGTGTCCTTTCTATATTCAAACCACAGACCAGTATGCTGTGTATCTGGATCATTTAGCCCACTAAATATGTTTTACTTATGCAATCTGGCAGGTCCTGTATGCAATATGTAGCACTTAACCTCATGTATCAAACTCTTATTGTCCTAAAGATTGTAAGCTTGCAAGTAGGGCCCTCTTACCCATTTGACTGTCTGCAATATCTTGTTTGTCTGTTTTTTTTTAAATACCCACTTGTAAGGTGCTGTGGAATATGCTGACACTATACAAATAAATGTTACTAATAATAATAATAATAATAACAAGAGTGTCCCTTTGATCATTGTAATTAATAATAGTGGCCGTTTGTGGATCCTAATTAATAATAGTGACCTCTTGATTATATACTTCTCTTACACTATATGCAGAGAGGCTCCCAGCATTGCGGGTGTGACTTAATAATACTTAAGGGAGACAGGAGCCTCTGCATACTGTCGCGTTCGGAAACAGATACCGTTTGGATTGTTACGGAAGCTGCTCCCTTGACAGCCCCTGCAAAACCTGTTCCCAGACAGTCACAGTCAACCCCTGCTCTGGGGTTCCCCATTAGACAGGAATGTTAATATATAGAGCACTACACTCCATCTCCCATCTTGGTAGTGCTATCCCCTGTGATATAGTGAAGATAGGAAGTAAGGCAGTCAACAGCCATCTGCATTGTTCTACTGAGCATGCACAGACAGAAAGATCAGCTCTCAGCAAGGTTCTTTCATTAATGTACTATAATAGTATTAAGTACATTAACTGTATAAGCTTGTCATACAGCCTGACTGTTACAGTCAGTATCAATTGTGAGCAACTGTATATATGTATCACACGCCGGGCCCATTGATCACTCATTCAGGTCCCAACTTACCTGTCTCCCCCTGGTCGGCAAACAGCGTCGCGGCTTCTGGATAGCGCCAGCTTAAGTTTCCGTCTGCACATGCGCACACACATCTTTAAAGTCTTCCATTATTTCTTATTGGTTGCTGCCCTCTATTGGCCACACTCTTTAAGGTACCCATTCTCATTCATTCTTTGCCAGTTCTTTTCATCATCATCATCACCATTTATTTATATAACGCCACTAATTCCGCAGCGCTGTACAGAGAACTCATTCACATCAGTCCCTGCCCAATTGGGTCTTACAGTCTAAATCCCCTAACATACACACAGACAGAGAGAGAGTGAGAGACTAGGGTCAATTTGATAGCAGTCAATTAACCTACTAGTATGTTTTTGGAGTGTGGGAGGAAACCGGAGCACCCGGAGGAAACCCACGCAAACACGGGGAGAACATACAAACTCCTCACAGATAAGGCCATGGTCGGGAATTGAACTCATGATCCCAGTGCTGTGAGGCAGGAGTGCTAACCACTTAGCCACCGTGCTGCCCATTCTTTTGTGTCTATCACAGTGATTAGGTGTTTATACTTCTCGCTCCATGAACCTTGTTTTACCCTGATTATAGTGCTTCTTAGCACCGGCTGGACTTGCCTGTTCCGGCCTGCAGTTTGGTTTATTATTTTTTGGTCCAGTCCCTTGCTATTCGGTACTTCTGGATCATTTGCAAACCGTGCACCTGCTCACTCCAGACTTGCTGCTTCCAAGCATCTCCAGGACTCCAGTGCTCTGTTACTGTCGCTCAACATACCTCACTCCGGTCCAGCTCCCCACCGCTCAGTATATCTGTATAACCTAGACGATCCAGTCTCCTGCAGTCAGTATATTTGAAATCCTCTATATTCTCTACAAACCAGAGTACCTTGGTGTCTCAGATACGGCGCTCTCAGCGTCCCCAGGATGTTCATATTTTTAGGGCTGTTTTCTCCAACTCTCTTGTACAGTTTCCAACCAGTACTCCTGTGACCTTTAGCTTCAGTACGTCCCTGCTCCTCCACTCTCTCATGGCTCCGCAGATCTTGTTTCATCAGTTGTCTTCACCTGGCTTCACTGGGCCTTGGCTAGTACTTCATTTGAAGGCCTCGACCTGTGGCACGAAAACAGCTAAGCTTATGTCCCCTTGCTGGGGTCACTGGTGAACACCTTTTGTGTCATTAGACTCAGCATCTCTCTGTAGGTGGTGCCAAACTAGGCAGTCCTGAAAGAATTCCTCGGACCCTAGCTCATGACAGTGAGAACAGGCCAAAATATGGATCCTTCAGGAGAAACCTTCTGCCAAAGACATGTGGAAACACATAGTGGGCTGTGTGGAACAACCAGCTTCAGTTACTCCAATGCCTCTCAACCCTTGCTACCTTTGTGGAAATCCTTCAGGCGTCTCTACCTATTACGCCACCGGCTCCGGCTGCTGAGTCCTGGACTCCTCCCACCGCTCCAGCTACTGCCTCTACATTGAGATTACCCTCTCCTGCCAAATTCTCTGGAGATCCCACGGCTTGCTGCAGGTTCCTAAATCAATGTTCTATACAATTTGAGTTACTTCCTCAAAATTTTCCTACAGGCAGGTCAAAAGTAGCCTACATTATCTCCCTGCTCTCAGACCAAGCCTTGGCATGGGCTTCACCATTGTGGGAACGGGACGATCCCTTACTTCAAGACAGATCTGCATTTATTTCTGCATTCCGCCGATCTTTGATGAACTTGGCGGGATGTCATCCGCAGCCTCCAGTATTCTCAAATTATGCCAGGGCTCTTCCTCTGTTGCCCAGTACATGATACAATTTCGTACTGTGTCCTACGCTGGAATGAACCTTTAGAAGAGGCCTTTAGGAAAGGCAAATCCGACCTCGTCAAGGATGTCCTCGCTTCTCAAGAATTACCATCTACCCTGGGTGCTTTAATTTCTCTTTGCAATCAGGTGGACATTCATTCTGGGAGAGGTCCTCTGAAAAAGAACCTTCACATTGTACAAAGTTCAAACTGGCTCTCCGTTTCCAACCACCAGCGCCATCTGACGAACCCATGCAATTGGGCCGTTCCCAGCTTAATCCTGAGAATTGCTGTTTGGAGGCTTCTGGGGTACCTCTTTGGTAAGTTGGCTCTCAATTTAAAAACACATATGTATGGCCCAAATATATGGGACTCTCATTGTTTAGAGTAGGACCATCCTATTAGCAAAAGCGCCTTGGCGTGGCGGATGGCTTAAACATACATTTGCAAATGTGTGCAACAAAGACTTTTGCATTTTTATCTACAGTAGAAATGGCAGATCTGTTGCTGGCTATAGCAGTGTGCTGGGGGAAAAATGTTGTGTGTATGTTCCTTGCAGGATAACCCCACCCTTTCTAGCACCTGTTATGGCCTATAAATTGATTTGAGCAGCTTCCACTTTTGTATTTGTCTGAGAGGCATGTTGGTGTCGGTGTCAGTAGCTGAGAGGGGGTACTGGCACTGAATTGCTGTTTGGAGGCTTCTGGGGTACCTCTTTGGTAAGTTGACTCTCAATTTAAAAACACATATGTATGGCCCAAATATATGGGACTCTCATTGTTTAGAGTAGGACCATCCTATTAGCAAAAGCGCCTTGGCGTGGCGAATGGCTTAAACATACATTTGCAAATGTGTGCAACAAAGACTTTTGCATTTTTATCTACAGTAGAAATGGCAGATCTGTTGCTGGCTATAGCAGTGTGCTGGGGGAAAAATGTTGTGTGTATGTTCCTTGCAGGATAACTCCACCCTTTCTAGCACCTGTTATGGCCTATAAATTGATTTGAGCAGCTTCCACTTTTGTATTTGTCTGAGAGGCATGTTGGTGTCAGTAGCTGAGAGGGGGTACTGGCACTGAATTGCTGTTTGGAGGCTTCTGGGGTACCTCTTTGGTAAGTTGACTCTCAATTTAAAAACACATATGTATGGCCCAAATATATGGGACTCTCATTGTTTAGAGTAGGACCATCCTATTAGCAAAAGCGCCTTGGCATGGCGGATGGCTTAAACATACATTTGCAAATGTGTGCAACAAAGACTTTTGCATTTTTATCTACAGTAGAAATGGCAGATCTGTTGCTGGCTATAGCAGTGTGCTGGGGGAAAAATGTTGTGTGTATGTTCCTTGCAGGATAACCCCACCCTTTCTAGCACCTGTTATGGCCTATAAATTGATTTGAGCAGCTTCCACTTTTGTATTTGTCTGAGAGGCATGTTGGTGTCAGTAGCTGAGAGGGGGTACTGGCACTGAATTGCTGTTTGGAGGCTTCTGGGGTACCTCTTTGGTAAGTTGGCTCTCAATTTAAAAACACATATGTATGGCCCAAATATATGGGACTCTCATTGTTAAGAGTAGGACCATCCTATTAGCAAAAGCGCCTTGGCGTGGCGGATGGCTTAAACATACATTTGCAAATGTGTGCAACAAAGACTTTTGCATTTTTATCTACAGTAGAAATGGCAGATCTGTTGCTGGCTATAGCAGTGTGCTGGGGGAAAAATGTTGTGTGTATGTTCCTTGCAGGATAACCCCACCCTTTCTAGCACCTGTTATGGCCTATAAATTGATTTGAGCAGCTTCCACTTTTGTATTAATCCTGAGGAACGTCAGAGGTGGATCAGGAACAATCTCTGTATTTATTCTGGTGAGACTGGGCATATCCTGTGTTCTTGTCCTAAACACCAGGGAAATGCCAAGCCCTAACCTGTTCCAGGGAGGTCAGGCTGGGGGTGTGACAGGATGGACTGCCTATGCCACCCTGTCTGTTGTCGCTGGGGATCGGCTGGGCTTACATTACCACCGCCCCCTTTCTTTATCTCAAATACTCCCCTCCTGTCACAATAGGAGGAGCCTACTGCCACCACTAGGCTCCTACATTAGCACCTAGAACCACTTCTTTCTGGGTAACTCTTGCTGCTAGGGTACCTCCTTGCTGGTGCATCTGTGCTGGTATACCTGACCTCTTGCAGTCAGATCAGGGTTGCTGTGAATGGTTCTGCCCTGGCCTATCACACTGGCCAGGGCTGCAGGTAGCGGGCAAAATGTTGCTGGGTCTACCTCAGAACAACCAAAGAACGGATTGGATTGGGGTCTAATCTGCAGGTCACAGGAATTTACAGCAAAGTAAGTAGTCGTCAAAGCACATTCTTGAAGCAAAATTATGTTTTATTAGCTCAAGTGTCCTAATAAGGACAGTTACAGACACTAGTTAAAGGTACTAGTGACATCCAGAAAGGTACAGATGGAATTATACATTTCAGTGCACAA
Source organism: Mixophyes fleayi (assembly GCF_038048845.1). Taxonomy (NCBI): domain Eukaryota; kingdom Metazoa; phylum Chordata; class Amphibia; order Anura; family Limnodynastidae; genus Mixophyes; species Mixophyes fleayi. The sequence continues at coordinate 247,676,529 of NC_134404.1, read as the reverse complement.
CAGCTCTCTTTTTATACAGTTTTTAATACATGTGTCAGCAGGGAGTAACGCCACCCCCTGATCTTAGATGGTTCCAAGAAGTCTGAAATATTTCATTCAGAGATTAACATCAGGATGGGAGATGTTCTTTAAACTTAGATTTTAAATTCAATTTATACTTAACAAAATTTACACTTATCTGTAATATCCAACATCATGTGCTGTTTACAATGTTCAGACAGGTACTAACACACTGGACAAAAGGCCACTCAAGATCAACAAAAAAGGACATGTTAGTTACTCACATGAATATACTTAATTAGCCTTAATGAGGACTTCCTCTCAAAGCTACAAAACAGACTTCCTTAATAAATGCTTATTGCATCAGAAATCAATACATCAGAAATAAATGCATTTCCTATACAAACTGCCACATGATATAGTAAAATCAGTACATTGCAATGATATAAATAAGCGTCCTGGGCTATTTCCTTTAAATTAATTTATACCATAAGTTATTTATAAGTGATCCAGCCACACTCCTCACCTCTTGTCCAAGCGGGCAACCAGTGGGCCATGTCCCCAAGACTGCAGTCTCCTGAGGTTATCAGAGGTGACCTGGGGGATCCGGCTCTTCCTGCCAAGACAGTCCATCCGCATTGCTGTGAATCTTTCCTTGCTTGTGAATTATTTGAAAGTCATACATTTGAAGTGCAAGGCTCCATCTCAATAGTCTGCCATTCTCCCCTGAGGTGTGTTGCAGCCACTTTAAAGGATTATGATCAGTCACCACAGTAAAATGTGCTCCATACAAATAAGACTGAAGTTTTTTCACTGCCCAAGCAATGGCCAAACATTCCTTCTCAATTGTGGCATACCCTAAATCCCCGACCAGCAGTGTACTGCTCAGATAGTCCAAAGGTTGCTACTGCCCATCTGGCCCCACCTGACTAAATATTGCTCCCAAACCGTACTTCGGCACAATAAAGTCCTTGTCATAATTGGGTAACAACAGTACTGAAACATTAACCAATGCTTCCTTTAATGACTGAAATGCCAGCTCACAAGCAGTCCACTACCTTGGTTTTTTTTTTCTTACTGAGATCTGTCAGGGACGTCACTACAGTACTAAAGTCTGGGACAGAACATCTGTAGTACCCTGCAGTCGTTAAGAATGCCAAAACATGTAACTGGGTCATGGGCTGGGACCAATCTCGGATTGTCTCTACTTTAGCTGGTTCTGACCTAACCCTACCTCCCTCCACACGATGACCCAGGTACTGTACCTCTGACATCCCCACCTGACACTTCTCTGTCCTAACAGTCAGACCTGCTCACCAAGTCTTCCCTAACACCCGCCCTACATGCTTCAGATTATCTTACCAAGTTTTACTGAAAATGAAAATGTCATCTGGATAACCTTGAGCTCTGACCAGCTCATCTACAAAAGCGCTAATACAGGGCAAGGGGTAGGAGTCAGACATGGTCAGATTATTCAACCGACGGTAGGATATGCAAAACCCCATTGTCTTGTCCTTCTAGGGGATGTTATGATTCCTAGTGAATTCAGGACGCGGAAACAGCAGTAGAAAAACCAAGTGTCTTTATTTAGGCAAAATATGTAAACAAGGATTCAGCTCATGGAATATGCTGATTTCAGGTAGCAGAATTAACAGTTATACTCCAATACACAAGTATGAGCAGGTGTGATGAATGACAAGAATAGTCCATTGATGTAACAGGTTCCAAGCAATGAATTAAATGGCAAATGCAGTTCAAAATGCAGGAACAATTAGATTAAGTTACCCAATTGCCAGGAGGAACTAGGCACCAGATTTGGGAGGCCAGGATCAGGGTTCCAGTTAGCCAGAGGCACAAGGCAATCCAGGGAAGCAGGACTAGCTTAATCCAGTGACCAGGCAGAGTTCAGTGCAACAAGCATACAAACAGAATCCAGTAGCCAGGCAGAGGTCAGGGTCACAAGCGAACAAGCATAAACAGTAGACAGGCAGAGGTCAGGTCAACAGGCAAACAGAGTCCAGTAATCAGGAAGATGGTCACAATGAGAGATCAGACAGCAATTAAGCAAACTGGAACAGGGTATAAACAGGAGACAAGCAGCAGCCAAGTATAAATGATGAACTGCACAGAACACAGATTGAGGCAGGTATATGAAGCTGTGAAACAGGTGCTGGTACTTAATGAAGAGGGGAGATTAACTCCTACAGGCGAGGTGTAAAGTTCAGAGCAACAGCTCTGGTGGAATTGAGGTACTGCAGCCACATACAAAATACAGTGCTGCAGTACCTCAGTTCCTAACAGTGCTGAAATCAATCAAAGTAGTCACCTGTGAAGTGAATTCAGACACTGCTAGCTTGAGCCAAGTGATTCCCTTAATTAGACTTTGGGAAAGCAGCTTGAGAAACTGCAGGAGGACCTGAAACCCGGGCTGCCAAGAGGAATTCAGGGCCCCGGTACAACAAATTCATGGGGCCCCCCTCATAGTTGAGTATGGCGGCCCAAAATTTTTCGGGGGTGTGGTCATGCATTTGGGGGCATGGCAAATGCGCCATTGGGGCGTGGCTAACACATCAAAATTACTAGGCTCTCAATTCGCCCGAGCGTCACATATGTCCAAACACTCCTGACTTTCAGGACATCTAGCACCAAAGTGTAGTATAGAAAAAATGCAGTGTGTACACAAAGAGTTCAGTCTTGGCCTCCACCTTACATTGGGCACAACACTCACCAAAAATTGACATTGTCCCTACTACAATCAGAACATTTCACATACTTTCCTGCTCTCTCCTACCTGTTCTTCTCACTTTCACCACCTGTTGCTGCATGTTTCTTTAGTTTCGGCTTGTCTGGATCCTGGAATGCTGGGGGCCCTATTTGGGAAAAAATAGCTACATTTAGATAATTCCAAACAACCCTGGCGTTAAATCAATACCATCCACGATAAATAATTAGGCCTTCCTCCAGCTCCAATATTACTATAATGTGCCCCTTCATCATCGCCATGCCTAACAATCACACTGCGCCCTCCATGCTGCTTTTGCCTCCTTCATCTGGCTCCCCTTCATCACACTATACTATGCTGCTCCCCCCCTTTTTCAATCCCACTGTGCCATGCCTCCCCCCTTTTTAACCCCACTGTGCCACCCTCATTTTTTAACTCCTCTGTCATGATGCCCCCCCATTTTTTAACCCCTCTGTGCCCCCCTCATTTTTTAACCCCTCTGTCATGCTGCCCCCCCCCCATTTTTAACCCCTCTGTCATGCTGCCTCCCCGTTTTTTAACCCCTCTGTGCCCCCCTCATTTTTTAACCCATCTGTCATGCTGCCCCCCTGTTTTTAACCCCTCTGTGCCCCCCCTCATTTTTTAACCCCTCTGTCATGCTGCCCCCCCTCGTTTTTTAACCCCTCTGTGACCCACCCCCCTCATTTTTTAACCCCTCTGTCATGCTGTGTGTCCCCCCCCCCATTTTTTAACCCCTCTGTGCCCCCCTCATTTTTTAACCCCTCTGTCATGCTGCTTCCCCGTTTTTTAACCCCTCTATGCCCCCCCTCATTTTTTCACCCCTCTGTCATACTGCCCCCCCATGTTTTTTAACCTCTCTGTGCCCCCCCTCAATTTTTAACCCCTCTGTCATGCTGCTTCCCCGTTTTTTAACCCCTCTGTGCCCCCCTCATTTTTTAACCCCTCTGTCATGCTGCCCCCCCTCCCCCCGTTTTTTAACCCCTTCGTGCCCCTCATTTTTTAACCCCTCTGTCATACTGCCCCCCTTTTTAAGCCCCTCTGTCATGCTGCCCCCCCCCCCCGTTTTTTAACCCCTCTGTGCCCCACCTTATTTTTTAACCCCTCTGTCATTCTTTCCCCCCCCCCCGTTTTTAACCCCACTGTGCCACCCTCATTTTTTAACTCCTCTGTCATGATGCCCCCCCCCATTTTTTAACCCCTCTGTGCCCCCCCTCATTTTTTAACCCCTCTGTCATGCTGCCCCCCGTTTTTAACCCCTCTGTCAAGCTGCCTCCCCGTTTTTTAACCCCTCTGTGCCCCCCTCATTTTTTAACCCATCTGTCATGCTGCCCCCCTGTTTTTAACCCCTCTGTGCCCCCCCTCATTTTTTAACCCCTCTGTCATGCTGCCCCCCCTCGTTTTTTAACCCCTCTGTGACCCCCCCCCTCATTTTTTAACCCCTCTGTCATGCTGTGTGTCCCCTCCATTTTTTAACCCCTCTGTGCCCCCCTCATTTTTTAACCCCTCTGTCATGCTGCTTTCCCGTTTTTTAACCCCTCTATGCCCCCCCTCATTTTTTCACCCCTCTGTCATACTGCCCCCCCCACGTTTTTTAACCTCTCTGTGCCCCCCCCCTCAATTTTTAACCCCTCTGTCATGCTGCTTCCCCGTTTTTTAACCCCTCTGTGCCCCCCTCATTTTTTAACCCCTCTGTCATGCTGCCCCCCCCCCCCGTTTTTTAACCCCTTCGTGCCCCCCTCATTTTTTAGCCCCTCTGTCATACTGCCCCCCTTTTTTAGCCCCTCTGTCATGCTGCCCCCCCCCCCCCCCCGTTTTTTAACCCCTCTGTGCCCCACCTTATTTTTTAACCCCTCTGTCATTCTTTCCCCCCCCCATTTTTAACCCCTTCATGCCCCCCTCATTTTTTAACCCCTCTGCCATGCTGCCCCCCCCCCCCCCGTTTTTAACCCCTCCGTGCCTCCCCCCCCATTTTCCTCCCGTCACTTACCTTTTCTCCTTTCTTGGTCTTCTCTGCTGCTCTGTGCTCCATTGCTCCAGACTGACTGAATGCTGGGCATGACATAATGACATCACACCTGGCATTCAGACAGTCTGAATGGAGCACAGAGCAGCAGAGAGGAGGGATGCCGGCTCCGCGATCAGGTGAGTATGTTTTGGGTTTTTTTTATTATTTAAACTAGCCTGCTCCCCCCACCAACGACTGAGCCCCCCCCTCCCCGCCCCCCCGCAAAAAAAAAAAAAAAAGAAAAGAAAAAACATTTAAAAAAAAAAAAAAAAAGCATGCCCAGGCCCGGGTAATTAGTACCCCCCCCCCTTTCAGCGGCCCTGCCTGAAACAAAGCAATTACGCTAAGTATGGCACACTTGGAACTCAAGTACTATATGTGCTTTAATAGTATCCAAGAGTTATCAGGATCTTGAAATCGTATCACATTTTGGCGACTGTGCTTGATCCTAGGTTTACGGGCTATGTCTTCTCTTTCTTTCCAACTGACCTAGATCTCAAGAGATGCAAGGAGCTCCTAGTGAGCAAAATGACAGCACAAATGGTACATGACACGACGGCATCTCCGCCTTCATTTTCTCAGGCAACTGCTACTAGGAAAAAACTTTGCTTTCTCAAGAGACCCATTGATGATGCAGATGACTCAGCACAACATTTTGACATCTGGTCTGGCCTAAAAGAATTGACCAAAAACCGTGTCACCTCTGCTGTAACTCCACTTGATCCTAATATCAACATCTAAAGGATGGTGGAGGATTATTTTAATGACAGCGTACAAATAGACATGTCAGACAGTCCCTTTACATACTGGGAGGCAAAATAGGCAATTTGGAGAGCCATGTATAAACTTGCTTTGCAATACCTAAGCTGCCCACCCTCCAGTGTGCACTCAGAAAGCGTTTTCAGCACAGTCGAGAACCTTGTCAGCAATCATCATAGGAGGTTTCTTCCTAAAAATGTGGAAAAGATGTTGTTCATCAAAGTGAACTATAAATTTCAGGAGGAAGGCCATTACCGGCAATTACATCAAAGTACAGAGACCTCTATAATGGTGGATTCCAGCGGGGAGGAATTGATATTGTGTGAGGATGATGTACACACTGATGAGGGTGAGGATGAGGCTGAGGATAATGACAACAACATCTTGCCACTGTAGAGTTCATTAACAGTACTTTTAGCTTAGGTGCCTTAAGCCCATTGTTAGATTGTTTTGTGGGGGCCCAAACAAACCAAGCACTTCAGCCACAAAAGTGGAAGTCCTTGTCGCTCAAGTGCTTGGTTTGTTAAAGTGGTCATGTTCTTTTTAAGATCCAAAATACGGGTGGGTGGGAGTTCCCACGGACAATTCCATCTTGCACCACTTCTCTTTTCTGCTATGCTGTGTGCCATTGTTTTCTAGATGTGCTATGAACTGCCGTGTGTTTGTGCTGTTACTCTGTTGATTAAATTGCAGCAGCTACAAGAAAAAAAATTAATTTGCCCTGCCACCAATTGAAGCAAGAGATGGTAATAAGGTGGAATTGCACTCTTTATATTTTTTGGAGGATGGAGGAACAGCGAAAAGCCAACAGTCTTATAGTTCATTGGTTTGTTAAACTGTACCTACTACCCCTCCTGTTTCTGTGTGAGTTTGTTAAAACTGTTTAATATATTTCCCAAGGGCAATTCCATCTTGCACTGTTTGACATTTTGGGCTTGGTCTATCAACTTGTGTAAGAGTCGACAATTGAGGTTTCAACAGTATTATTAGGTCCTCAATTCACAGGGTGAACAGTATGATTAGGTAGACTATTCAGATGTGGACAGTATTATTATAGGGCTAGGAATATGATTAAGGACAGGTCTAGGGACAGGCATAGGGTTGCGTTAAGAGATACGGACAGGTTTAGGGATAGGGACAGGTCTAGGGATAGGGACAGTGATAGGGATAGGGACAGTGATAGGGATAGGGACAGGATTAGAGTTAGGGATAATGCTGTCTACATTTGAATTGTCAACCTAATAAATACTATCTACATTGCAATTGATGTCCTAATAATACTGTCTATGGGCCTGATTCATTAAGGATCTTAAATGAAGAGGTATCTTATTTCAGTCTCCTGGACAAAGCCATGATACAATGCAAGGGGTGGAAATTAGTATTCTGTTTTGCACATAAGTTAAATACTGACTGTTTTTTCATGTAGCACACAAATATCAACTTTAAATTTCAGTGTACAAATAAGCTATCAAGTATTTGTGTGCTACATGAAAAAACAGTCAGTATTTAACTTATGTGCAAAACATAAAACTAGTTTGCACCCCTTGCACATGGTTTTGTCCAGGAGACTGAAATAAGATACCTCTTCATTTAAGATCCTTAATGAATCATGCCCCATGTCATTATATTTTTGACTTTATAACCTCGTCTACTCTGCTGCCCATCAATCATTTTATGTCAATCCAACATAAGAGTGGGCGGGAGTTCCAAAGAACAATTCCATCTTGTACCACTTTTCTTTACTGCCACTGCTGTGTTGCAAAGTTTCCGAAATGTGCTATGAACTGCCATGTGTTTGTGCCATTACTAATTGAAAGAGCAACCAGGTGGCTCGCTGCAGTCTTAAGAGTTCATTGACAGCACTGTTAGCTTACCTGCCTTTAGTCCATTGTTACCTTGTTTTGTGGTGGCCCAAACAAATCAAGCACTTGTTGTCGCTTAAGTTCTTGGTTTGTTAAAGTGTGCATGTCCTTTTTAAAATCCATTATAAGGGTGGGCGGGAGAACCCAAGTACAATTCCACCCTGCACACTTTTCCTTTCAGTTACCGCTGTGTGCCAATGTCATCTAGATGAGCTATAAACTATCGTGTGCTTTGCAAAACGTAGCTTTTCCAAGAGATCTATTGATGATGCAGATGACTCAGCACAACATTTTGACATCTGGTCTGGTCTACTCTAAAAGAATTGACCAAAATTCGTGACACCGGTACCATAACGCCAGCTGATCCTATCAACATTCAAAGATTGGTGGAGGATGATTTTAACAGCATAGAAATAGACATGTCAGACAGTCCCTTTACATACTGGAAGGAAAAAAATGCACTTTAGAGACCTATGAACAAACTCGCTTTGCAATACCTAAGCTGCCAACCCTCCAGTGTGTACTCAGAAATATAAATAAAATCTATTTTTAAACTGTTTATATTTTTCATATAGTTCCACATTAATAGAACTGAATGCCTAAACCTGCAAGCTTGCTCACGAATGCACATATCGGCAAACCACCTACCACTTGGGGCCACTATTGCTGGGGCATCTGATTATTTCCCAATTGCCCTTGTCATTTTCTTTTTAGTTAAATTGAGGTGATAACTGATTTTTTATCACCAAGATAAGCCTCAATAAAAAGTAATTGCTGTGATCGGTATTCTAATGATAAATAGATTGCTAAGTCCATCCCGTCAGTCACAGTGAGACCAAGTACAATGTGAGAAAAAAGGAGGTGGACCAGGGGAATGCTGGGATAGAAATACAGCAGTAGTATTTCTTGTCAGGGTCTCCCTGTATCTGTCCTGTGTACCATGGACAGCGTATTGCTCACTACTGACTGCTGTATTGTATAGAGGTTACCTCGCTCCCCCGCCGCTCCGACGGGCCCCGAAGCCGTACTTCCGGGTTCGGCGGTCACATGACCGCAAGATCCAAGGGCGGGGAATTCAAACAGAGACTTCCTATATAAACAGCGCTCTGACACCTTAGGAGTGTTAAAGCAACTTACCAGTTCCTGGCTCCTGATTCCTGTTCCTCCTTGTGCCTGCTCCCTGTGTATTGGACCTCCTGTGTACCGACCCAGCTTGCTGACCTTTCTGGACTCCGTTTCTCCTGTGTACCGACCCGGCTTGCTGACCACCCTGATTGCTTGTGCTCCTGACTCGGATTGCCTCACGTTTCTCTCTACACGTTTATCTGCCATTCCTGTGTACCGACTCGGCTAGCTGACTTCGCTTCTGTTCTGGTGACCCGTGTACCGACTCGGTTTGATTGCCTCCTGATTCTGTCTGCATTGCCTTCCTGTGTACCGACCCGGCCTGTCCCACTATTCTCATCCTGCTCCTATTCCGCTGTCGTACATCTTGGGGCAGACCTGAGGACCAAGACCTGCGACTCCTGGCAGCAAAGCCCATTCCGCCTTGCGGCGGTTCTTGGTGAATACCGGGGAGATCGTTAGACTCCGCACCTCAGGTAAACCTGCGCTAATCAAGATTAGTAGTGTTATCCAGTATTCCGTAACAGTTTGCTCTGACCATGGATCCAGCAGCTAAAGAGGCTAACCAAGAGCAACTTCTAAAATTTCTCCAGAGCTTATCTACCCGTGACGTTGTTCAGAACACTTTATAGCCACCGGACCTCCTGCACCAGTAATTGCAGCTCCGGACCCTCCTGCTGCAGCAGCAGCTTCTTCCTTCCAATTGCGGATACCTAATCCACCTAAATTTGATGGAGACCCTAAACTTTGTAGAGGATTCCTGAACCAATGTTCCATTCAATTTGAGCTGTTGCCAGGGGAATTTTCCTTCTGAGAAGGCTAAAGTGGCCTATGTGATATCGCTGCTGTCTGGTCAAGCTTTAGCATTGGCTTCTCCGTTATGGGAGAGGAATGATCCCACCCTGCATAATTTCTCCGCCTTTTTGTCCATTTTTAAAGATTTTTGACGAACCAGGAAGGGTTCAATGCCGCTACTGGCTTACTGCGTCTCCGCCAGGGAAACCAGTCAGTGGGTCAGTATGCGGTTCACTTCCGAACCATGGCCTCTGAACTCTGCTGGAACGATGAGGCTCTTGTGGCTACATTCTGGCAGGGTCTTTCCGATTGGATTAAAGACGAGCTGGTGTCTCAAGAACTCCATACATCTTTGGACGATCTCATCTACATTTCAAGGAGCGTAATTCCGAACAATCTCGACGCAGTATGATCCGTTTAGCCCCTAACTTCCAAACTCCTATTCTTCTGCCCGAGGAACCGATGCAATTGGGAAGGACCCGCCTGTCGGCCGAAGAGAGAGAGAGGAGATTTCGTAACAAGTTGTGTTTATATTGTGGAGAAAGCGGCCATCTTCTGAATTCTTGTTCCAAGCGTCCGGGAAACGACTGGGCCTGACATGTTCAGGAGCTGTGTCGTTAGGCCTCCTTACTCAGTCTCCCTCAATCCTTTATAATAATGATTGTCTCACCATCTCTATTTCTTTACAGTCAGGACGTTATACCTTTTCTCAGTTAGCCCTCCTAGAATCCGGAGCTGCTGGGAATTTCATTTCTGCTGCCTTGGTAAGGCAATTCTCCATTCCCACGCAAGCCTTGGAACAACCTATCTCCCTTTTAGACATCAATGGGGGAAGAATTCCTGATGGATCCATCCTTGTATGCACGACTCCTCTTCTTCTTCAGATTGGAGCACTCCACCGGGAGAGTATCTCCTTCTTCGTAATTCACAGATCCACCAATCCAGTTATCCTTGGACTACCGTGGCTTCGTCTCCATTCCCCTAATCTTGACTGGCAGTCTGGTCATATCTTATATTGGGGACAACATTGTTTTTCTCATTGCCTTTCAAAGGTGGTTCCTCAGGGAGATCCCAAATGCCACAAGAGATTGCCTTTGGCAATTCTTCCTGAGCACTATCACATCTTTGCCGATGTTTTTTGTGAACAGGAGGCTATGAAACTCCCTCCACATAGAATTTGGGATTGTAGCATTGACCTAATTCCTGGCAAACCAGTACCCCGAGGTCGAGTGTACCCACTATTCATCCCCGAGTCCAAGGGTATGGAGGACTATCTCCGCGATAATCTGAGAAGGGGCTTCATCCGAAAATCTTCTTCCCCTGCTGGGGCAGGCTTCTTCTTTGTGAAAAAGAAGGATGGGGCCTCCGCCCTTGTATCGACTAACGAGTTTTAAATGCCATCATCGTAAAGAATCGGTACCCATTACCATTAATCTCAGAATTATTTGATCGTTTCAAGGGGGCTACCATCTTCTCTAAATTGCACCTCAGAGGAGCCTACAACTTGGTGCGTATTAAGGAGGGGGATGAGTGGAAGACAGCCTTCAACACCCGGAATGGTCACTTTGAATATTTGGTCATGCCCTTTGGGTTGTGCAATGCTCCAGCCGTTTTTCAAAGTTTTATGAATGAACTCTTTCAGGGCCTGTTGTATCAGTTTGTGGTCGTCTACCTAGATGATATCCTCATCTTCTCCCAAGACTTGGTATCACATCGTAAACATGTCCTGGAGGTTCTGTCTCGGATTAGAAAGAACCATCTATATTGTAAACTAGAAAAATGTACCTTTGAACAGAGACAAGTTCCTTTCTTAGGCTACATCATTTCTGGCACAGGATTGCAAATGGATCCCACCAAGTTAAAGGCCATTCTAGAGTGGCCTCAGCCCTCTGGCCTGAAGGCTACACAACGGTTCCCAGACTTCTCCAATTATTAATGCCAGTTTATTAAAGGATACTCTACTCTCGTGGCACCTATCACCGCCCTGACCCGGAAATCTGCGAATGCCAAAGTATAGTCTGTGGAAGCCACCCAAGCCTTTGCTACTTTAAAATCTCTCTTTTCCTTGGCTCCCATTCTCCAACAACATGACTGTTCTCGTCCATTCATTCTGGAGGTGGACGCATCCTCCATAGGTACAAGAGCAGTGCTCTCTCAATGAGATTCTACTGGTAAACTACATCCATGTGGTTTCTTTTCCCGTCGCCTCCTACCTGCTGAGAGGAACTACGGTATCGGTGACAAGGAGCTCCTGGCCATTAAATTGGCTCTTTTCGAATGGAGGCATTTCCTGGAAGGAGCTCAGTTTCCCATTACTATTTACACTTATCACAAGAACTTGCTATATTTGCGTACTGCCCGCTGTCTAAATCCTCGGCAAGCAAGATGGTCCTTATTTTTCTCCCGATTTGACCTCAACATCTCCTTCCGTTCTGGATCTAAGAATATCAAGGCGGATGCTCTATCTCGATCATTTGATCCTGCTGACTCGGAATGTTTTGGAGGAGAATACATTTATTGTGGACCCTTGCTGGATTTTGGCAGTAACTCACATCAAAAAAGCCTGTCCTCCGGGCAAAACCTTCATTTCTGCTCCTCTCCACATCAAACTCTTACGATGCGCTCATTGTTCCCTCTTCTCTGGTCACGCTGGCATTCGCAAGACTTCGGCGTGCTATCTCGCAACTACTGGTGGCCTTCCCTACAAGAGGATGTAAGGAAGTTCATGTCTTCTTGTTCCATATGTGCCCAGCACAAGACCCCTAGGAGGAGCCTTATGGCCATTTGCTTCTATTGCCAGTTCCTGAATACCCGTGGTGACAAATCTCCATGGACTTCATTACGGACCTACCTTCCTCCAAGTCTTGTACTGTGGTCCTAGTGGTCACGGACCGTTTTTCCAAGACCGCTTATTTCATTCCACTAAAAGGTCTTCCTTCTTCCTCCTCTTTGGCTGATATTTTCATTAAAGAATTATTCCGTCTTCATGGCTGTCCTCATCATATTGTCTCTGATTGAGGTTCCCAGTTTATATCCAAGTTTTGGAGATCCCTTTGTCACAATTCTGGAATCAAACTCAAGAACCAACCAGGAGCTGGAGAAATTCTTAAGAATATTTATCTCTGCCAATCAAGACAACTGGGTGGATCTCATTCCATGGGCCGAGTTTGCCCATAATAACCATTTTCACGAGGCTATTTCCAACTCTCCTTTTTTTGTTCTCTATGGCTGTCATCCTAAATTACCCACCTTTTCCCAAATGTCTTCTACCGAGGTCCCAGCAAAAAAATTGCTCCAAAGTTCATTGGTCCCTTTTCCATCTCAGAGATCATCAATCCAGTAGCCTTCTGTTATGGTTCTGTTCAAAACCAATTCCTTGATTACAGCCATGGAGCCAGACACATGATATAAACGTTTAAACTGTTTATTGCAGTAAAGGTATAGTTCAGGGAAGGCAAATAAACAGTAAACAGTTCAAGCTGAATGAAACAACGGATTTCCAGATCTTGGCAAACAGGTAAATAATAATGAAATGCAGCAAATAACTTAACTGAAACCAGGAACAGAGACACATGCAGAGAAACCAGGAATAGCGATACATGAGCAAGCTAGGAACTTCAATGACCAGCAAAGGATACAGGAAAACGCAGGCATATATAGGCCACAGACAGGTGTGGATGATTAACAAGCAGTGCTGGATAACCCCTGATAGGAAAGGCCAAACAACAGCACCTCTGGAGGATCACAGGTACTGCAGGGTAATATGCACACAGGAAAACAAGGCAAACAAGGTAAAATGCACACAAAGCTACAAGGCAGATCATAACACCTTCAGAATAAAATTACCACGTTCTCTTTGTATTCCAATTGTCTTTCATGTTTCCTTACTGAAACCAGTGGTTACTAACAAGTTTTCCACTCCTCCTAGAGCACCCCCTCCTGTTATTATTCAGAATCAAGGTGAATATGAGGTGAAACAAATCCTAGACTCTCGTAAAGTCAGAGGCTCTGTACAGTTCTTGGTAGACTGGAGAGGATATGGCCCCGAGGAACGCTCCTGGGTAAGAGCGGCTGACCTTTATGCCCCCCGTCTACTCAAACTCTTTCATAAAAAATTTCCCTGTAAACCTGTGTAGGAGTCCACCTTTAAGGTAGGGGGTACTGTAACAATACTTACCCTTCCTCGCTCCCCCGCCGCTTTGACGGGCCCGTAAGCCGTACTTCCGGGTTCGACGGTCACATGACCACAAGAACCAAGGGCGGGCAGTTCAAACAGAGACTTCCTATATAAACAGCACTCTGACACCTTAGGAGTGTCAGAGCAACTTACCAGTTCCTGGCTCCTGATTCCTGTTCTTTCTTGCACCTGCCCCTGTGTATTGGACCTCCTGTGTATCGACCCGGCTTGCTGACCACCCTGATTGCTTGTGCTCCTGACTCGGATTGCCTCATGCTTCTCTCTCCACACGTTTATCTGCCATTCCTGTGTACCGACTCGGCTAGCTGACTTCGCTTCTGTTCTGGCAACCCGTGTACCGACCCGGTTTGATTGACTCCGAGATTGCCTCCTGATTCTGTCTGCATTGCCTTCCTGTGTACCGACCCGGCCTGTCCCACTATTCTCATCCTGCTCCTATTCCACTGTACTACATCTTGGGGCAAACCTGAGGACCACGACCTGCGACTCCTGGCAGCAAAGTCCATCCCGCCTTGCGACGGTTCTTGGTGAATATCGGGGAGATTGTTAGACTCCGCACCTCAGGTAAGCCAGCGCTAATCAAGATTAGTAGTGTTATCCAGTATTCCGTAACAGGTGTGTTGGACAAAAGAGCCTGGGCCCCTTGTTTGTATTTGTCCCCCTGGGCTAGAAGTTGCCAATCCTTATCTAGATACTTCTAATTGGACATTGTACCATACAGGTGAGTGCACAATTCGACCACTGGATTAATAACATTAAAAAGTATAAACATGGCAAACAAAATGTCAACTGTCATTGTTGCCCTACTCCCGTGGCTTATTTAAGACATCATTGAGACTCCTAATAAGCAATATTTTAGGGAAAAAAATGAAAAGTTCTTATTTTCTTAACAAAGGGTTACAATATTACATCAGGGAATTACAAATCATGCTTGAGCAAACAACATTAAGACATTTGACACATTGTATCTGCAGTGTTACATGATCTGTGTCTGAGATACATTTTGACACAATAACATTTCTATTGATACCTATTAATACATTTTCAAATGCTATTTCAATCAGTATAGTACTGTGGAGACACATTGCACATAATCTGGAAGTTCTAACCTAGTTACCTCCTAGATTACCTCTTGACCTAGATAACCAACTTAGGCTGTCAACTAGCTATATTAACATACACTCAGACACAGCTTAGATCTATGCCACACCTCATAATAATGGACATTTGAGACAAATGGTAATCACTTTAGCTAACTCAAATACCTTAGCTAAGGTTGGGTACAGACTCTTGATTTTTCACCCGATTATCGGGCTAATCACAATAAACAACCATTCGGCCCAATATTGCATTAGTGTGTGTACTTCCACAATTAACGATTATCGTTCCAAAGCACATTGCATTGCTTGATTTGATTTTATAAACTTCAGTGTAGGCAGATCTCATTAGAGTTTACAGTGTCACAATCTTTTCAGATGATGTTATGACAGCTGAAGAGCACAGATCTTGTCAAATAATTTCAGTAAGTACACATGAATCTGCATGTTGATCAGGACTTTCAGTCGTTGGTATTATTATTAATGATATTGCATTGGGAGAAATTTTCTGTAGGGTGTACCCAGCCTAACACAACTTTCCATCTTGTCATGCAATATGGCTTCTGCTGTCTAGCTATTTTCACATCATAAGACAACAGTCTTTATATTTCTAATACATACAATATTGCAGGCAATAGCAAGGGCAAAATGTACCTAATAACAAGAAATAACAATATACATAATACACTGATACTCTGGTGTATATACTTAGACTGGGCCAAGGATTAAAAAGTACAATAAACTGTGAGAAACAGGTGATGAATAAAAATTCCTCAGTCCAGGGGGGGCCCATTTCATCATAGCTTAGTTATATTAATAGTTATAGATTTGCTAAGCAATCCAATTTTCCATCAAAAAATTAGGCCACGTTTTATGGAATATTTATGGAAAAAGAAAGCAGAAAGAAAGAGAGCTCAATTTCTGCCAGTTATTGGAGGAAAGGTATGAAGATGACAGATGACAATCATACTATATAGCAGGCTTTGACAAACTCATGCTCTCCAGCTGCTGTTGAACTTGAACTCCAACTATTATCTCTCTGCCAGGTATTATAGGGGTAAATGTATCAACTGGTGGTTACTAATGTAGTGCTGGCAGACATGAACGCCCGCACAGGCACATTAGGAAACTAGGAACTACAATCCCCGGCATGCACTGAGCTACTGCCAGAGGATGGTAGGAAGAGCTTGTGAAAGGTGGAGGGGCTAATGAAGGAAGGTAAGCAAGGTAAACCAACAGGGGGAAAAAGCAAACTACTAACGGAAAATAGCAGAAAAAAGGAGAGAATGAACTGATATGGCACTAGTGGAGGAAGAGAACAGAAAAGAACACTGGAAAAAAAAAGGCACTGAGGATAAAATTAAACAAAGATTTTATCACATGGTCCTGGCGGTGATCAAAAGGAGATTTAACTAAATCCTTTCAGCTGGCTCGACAGTGAGATAAGTAAGACAGTTCAGAAAAAGCTGCATGAGGAGAAGAGAAAGATCCTAAGATCTCATGAGGAAAGGAGTTCTCCAAAAAATGGATAAGGAACCATCATTCACTTATAGCTTTTGGGGATTAGACATTATATTAGTTTGCATGTAGGTAGATAAATAATAGGCGAGGAGAGACCTGAGGAGTAAATATAACCCCTTTTTGCGGGACTGGGCTTAATAACAAGGGCTGTGAATTGTGAGAGGCAATAAGGGAGCAGAAACTGTACAATTTGTATACAAAAATCCAGATTGTCACCACAGATAAGAGATAAATTGCCACTGAAAACCCTATAAATCCACTGATAACTTAAGAACTGTACATGAATATAGAAAACAGCTGGGAACGGATTCAATTTTGGGTCTAATCTATAGTTGACAGGATTTTTAGCATTTAAGATGTTCTCAAGCAGGTCTTTGAAGCAAGTGATGTTTATTTGCAGTCACACTGATTGAAGGTATCAGTGCTCAGATCAGATGGAATCAGAAGAACAATTTTCAATATAAGTGCTTTTTATACAGATTTGGACACAGCATCACAGGCTATTTTTAGAATCAGGATGCAATTTGTTTACCCAAACATGGATTTACATGCAATGCAAAGCTAACAATATTTACACTTCTCTGTTATGTGCTAAAACGTGATGTTTATATAATCTGAGATGCAGTCAGACAGCCAGGCAGCGGCCCCCTGCTGGGTATGCAGGCTAAACAGGTGTTTGTCACTTCACATAAAGACTTACTTAACATTTCCTGCTATCAGCAAACAGACTTCCTCTAGCAATGTTACAAACCCAAACAATGACACCTGCATACAAAACACATTCCAGTGTAACACAATAAGTGCATTTCAAATTATACATTGGTGTCTGCACCTCTGATTGAAATACATAACTACAATAATTTATTTCTACATGATCCAGCAACAAATAAGCTATTTATAAGTGATCCAGTCACACTCCTCTCCCCCATGTACATGCGTGCAACCAGTGTGCCATGTCTGAACGATTTGGCTCCTGGTCCACAGTTCTTAGGGTTACCGGGGGTGAACCGGAGATTCTGGCTCTTCCTGCCGAGACAGTCTATCAGCATTGCTGTAAGCCTTTCCTTGCTTGTGAATTATGTCAAAGTCATAAATTTGTAGTGCAAGGCTCCAGCGCAACAGTCGGCCATTTGCCCTGAGGTGTGTTGTAGCCACTTAAGGTTGAAGGTTTTTCAATGCTCACACAATGGCCAAACATTCCTTCTCAATTGTGGCATACCCCACCTCCCGATTTAGCAGTTTTCTGCTCAAATAGGCCACAGGGTTCTCCTGACCATCTGGCCCCACCTGGCTAAGTACTGCTCCCAGTCCATACTGTGACGCATCAGTTTGCACAAAAAAGTGCTTGTCATAATCGGGAACCAACAGTACTGGAGTATGACCCAGGGCTTCCTTTAATGACTGAAATTCCAGCTCACAAGTGGGTGTCCAGCCAACTACTTTGGGGAATTTCTTCTCAGTGAGATCTGTCAGGGGCTTCGCTACTGTACTAAAGTCTGGTACAGAACATCTGTAGTACCTTGCAGTCGTTACAAATGCCAGTACATGTAACTGGGTCATGGGCTGGGGCCAGTCTCGGATTGTCTCTACTTTAGCTGGTTCTGACCTAACCCTACCTCCCTCCACATGATGACCCAGGTATTGTACCTCTGACATCCCCATCTGGCACTTCTCTGCCCTAACAGTCAGACATGCTCACCCAATCTTCCCTAACACCAGCCCTATTTGCTCCAGATTATCTTCCCAAATCTTACTGCAAATAGAAATGTCTTCTAGGTAACCCTGAACTTTGTCCAACTCATCTACAAATGCATTAATACAGGGCAAGGGTTAGGTGTCAGACATGGGGGCGCATTATTCAACTGGTGGTAGTATACGCAAAACCGCATTGCCTTATCATTCATGGGAACAAATACACCGGAGGAAGCAGATGGACTGCGCAATGGCTGGATCACACCTAGCTCAAGCAGCCCCCACATCTCCTTGTATAGACCTTCCTTGGCCGCTGGTGAGACCCGATACACGGGGTGCCTAACTGGCCTATGCTCACCAGTGTCCACGTGGTGCATCACCAAGGAAGTCCGACCAGGCTTTCTACTGAATTGAGTCGCAAAGGGCCACAGCACTACCTCGGACAGTTAAATTGTATTTTGGGCTTCCTGGTGGTCCAGTGGCAATGCAATGGAGACAGCCTTTGCTGTCTGTGCAGGACTGTCACATCACATAGTACTCACTGCAGCTGCATCATTCATTCATGGAATATTATACTACAAGCTGTAGTACAATCTTCTGTGAATGACTGATGCCCCTGCAGTGAGTACTATGTGATGTGACAGTCCTGCACAGACAGCAAAGGCTGTCTCCATTGCATTACCACTGGACCACCAGGAAGCCCAAAATACAATTTAACTGTCCGGCCCGGGAGGCATATGCCCCCCTGCCAAGCCCGCCCCTGACTGTGATAATACCCTGGGCCAGTTGCCTCTTTTATATTGGACTGGCACTAAATGAGTGGAAGGGACTAGTTTGATGTTGAAATTTATATAAGGGCCTATCATTCATAATAATTGTATAAATGTATATTTATTTACTGAGATGTTATATATATGTATCGAATTTAAATTAGTGAATCTATAGTATTGTAAATGTGTTAACTTAAGCTATATTTAAAACTTACATTTTAATTAAGAAATTTTATCTAATAAGAAAGTCAAGACAAACTTTCTTTGGGAGCTTATGCTGGATTAATAAAGAGCAATTCATGTACTGCAATTGTTTGTGTGTGCCTGTGGTTTTATTAGTAGGAGGCGGAGGGTTCCTTGATCTCCCTCTGGTGTTGCTTATACAGAACACTATCCAACGAAGAGCCTGCAGCACTCAGACAAAGGTAGAGGCACTGTGCTACAGAAGATTTATGGTAAAGGGAATACCACAGATGTAGGCATATTTCATTTAAAAATGCCCACTCAACACTAGGGAAAGAAAAGGGGTGTTACACTTAAAATCGCAGATTCTCTGCGGTTTGCCTTCATTATTTAAAATTACAATTTTATTAAAGCCAAAAAAGTCATTTGATACATTTACTCCATAGTCTTGTCTTTTTAGAACCTTGTCTTAACCCTGAACTACCACCTACTAAATAGGGTAGTGCAGCTGCTACATGCAGCCATATTTTCCAGTGTTCTGTTATGATTGGTCCTCCCATTCACCTCTCCCAGTTTTCCACCATTGCACACCATTAGATGACTTGGATTTGCACCAGTGCACCTTGATTGATTGCCCAGTCCGCTTCAGGGTGAGTACCTACTTCCTGCTCTCAGAAGACGCCTCTGCAAACTAGGGGCCTGATTCATTAAGGATCTTAAATGAAGAGGATTCTTATTTCAGTCTCCTGGACAAAACCATGTTACATTGCAAGCAGGGCCGGATTAAGGGAATGAAGGCCCCTGGGCTAAGGGGCCCTCCATTCCCCGCGAGGCCCCTAATGTGAGCCGTCCGCCGCCCCCCGCCCCCCGCGAGGACCCCCCCAAGCACTTACCTGTCAGTGCAGTCCTCCGTCCCAGCGCGCTGTATGCTCCTTACTGAGGAGATCTCGCGAGAGTTCATGAACTCTCGCAAGATATCCTCAGTAAGCAGACTACAGCGCGCCGGGACGGAGGACTGCACTGACAGTACTCAGCAGCAATGATCGGGCCGGGGGCGCCCCCGCCCCCGACCGATCAATAATGTTCCTGAGGAGTTTGAAGGGCCCCCTGGATGCCCGAGGCCCCTGGGCTATAGCCCAGTTAGACCTCGGGTTAATCCGGCCCTGGTTGCAAGGGGTGCAAATTAGTATTCTGTTTTGCACATAAGTTAAATACTGACTGTTTTTTCATGTAGCACACAAATACTTGATAGCTTATTTGTACACTGAAATTTAAAGTTGATATCTGTGTGCTACATGGAAAAACAGTCAGTATTTAACTTATGTGCAAAACAGAATACTAATTTGCACCCCTTGCAATGTAACATGGTTTTGTCCAGGAGACTGAAATAAGAAATCTTTTCATTTAAGATCCTTAATGAATCAGGCCCTAGAAGAGTGCCTTGCTGCATGGAGTCGTTTTAATAAAATTAACTTTTATAGCTTCAATTAATTCTACCAGTTTGGGGGCTGTGTTTATTATATGTGGTCATTTTGTGTGTGTTTTTATTACATTGCTTTGAGTGCACCTGGAAATGGGCTTCTCCACTGAAGTGCAACATAAAAGCAAGGACTGTGCATTTATTTGTGCAATTCAGGGTCCTCAGCTGGTACAAAGATAGTTTTGTGCTTCACATTGGATGTTTAGCTTTGAACAGCTAAACTATTTAATGAAGAAGCGAGTGCTGAGCAGTGTGAGGAAACAGAGGGATAATTTAAGTGTACTTTTATATATTTTAAGCATGATTTTCTAAATTATGTAAAACACAGTCCAAATCAATGTATATAAAAGATCTCACCTGTATATTTACAGCTATTTTGCCATGTGTAAATGCGCTCATCTGTATTCAAAGCATTTAAATAAAATTTTTACTTTATCTTGTCGGAGCCTTATTTATAACTAAAAGATGTACTACCACCTTAAGTGGTGAACAGTTTTGGCTAATCACTTTCAAATGGCTGCAGAATGGTGTACACACATTTGTTATACTGGATGCAAAAGACGTGCGCTTTTGAGCAGGAAGAACAATGAGGGAACATAATGTCCATATTTATGGCTTGTCATTGGTCCTCCTTATTACACCCCCTTCCACACTACATGCCCCTGTTTTAGATTAGAGACTAACCATACAGGCCATGAAAAAATTGTGAGGAGGTGGAGCTGTGATGCGCCACTCCCTCCCTAGGCGGTAGTACAGCTTTAAATCACTCATGACAAATAGGGAATATTTGGGGTAGCCTTATTTCAACAGTCAACGCTATACACTTTGATTTTTACATTGGTTGGTATTAAGGATGAGCGGGCTCGGATTCCGCTAATCCGAGCCCACCCGAACAGTGCGGATCCGACAGGATCCGAGCACTGTTCGGGTATTTCCGGCGCCAAAAAAAATGAAAGTGAGGCTCTGACGTCTAAGTCTCGCGTCGGATCTCGCGAGACTCGGATTGCATAAATTCCCCGCTAGCGGCCGCCATTTTCATTTGAGCTGTGATCAGGGTATAGGGAGGTTGTAGGGTAGTGGTGCTCCTTCGTGATCAGTCCAGTGGTGGTTTATGCTTGTGTCCAGTGCTCTGTCCTTGCTGAGTCCAGTGGTGCTTCATGTTTGTGTCCAGTGCTCTGTCCTTGCTGAGTCCAGTGGTCCTTTTGTCCTGTGCTCTGTCCTGCTGAGTCCAGTGGTACTTTGGCCAGTGTCTGTCCTGCTGAGTCCAGTGGTGCTTTAGTCCTGGGCATTTTTGTGCTAAGTCCATAGTAATTTTCTATTTATTAAAAACTCCAAAAAAAAATGTAACAAAAAAATACAAAAAAATATACCAAAAAATGTAAAAAAAAATATTAAAAAATAATTTAAAAAGTATAAAACAATTCTAGAGCACTATATTATTGCAGTCCTGAAATATTAGTACTGCAATACCTACGTTCACTGTTTCTGCAGTCCAAAAAATAGGGACTGCAATCTATATTACTACGTTCACTGTTTCTGCAGTCCCAAAGAATAGGAACTGCAATCTATATTACTACGTTCACTGTTTCTGCAGTCCAAAAAAATAGGAACTGCAATCTATATTACTACGTTCACTGTTTCAGCAGTCCAAAAAATAGGAACTGCAATCTATATTACTACGTTCACTGTTTCTGCAGTCCAAAAAATAGGAACTGCAATCTATATTACTACGTTCACTGTTTCTGCAGTCCAAAAAATAGGAACTGCAATCTATATTACTACGTTCACTTTTTGTGCAGTCCCAAAAAATAGGAACTGCAATCTATATTACTACGTTCACTTTTTATGCAGTCCAAAAAAATAGGAACTGCAATCTATATTACTACGTTCACTGTTTCAGCAGTCCAAAAAATAGGAACTGCAATCTATATTACTACGTTCACTTTTTGTGCAGTCCCAAAAAATAGGAACTGCAATCTATATTACTACGTTCACTGTTTCTGCAGTCCAAAAAATAGGAACTGCAATCTATATTACTACATTCACTGTTTCAGCAGTCCAAAAAATAGGAACTGCAGTCTATATTACTACGTTCACTGTTTCTGCAGTCCCAAAGTGTGTGTAGTTTAGGGGTACGCTCTCTTGTGCTGCATATAATGGAGTACAAAAATTTGGAGGATAAAGTAGGGAAAGATCAAGACCCACTTCCTCCTAATGCTGAAGCTGCTGCCACTAGTCATGACATAGACGATGAAATGCCATCAACGTCGTCTGCCAAGGGCGATGCCCAATCTCTTAGTAGAGGGCATGTAAAATCTAAAAAGCCAAAGTTCACTACAATTAGTAAAAAAGAAAATTCAAATCATCAGAGGAGAAACGTAAACTTGCCAATATGCCATTTACGACACGGAGTGGCAAGGAACGGCTTAGGCCCTGGCCCGTGTTCATGACTAGTGGTTCAGCTTCACCCAAGGATCTAAGTTCTCCTCCTCCCCACCCCTCTAAAAAATTTAAGAGACTTAAGCTGTCATGAGCAACACAGCAAACAACTCTGCCTTCTAAAGAGATGGCATCACAAATCCCCAAGGCGAGTCCAAGGGTGTTAGTGGTTGCGAAGCCTGACCTTCCCATCACTGTACAGGAAGAGGTGGCTCCTTCCACCATTTGCAGCACGCCCTCTGCATATGCTGGAAGGATCACCCACAGTCCAGTTACAGATTTGGCTAATGAAGGTGTGAATGTTGTACACCGGGAGGAGGATATTGATGTAGCTGGCGCTGAGGAGGAACTTGACGAGGAGGATGCTGATGTGGTTATCATAAATGAGCCACCAGGGGGGGAAACAGTTGTTGTCCATGGGATGAAAAAGCCCATCGTCATGCCTGGTCAGAAGACCAAAAAATCCACCTCTTCTGTCTGGAGTTATTTTTATCCCAATCCGGACAACAAATGTATGGCCATATGTAGCTTATGTAAAGCTCAAATAAGCAGGGGTAAGGATCTTGGCCACCTAGGGACATCCTCCCTTATACGTCACCTGCAGAACCTTCATAATTCAGTGTTTAGTTCAGGACCTGTGGCTAGGACCGTCAGCAGTCCAAGGACACCTAAATCCCTTGGTCCTGTTGGATACACACCACCAACACCCTCCTCGTCAACTTCCTCCACGATCTCCATCAGATTTAGTCCTGCAGGCCATGTCACCAGCCAGACTGAGTCCTCTTCAATACGGGATTCATCTGAGGAATCCTGCAGTGGTACGCCTACTACTGTCGCTGCTGCTGTTGCTGCTGGTAGTCGGTCATCTTCCCAGAGGGGAAGTCGCAAGAACGCTACGTCTTTCACCAAACAGTCGTTTGCCATGACCACAAAGTACGACAGTAGTCACCCTATTGCAAAGTGGAATTTAGACAGTTGAAGGAGGTATTGTGGCCCTGGTACCAAATTGGGTACCGGGGCCACTCCACTACACAGTCCAGAAATCTTAGTATCAGATATTAAACTACGTTCACTGTTCCTGCTACATCAAAAAAGCATGAACATGCCCTGCCATCAACAAAAACAAGAGGTAGTGACGCGCTTGAACCCCACCCTCTATATGCTGCAGAGGATGGAGGAGCAGCCATCTGTGCAGTGGAATTTAGATAAGTTGAAAGGAGGTATGTGTACCAACTTGGGTACCAGGGCCACTCCACTTCGCAGTCCAGAAATCTTAGTATCAGATATTAAACTACGTTCACTGTTCCTGCAGTGCAGAAATATTAGTATCAGATATTAAATTACGTTCACTGTTCCTGCTACATCAAAAAAGCATGAACATGCCCTGCCATCAACAAAAACAAGAGGTAGTGACGCGCTTGAACTCCACCCTCTATATGCTGCAGAGGATGGAAGAGCAGAAAAAGGCCTTTCAAGCCTACACAGCCACCTACGATGGGCCACGTGTTTGTGCCGCCGACTTGTGTCGCTTTGCTTAGACATCCAGCTACCTCGGTGCAACCTTTTGGACTAAAAACAATATTGTTAGGTGTGAGGTGTTCACAATAGACTGGAAATTAGTGGAAATGAATGTTATTGAGGTTAATAATAGTGTAGGAGTGAAAAAAAACCTCGAAATATGGATTTTAGCACTTTTTATGCTTTTTTTTTTAAAAAAAAAATCAGAACCCAAAACCCAAAATCAAAACCAAAACCTTTTGTGGGGTGTTTTGGCAAAACAAATCAGAACCCAAAACCTCAAGCTAATCAGAACCCAAAACCCAAAACACCAAAAGTGCCTGGTGCACACCCTTAATTGGTATACATATTACTGCACTTACACTTTGAAATGTGCCTAGATGGTAAAAGTAATGACCAAGATTCAAATACCACACCTCCAAGGTGTAAAAACCTGGTCATTTTGTGTGCCTAAAAAGGTAGTGCAGATACTTGCTAAAAAGTAAAAGCTTTACAAATGGTTACCTTCTACACTTAGTGCTGTAGGAATTCTAGAGAAAAGTCTGAAGCCAGTTGCCAGATTCAAAAGTATTTTTTTTTATACATATTCAAACAGGGAAAGGTGCAGAAAACAAGTACAAAATTAGAAATCAGTATTCCAATAAGGGGATTAGGTTCAATCATGTTTTTGAGTCAGCAGAGAGGAGACCAACATGATATCCTCTTTCTCCAGTTTAAGCCTCTGAAGGTGATGACTCATTCCTCTCATATGGTAGGTTGTCCCTACTAGTATGTGTTTGGTGCATGGGAGGAAACCAGAGTACCTCCATACAAACACAGGGAGAACATAAAAACTCCACACAGATAAGGCCCTGGTCAGTAATTGAACTCATGACCGCAGTGCTAAAAGGCAGAAGTGCAAACCACCGTGCCACCATGCTGTGCAATATGGCAATTTTCCCTTGTGTTACTAAATTCAGAGTGAAATACCCAAATGGTGTATTGATGATATCTAGGAAAATAAGACAAAATGTGTTACATTTTTTTCTTTCACAAGTATATTTAGCATTAGCCAAGTTAACTGAGTTTGTAAAGTAATTTTGATAAATTTTTGCTTTTCTTCTTTGACATGTTTTGCATAGTTTGCAAAACTTATTTACAGGACCATCATTATAATAACTACTGAAAGTTTCATTACCCATTTTTTCACTTTTACTGTGACCTCTCCCATCTCATCTCTTATTCATTAGTGTTTCTTATGGCATTGCTACAATACCATAAGAAGCCCATCAAGCTGCCATCAAGGCAACTGTCTTGGTGACAGTCACACTGCAGAGCTCAATAGGAATGAGCACATTTGTTACAGTGCTTGCAAACGGTGTGCACTTTTGATTCTAAACCTTTGCCTTCTAAATAAACGTGTCATCATCATCAGTTATTCTATCTGTTTGAGTATTGTAACTTATAAGAGTACTGCCTAGCAACTCTATAGGTATAGGTACATATGTTTTATTTGGTGAACTGAGTTCATGGTCAATAACTGACAACTATGACGATTAACAGTAATTGTAGGAAGGACCAAGAGACAGGTGTACATTGGTTAGTTTTGGTTCTGCCACTACGGATGTTACGGAGCCAGAACATGAAGCAATAACTTAAGGACAGTACAACTTCCAGGAATATAAGTACTACCATAACCAAATAACAAAACTTACAGCGCTGGTAATTTACATTTGCCCAACTAGGGTCCTTGAAGTGTATATTTTTTGGAAATGTAAAGCTATGGATGGTTATTTACTGCATTACTACAAGCTTGTTACAGTATAACCATGGGTGAGGTGTTTTAAAAGGAGCTGAAAATCCTTACACTGTACAGAAATTAGAGCAATTGCTTTTTTAAAAGGTGGTATATATAAGTCTGCTATAAAATATTATTGTTTCACGAAAAAGAGGCATTTAATTAAAGGCAGAAACAAGTTGTTTTACGACACTGCAGGCCAACTATGCATCCAGAAACACTAAAACACAGATATTATCAATTACATAGAGTCGTTTATCCAACTCGCATATAGCTACACTGCACTTATTAGCGCTCATCAGTAAAACATATGGTACAATGACTTTTCCACTATAGGATTTGTTGTGGACCCATATAGAATAAAAAGTAATATTATGGTGAGGCGGACTGAAAGGAACCAAAAGCCATCTAGTGTAAATAAATTACAACAATAAATAGCCCTTATAAAACAGAAACGATTTAAATACTGTATATCTGTAATAAAATTAACATTGTCTCACAAAACCAAAACATGAGAAACATAACGATTATTTAAGGAATTGTGGTCAGAGGTATATGAGTGATCTATTTTACAACCCTGTAGACCAGTGATAAGCAACGTGTAAGCAGGGCCGCCAAGAAGAGGGGTACTAATTTCCCAGGCCTGGACACCTAAATAATTTTTTATTTTTTATCGTTATTTCTTTTTTTGCCAGGGTAAGGGGTGGTTGTTGGCTACGTCCTCTTCATTGGTGGGAGGAGCAGGGTAGTACAATAAAATAAGATTCAAACCTTACCTCATGATGGCGTCGGTGCCCCTCATCCTTCCTGCTCCGTTTGCACTGAATGTTGGGCATGACATTCTCACGTCACACCCAACATTCAGTTAGAAACGGTGCACAGAGGAACCACGCAAGAAGACAGAAGACAGAAGAGAAGAAAAGAGATGAAAAGAGATGAAAGGAACCAATACAAGCGTAAGTAAAGGAACACAGGCAAGGGGGAGGAAAGCAGAAATGCACCGGGTGATGAAGAAAGGGGGGGATGGGTCACCAAGTGATGAAGAAGGGGGGAGAGGGGGAGCAGAAAGGCAGCGAGTGATGAAGAAGGGAAGGGCAGAAAGGCACCAAGTGATGAAGAAGGGGGGCCAGGATGGCACAAGTGATGGAGGAGGGAGGTTAGGAAGCGGCATGGCACAGTGTGATGAAGGAGGGGGGGGGAGCAGCATGGCACAGTGATGAAGGGGGGAAAGCAGCATGGAACAGTGATGAAGGTGGGGAAAGCAGCATGGCACAAAGTGATAAAGGTGGGGGGAGCAGCATGGCACAGTGTGATAAAGGGGGGAAAGCAGCATGAAACAGTGTGATGAAGGGGGATGCAGCAAGGCACAGTGTGATGAAGGGGGCCAGGTGAAGGGGGGAAAAGCAGCATGGAGAGCGCAGTGTGACCACAAGTGGGCACAGCGTGGTTGTGATGAAGGCGCACAGTGTGATCATAAGGAGGCACAGCTTGGTGATGATGAAGAGGCACAGTAATGTGTGTGTGTGATGGCCCAGGGGGCTTGTGGTAATGTGTGTATATGATGGCGCAGCTGGCTTGTGGCAATGTAGTGTGTGTGAGGGAGGTGGTGGCTAATTAATGGGTGCTAATTTGTTTGTGGGGTGATGGTGGGGCAATTTATTAGTGGGGACTATTAATTTAAGAAGGGTGGTTTGAGGGCTATTGATTGTGGGGGTGAGTTTGGGGAGAATGAGGTCTCTTTATTAAAGGTGACTATGAATTATTTAATGGCAGTGATGGTTGCGGAAAATAGGTATATTTATGAAATGTAAATACTGTTAATTTATCACTGGGGCTGTTTGGAGGGAGGGAAATAGGTTTATTTATTAAAAAGGAATACTATTATTTTAATGTTGGGGCTGGAGGAAGGCCTAATTATGAATCGTGGGTGCTATTGATTTAACGCCGGGACTGGTTGGAATTTTCTAAATGTACTCATTTTCTTCCAAATATGGCCCCCAACATTCCAGGAGCCAGACAAGCTGCAACTAAAGAAACCTGCAGCCACAGGTGGTGAAAGTGACAAGAACAGGTAGGAGAGAGCAGGGCGGTCTGTGAAATCTTCTGATTCTAGTGGGACAAGCCCAATTTTTGGTGACTGTTCTGCCCACTGTAAGGTGTAGGCCAAAACTGTGAACTCTTTATGTACACACTGCATTCTTTATATACTACACTATGGCGCTAGATGTCCTGAAAGTCAGGAGTGTTGAGACATATATCACACTCTGGCGAGCGGGCACTACACCCTTGTGCCAATGGTGTACACAACAATGCAGGTTTTTTTTCTGTAGGAGTGTGGCCTAGCACTTTTCACCTGCTAGTCACGCCCCAATGATGCATAGCCATGCCCCCAATTGTATGACCACACCTACTCCCACTTTTTGCCATGCTCAACTATAAGGGGGCCCCCATAAAGTTGTTGTAATGGGGCCCTAAATTCCTCTTGGCAGCACTGTGTGTAAGAGCTGTAGGGCTGCACTGTGCAGAGGAGATCTCGTGCCGCAGAACTTGGCTGTCCCCGTTCTGATAGGATTGAGATCACTCTGCTGGGGGACTTAAGGTGAAGGCTCAGCGGGCAGCCCACTGCTGCTGTAGACCAATTATGAATCCAGACCCAGTGGCTTACAGCACTGAAACAGTCACATAATTTAATCCCAAGGTGTCATAAAAAAAGTGCACGAAAAAGAATCTGGATTTATAGGTCTTCAGGTCCTCCTCTAAAGAGATTCTGACCTCCAGTGCCATAAGGGTCTGACAGAAGCAATGGGATACTCTGCAATTCCCCATAGTTTTATCGAAGGGCTAATTATTCAGCTCCCTCAAAAGGGGGAACCTCCAAAGGGACTGGTGGGAGTCACATGGAGCTCACCAGGCACCTACCCTAGTTCTGAGGGAAAGAATCCATATGGTACATCAATACTCAAACAATCCAGATAAAGTAGAGTTGAGACAAAAAGTAAAAAAGAACTAAATGGACTCCCTGTTAGAATATAAGACCTAACTGCCAGAGAAGCAAATGACACTGTCTCATCTCAATTAGGTACCTTTAAACCCCATAAATGCAGGCAGCTCTACACTTGATCTAAGCCTACATCAGCAATAGATGTAGAGAAATATATATAACTTGTATACAGATATTTTCAGATTATGCAGAAAATCCGGGATCAGTGGCAAATTACAAAAAAGTGTTAAAAAAAATGCACAAGGGTACAGATGATTTAGGCCCTCTTCAAAACAAGAAGGACCCCTTCATAGGAGCCATAAAACCCATTAGCGGGCAAGTTTCCTCAGACCTCCCTTCGCTACAAGGCTAGTGAGGTTCCTTTACCTTGGGATCTGCTGAAACTTCACCTAGGCATCAAAATCTACTGTACCCCCAGAAGGAGGGACTTCAGAGGTTAAGGTAAGTTAGAACCTCCCTCACATCTCAGGGATCTGGAGTTCATAAGAACTTACTGCACCCTTTAATCCATGAGAAAAGAAATGGCACATTGACAATGAGAAAAAGGAAATAAATAAATAAATAGTGCACTGTGAATATGGCCACACGCTGTCAAAGGCTGTTGTTGTGATTTATGTACAAGGTTTTTTTAAAAAAAAAAAGTTATGAAAGAGAACCAATGTGCAGCAGTAAGTAATTCGAGATAGGGGGAATGTGGCTTGCTTGAGTTAAACAAACAGTAAAAATGTACTTCCTTTGTTTTCAGCTATTTCGCTTTTTTAACCTACTAGCAGAATACCCGGCGTTGCCCGAGATTTAAAGAATGTTTATTTACAAAAATCAATCTAAATATTAAACATACATGTAAATATCATGTTAAAATTGGACCAGTAGAAGGTGAAAAGTGAAAATGTCAAACTGTATTTGAACTGTATATGATGGAACGAACCGATAAACAATTACTTCAAAACAGCTTGATAAACTATATTTCTCGTTTCTTCATTTGGGGCAAATACATACAAATTTCTTGGTGATCCAACTCTTGAGCACACAACGTAAAATTGTGCATGAGAAAAGCAAGGTGATTCCAAGTTGACTCCAGCTACATGTAAAGATTGTCCTTGGGCCTTATTGATAGACATGGCAAAAGCTAAACGAACTGGAAATTGTAGACGCTTAAATTGAAATGGCATATCAGATGGAATGAGAGGTATGCGTGGAATGAAAGCATTGTCACCTTTTGTACAGCCTGTCAAAATAGTTGCTTCAATGACATGAGAATTGAGCCTTTGGACTACTAATCTTGTACCGTTACAAAGTCTTGGAGGATTTAAATTTCTGAGAAGCATAATGTGTGATCCAATCTTCAGTACCAGGTTATGCGGTGGCATTCCGGGAGGTTGTAAAGAGTTTAAAAATTCAGTAGGATAGTGCACAGCCTCATTTTCTTCAACAACGGTATCTATTGATTTGTATAATATGGCTTCTCCAGGCAACTCTTCTTGAATCTTTAAGTTGATGTTGTTTACACAATTATTTTAGTTACTGGATGAAGCGGCATTAAACCATTCCCAATATTTAACAAATGATGAGCAAACTGACCGTCCATTGTGTTGCCATGCAGAGAAACTCTCATATTTGTGGTTAGTCGCAAAGTGCGAACATGCCTCCAAAGATGTCATGATTTAAGGCATGCATTAATTTCATCCGCCATTGTTCCTTTTGGAATGACCGGCAATGTTTGTCGAAAATCTCTAGCCAATACAACAGTGACTCCACCCATTAGTAAATCATTGCCTCTTAAAAATTTAAGTATTTGATTGAGGGCCTGTAAAGCATTTTTGTGTGACATGGTGCATTCATCCCATACAATGACCTGACATTCCTGCAGAATCTGAGCTTTTTCTGTTCGTTTAGTGATATTGCAGCCTGGAGTTTCACTTCGGGCCAGATTAAGCGGTAACTTGAAAGCTGAATGTGCTGTTCTTCCACCAGGGAGCAAAGTTGCAGCAATTCCAGAAGAGGCCACAGCAATAGCTATCTTGGAATGTACTCGAATTTTAGCAAGTAACAACTTGATGAGAAACGTCTTACCTGTTCTTCCGGGTGCATCCAGAAAAAATATATTTCCCCTTTTTTTTGGAACTTCTTCCAAGACATTGTTCCAGACATTCCAGAGTTATGGTCGTTTTCGATGATTTTTAGGTGTTACCCCCCTCGCCACCCCTACCCTTAGGAGTGCTAGGGGTGTGTTGCCCCCACAATATTTGTTGTAAGACTGTAAGTCATATGTGTACCAGGTTTGGTGTAAATTGTTCCAGACATTCCAGAGTTATGGTCGTTTTGGATGATTTTTAGGTGTGACCCCCCTCGCCACCCCCACCCTTAGGAGTGCTAGGGGTGTCTTGCCCCCACAATATTTGTTGTCAGACTGTAAGTCATATGTGTACCAGGTTTGGTGTAAATTGTTCCAGACATTCCAAAGTTATGGTCGTTTTGGATGATTTTTAGGTGTTACCCCCCTCGCCACCCCCACCCTTAGGAGTGCTAGGGGTGTCTTGCCCCCACAATATTTGTTGTCAGACTGTAAGTCATATGTGTACAAGGTTTGGTGTAAATTGTTCCAGACATTCCAGAGTTATGGTCGTTTTCGATGATTTTTAGGTGTTACCCCCCTCGCCACCCCCACCCTTAGGAGTGCTAGGGATGTCTTGCCCCCACAATATTTGTTGTCAGACTGTAAGTCATATGTGTACCAGGTTTGGTGTAAATTGTTCCAGACATTCCAGAGTTATGGTCATTTTCGATGATTTTTAGGTGTTACCCCCCTCGCCACCCCCACCCTTAGGAGTGCTAGGGGTGTGTTGCCCCCACAATATTTGTTGTCAGACTGTAAGTCATATGTGTACCAGGTTTGGTGTAAATTGTTCCAGACATTCCAGAGTTATGGTCGTTTTCGATGATTTTTAGGTGTTACCCCCTCGCCACCCCCACCCTTAGGAGTGCTAGGGGTGTGTTGCCCCCACAATATTTGTTGTCAGACTGTAAGTCATATGTGTACCAGGTTTGGTGTAAATTGTTCCAGACATTCCAGAGTTATGGTCGTTTTCGATGATTTTTAGGTGTTACCCCCCTCGCCACCCCCACCCTTAGGAGTGCTAGGGATGTCTTGCCCCCACAATATTTGTTGTCAGACTGTAAGTCATATGTGTACCAGGTTTGGTGTAAATTGTTCCAGACATTCCAGAGTTATGGTCATTTTCGATGATTTTTAGGTGTTACCCCCCTCGCCACCCCCACCCTTAGGAGTGCTAGGGGTGTGTTGCCCCCACAATATTTGTTGTCAGACTGTAAGTCATATGTGTACCAGGTTTGGTGTAAATTGTTCCAGACATTCCAGAGTTATGGTCGTTTTCGATGATTTTTAGGTGTTACCCCCTCGCCACCCCCACCCTTAGGAGTGCTAGGGGTGTGTTGCCCCCACAATATTTGTTGTCAGACTGTAAGTCATATGTGTACCAGGTTTGGTGTAAATTGTTCCAGACATTCCAGAGTTATGGTCGTTTTCGATGATTTTTAGGTGTTACCCCCCTCGCCACCCCCACCCAGGGCCGTAACTAGGGCTGTGCGACAGGGGCAACCGCCCAGGGTGCAACACTGAAGGGGGGCGCAATTTAGGAATATTTTAGGTTAATTTGGTGAAAATTGAGGGTTAGGGGGGTGGCATTTGTCTTTCTAGCCCAGGGCGCTATAATTCTAAGTTACGGCTCTGCCCCCACCCCGTAATGAATTTCAATTTTAAATTTTTTCAGTTGCCTCCGTCATGTTTTAATACACTCGTATGCAAAATTTCATGATCTTCGCTTGAAAAATGTGGATTTGTATAGAAAGACAGACAGAAGGACAGAAGGACAAATTTTCTCTTTTATATATTAGATTATATTCTAACCCATATTACCCTTCTATGCAGAGCTATCCCATACTCATCCCATATGCCCCTCTCATCTATGTTCCTGTGTTTCTAAATACAGAGAAGATAAAAATTTCCCTAAATTACATATCCTGTATCATAGTGGGATTTTTTTTCTACTAAAGGTACATACACACATACATATGTCCAGTTGTGTTTAGTGTCTCTCTCCTTTTTCGCTTTATTTTCTTTTCTACATTCCCTAAGGTTATTTTCAGAGTGATATTCACTCCGGAGATCTATCATGGTTGGAGATTGTTCACAATTGTATCATTGGCCTATTGTGTATGTTGTCCTGTGGGTATGATAATTGATCACATCTTTTTGTTCCGTATAGAAACCTTTAGTTATGATTTATATCACACGAAATACCCTTAGCTTGGGTGCTATATGGTCTTGGTATTATTTTGTTTATGGTTTTTGTTTCTCTTTTTGAAGTTCACACACATACATACACACTAAACAAAATACAAAGCAAGTGGGGTTTAACCTTAGAATTAGCAGCTGTATTTTTTTTTATTATGCACAAAACCTTATTAAATAAGCTTTAAAATACTTATTTATGTTTTGTAGACACATCGTTGATGCAGTGCAAAAATGAATTGACTATCTACATGTTGCACTCCACTGTGGCACACATAAGGTTAACTACTGGCAAAGCTTTCCCTCCCACAAGCCTTTTCCTCTTGCAGACTGCAACCACTCCTCCTTCTGTTGATTCACTGGGAAGGGAGGGGGTGGAGGAACGAGCAGGCAGGGGAGCTGAAGGTTCACTTAAATCACGTACGCAGCAGCAGCAGCAGCAGCAACAGCAGCTTGGTGCCCCATTGCATGTTTTGGGTAGGACCAGGGGAAGATTTGTAATGTTTCAACAAAACCAAGGCACTCTGTTATTAGCCACTTTTTGTGCACATTTAGAGATAATTTTTTATCCTTATTCAGAAATTTTCCCTGGCTCCAAAAGCAGGAAGTGAAGAGAATCCAGTTCGGGTTTTCCATGTGCACTGTAATCAGAAAGAAGTGGATAGTTACTAGAGCCTCTCTCAAGCAATGCCGGATTCAGATAGATTCAGCCACTCGTGTATGTACTTACATCCGGGTTAGAGAGGAAAAGACAGAGACACACAGATGTTAAAAAAGTTTCATTTTATACTCTTCAAGAAAAGATTCAACATATAGTCAGATAACGTGGAAAGACAGATCGTGAGGATAAACAAAGCGGTTTTTTTCTTGTGTATATTAATGATTGTTTTTCATTTTTTTGTTTATTAGCTTGGAGGTATCAGAGGTGTCTACTTCTATTGGACTCATTTTTGCTCATTCTGGAAGTTGTGCATGGAATTTGCTGCTATTTTTATCTTGTGCTGTGATTTTCTGTTTTATTCCCCGCTTTTTTTATTACTGTACATTTTGGGGGTCCTTTTTGCTTTTACTTGGATTGCCTGAGATGTTGCAATGATCATGGCAGCGCAAGTGGTTTCAGCTGCTGTTCCGACCACCAATGTGAATAATAAGAGTAAAAAACAGGGTCTTCCTGGGTTGAATCAGGACCTAAACCCAGGGGGAACAGGAACAGGGTCTGGATCTATTACTGGATTGGTAGATGGATCTCCTAACAGCGGAATGAACAACAGTAATGTGGATCACCTCCACCACCACAATCTCCTGCACCACCACCTTCACCTGCTTCATCATCATCATCATTATGAAGTGAACATGGCAAATGCAACTTCATTATCATCTTCCAATAGTAATAATACAAACAATAATAACAGCAGCAGTTCAGAGACAGGGCTGAAGAATGGAAGAAACCCGGCAGTATCACCCCATTACCAGGTTTTGGATATGGGTGGTGGGGTCCCCAACCACAAGTTGAAGAATAGTATTAGTGGGGATTATCTTGCACCCATTGCTCACCCTCTTCATCACCATGCCCATCACAGCCAGGAGCATACACCCCACCATGCACCCCAACATCTGCAACAGCACCCTCCCCATCAACACAACCATCCACCCCAGCAACTCAATGAGCTGCAGCCTCAGCAGCAACTAGCAGGGACAGCACAGCAACCAACACCGAATAAAAGCAGCCCTGGAGGAGGCAGCAGTAGCAGCAGTGAGGCGTCAGACATGGAAAATCATCAGCAACAACAACATACTGGTGTAGGAGAAGAGGGCTGTAATAACGCTGTTACAGCAGGAAAGGACATTGCTTTGGGTAATCAGGGTGACCCCCAGCCTAGGAGAACTGGCAAGGCAGGAGAAGAGGATGATCTGCAGGTAAAAATGATGGTTGGGGATCCCATGAGCAGTCGGTATGAGCATACAATGCTGGGAGGAGGGCAGCAGCAAGGGAACAGCAGCAGCAATAATAATAATATTAGTGGCAACAGTGGATCATCATCTTCATCATCATCTTCTTCCTCATCTGAGTTTAATAATTATTATGGCAGTATATCAACAAACAGAGTAGGGCCTTGCTTTGATCAACATGGCAGACAACAAAGCCCTGGTACGGGGATAATGCACTCTGGAACTGCGGCCCCCAGTAGCAGCATGGTGGACCCCATGCAGAACTCTCATGAAGGGTATGGCAACAGTCAGTATGACCACTACCAGGGATACAGCAGGGCCACTGTTGCTGCAGGAGGAGGGGCGGCAAGCTATGATAGCATAGCCTCTGCATATGGGGTACTGAAGTCCCAAAGGCAGAACAGCAGCAGCACCCCAAGTAGCAGCAACATGATGATAGGAGAAAGGGGTGTCAATCATGGTCAACCACCTAGTGCTTCCAATGTAGGGGGCTTCCAGCGGTACCAGGGACAAAACCAGCACCCTTCAGGGGCCACCCCTACTCTTAATCAACTCCTAACATCCCCAAGCCCCATGATGAGGAGTTATGGAGGAAGCTATCCTGAGTACAGTACCCCTAGTGCCTCCCAACAACAAGCAACAAGCACACAAGGGAGTCAGCAGCCAGGGGGCATAGGCATGATCAAAGACATGGGGTCCCAGTATGGAGCTGCAAACACAGGCTGGGGAGTACAACAAAGAAATCACCCAACTATGAGCCCTGGAAGCACTGGACAAACAATCAACAGATCCCAGGTAAAATCATTTCTGTATTAAAAGATCAAGCAACATTAAAGTGTTTGTCTTTAATTCTAAAGCACTCAGCAGTCTTCTTCTTTTTTTTTTTTTTTTAACAAAAGTCTTTAGCTTTGTTGCTGCATGTCCTATGTACTTTTTATTTCCTTATAAAGGGTTGTAGCCATTTGAGAGCCT
The DNA here is from genome assembly GCF_038048845.1 of Mixophyes fleayi. Taxonomy (NCBI): domain Eukaryota; kingdom Metazoa; phylum Chordata; class Amphibia; order Anura; family Limnodynastidae; genus Mixophyes; species Mixophyes fleayi. The sequence continues at coordinate 247,640,330 of NC_134404.1, read as the reverse complement.
GCTGGGGGAGGTTTTGCAGTTGTGTCGTTGTTCTGGGAGACCAGATTTTCTAGATTAACAGACAAAAATGAGAATAAAGGCTCCAGATTGCATGCATCATGCCTGACAGAATGTTTCTGGGGGTAACAACAACTGAGAGACAGGGGTCCTTTATACACTGCAGGGTAAAACCAGTTGGTTTTCCCCCTTGTGCATCGCTGTAAGGTTTTGTCTTTGTAAATCTTTTAAACAGGATAAAATGCATAAACAGTCATGTTTGTTCTACCTAGCAAAACTACTCTTCTGTATACATCACTTGTATTACAAAAAAACTATTTTAAGTATTAGCATAGTCCTGCACATACATTAGTTGATATGTGATGTGCATTTGATGCAGTTTACACAGTGTGAATTTTGTGGTGACTAAATAATATACAATAACCCAGCTAATACTTGTCGGCATGTATATATCCGTTTAGAAGGGATATGTTATTTATTTTATTTATACCTTTTAGAAAGATGGAGTCGTTTATTTATTTTCTTATTGCTGGAAGCTCAAAGAATGGCTGCCCTTCATTCTGCATAGAGTGGGTGCTCTGCTTTCTCTGTTCTTTTTCTTTACATGTAAACATACTTCTCAGACAGCATAAAGAAATAAGCAAATTTCTTGTGCATTGTGTAAGGATGTGTTGATGGCTTTTGTTTGGGTTTTAATGGATTGGTAGCTGCAGCAGAATAGAAACTGTGCTGGATCTTTGATATGCTTCATGCTAGAAGCTGGAGTCTAAAGAGTGACTTGATCTCCTTTGCAAGGTTTGGAATTTGAATTGTGGAGGTAAACTGGCTGTAATAGTCTCCAGACAGCTACCTCTGAGTTGACATCTAATCTGCCATCTGATTGGCTCCCATTTCACCATTGGGCATTTAGCACTGCTGATGTAAATAGAATTGCTGAACAGTACAGTCAAAAATATTCTCTGGCACAATAATAATAGCTGGGCGGCAACATTTACTGACACGGTTGCAGGCTTTATATAGTATTAATTTAAAATGATGTTTCTGATCAGGCAAAATTATACCTGTGGGAATCTATTGCTTAGTCCCACCACCCCGTTTTCATTTTAATTTGCAAATAGTATTGTTTATTTTGATGAAATATTCAGATTGTATAAATATTTTTTTTTCTATTTTACCAGAGATTGTAATAATGTAGCATTTGCTAGGATGAGGCTTTCATAGGAAAAGGGCCTATCCTTTCCATGTTAAACTTGATTCTATAAAATGTATTTGCTCTGTCCCTAATAAAGCTGTGATCAGTGTATATATAGTGTTCTGGGTGTATAAAGTCATACAACCAATCCCTTCAGCTTTTACTGCTAAAATCTACACTTTAGCCTACTAATATGATTGTCTATTTTTCTTTTCTGTTTCTTATTTACGGTCGTACATGTGTCAATAATAAAAAATGTATTATAATACATTCTTTGTGTGTGTATGGCCTAGGACAGTTTTTTTTTTTGCTGTTTATTTTATGTTGCTTGGTTTATTTCATTTTTTTTCAAACTTTTGTAGTTGCTTGTGGACTACAAAAATGCATGCTTGATTTTTCATTTTGTGGTTTTTTGATATGCTACTTTTATAAGTAAAATGCACAGCAGACTACACAGAACTAACATCATAGATGTTTTGGGTTTGGTTTGCATTTTTGAGGTGGTGTTACCATCAGGGTCGGATTAAGGGAATGGAGGCCCCTGGGCTAAGGGGGCCTCCATTCCCCCGTGAGGGCGCCCCCCCCCCTGTGATTCGAGCTGCCCGCGCCCCAAACCCCCCCCCCTCCCCGGGATCCGAGCTGCCCGCCCCCCCCCCCCCCATGTGATCCGAGCTGCCCGCGCCCCTGCATCCCCCCCCTCCCCCCCCCCTCCTGGCACTTACCTCCTTCTCCGGCGTGCTGTATGCTCTTTACTGAGGAGATCTCGTGAGAGTGAGACTCACAAGATCTCCTCCGTAAGGAGACTACAGCGCGCCGGAGAAGGACTGCAGTGAAAGTGCTCAGCAGCACTGATCGCGCCGGGGGCGCCCCCGCCCCAGACCGATCAATACTGCTGCTGAGCATTTTCAAGGGCCCCCTGGATGCCATAGGCCCCTGGGCTGTAGCCCAGTTAGCCCTATGGTTAATCCGGCCCTGGTTACCATTGGCTTTTAATAATAATAAAAAAAAAATTCTAATATGCAATAAAGTTCTGTTTTGAGGAAAAATGTAATGTGTATATCATGTATTACTTGGTCAGTTACAGACCCTGCTGCTTGTTTCCCTAGAACAATTGTATATACTGTGGACATTGTGTGCAATGAATATAAATGTAATGGATTCAACATTACATTTGCTTGTAGACTATTGGCAGGATGGGGATTGTGGGTGCCACAATTTGACTTTTTACCGTTCGTTCACATTAAGTGGTGACACTACATACAGGAAAAGTAAAATGTTCTTGTATGTCACATCTTGCAACGACCGGTTTCCTTAACCTGGTGAAAATTTGATTAGTAAATGCAATACATTTATATTATTCCTGCTGCTAAATTATTGTAAGAAATGATTGTGCATAAAGCCTTGCCCCACACTGCAATGTACAGTAGCTAGCAGACTACAAGTCCCACAATCCTCATGCATACTTTTCCAATTAATACTGTTCTCCTCATTCAGCTCTTTCTAACCTTTTATTTTTGAGGGAGAATCACTGGAGTTACTTAAATCAGATCCATAATGCCCATTTGTAATATCTACATTTTGATGTTTTACACTGCAGTAACCATTCCAAAGAATCAAGGGCAAGAGCTGTCAGCCATTTTACAGACTACATTAAAGGAAGTCTATATATTTATTATATTTTATATAGCTGGTGGTGTGAGGGCAGCATGCAGAATCCTGTGATTTTATCCTCCAGGTTTCTTGAATAAAAAAACAAGGTATCTGTTGTATTCCAGTAAGATCTGGGCAACAAGTTGTATAACATGTATCCTTGCTTCAACAAATAGCCCAACACTTGCAGATTTGTCATTCACAGGCCAGTTTGTCACTTCAATAGTAAAATAGATTGACCTTTTGCAGCTTATAATGGCTTTAATAAGACACTGTTTTTCTATTCTGCAAGCTTTGTGTGATGCACAGAATTACAGTAACACTTATTGATGTGATTTGTGTTTCCTTGAAAAATGGGCCTATTTACATTTTAACAATATTTTATATTAAGTTCTCTCAATTCGCAAGGTCTTATTTTAAATAATGGTCATGTAGAATAAGATGATTAACTGATTGTGGCATTATGCTAGTAGTAAACATAATAAAAATACTAAAAATCATGCAAGTAAACCATGTCATATGGTCCTAAAAAAATGTTCAGTACCAAGTAACCTCAAATGATGGCCTTGTGATTTAAATATAGGAAAATGTCTTAACACTTTAATAATTAATTTGAAATGATACAAATGGTAAAAATACTGGTACCGTATTGGTGGATCTCCACTATGCAGACTTATCAACCTGGTGTTTTGCATATATCTTACTGCCTTATAACCTACTATATGCATGTAGTTCAAGTTCTGTAGGTGTTTTGGTAAGTTATTGTCTGTTATCAAGTGATAGTGCTGGAAAATATATTAATGTATTTGTCTGGTAATACAATGGAAATGCCTGTGGTTGTCATGCTCTTTCTTTTTGCCTTTATATGTACATTGTGTCGGTCTCTAACTGTCTCAATGCAGTTGTTCAAGTCTCTAACCTGTACTTCTATGCTTCCTGAAATCGTTTCTCTATTCACCTTTTTTTTTTTTAAAAAAAAATAAATATATTTTTGTCATTGTTCATGTTTTCCTTCGTATGCTTTTGTTAGATGATTTTTTTTTTACATTTTTTTTATTCATGTTTCTCCATTCTGCATTTTTCTAGTCGACTGTGTGGGTGTTTTTCTTCTGTGCCTTCTCTGTGTATACACACTGCTTGTCTGCTGTTTTCATTGATTTTACTTGTATTCCTCCTATATTATTCAGCTTTTATTTTTGACATTTTACATTTTGTGTTTTGTCTCTTTCTATATATCTTGTCTTCTTTATGTTTAAGAATCAGACTTCCTTTGTATCTGTCTCCATCTGCTTTTGCGTGACTTTCTCCTTCCGGTGTGTGCATACATTACTTGTTTGTGCTTTTATATGTGTGTCCTCCTTTTTTTTTCTTCTCTCTTTCCCCCCCTCCATGTTCCATATTGTTTTTTTTTTTATTTTATGTCTGGTTGTGTTACATATTTGTGTTGTCTCTGGGAATCTTTAACCCTGACTGACTGACTGACTGACTGACTTGCATCTGTTTCAATTTTAAACCTTTTATTAACAGGTTTTAAACCTTTTGGAAACAGCCAAAGTATCAATCAGCACTGATAGCCTGGTTTATACATAACTGTCATTTTTTTAATTTTTCTTTTATTTCAAATTTAAATCTTTAAATTGACGAAATTGTAATTATTCCTAAAAGGGTTCATTTACACAGGTGAATGTGATTAATCATTAAACAGCCCTTTTGGATGATCTTGTTTTTAAGGTGATCTACACAGGGTCATTTAATCACATTGTGTAAAGAAAATATCTTACTATTTTGATTAATTGTTTCCATATAATAGGGCAAACGATTAATCGCTGTAGCAAGAGATTTTCCAATTGGGAAATGGTCCGTTGACCTTTGTTGTGGGGCATGCTGGGATACAAGTGTATTTAGAAGATACATAAGGAAAAACAGTCGTCGCCCCCCCCCCCCCCCCCCCCCTCTTTTCATTTTTGCCACAATTAATTGTGCAGTTTGTTATTTGCAATGAATCTCTAGCATGTACAAATCTCCATTGTAGACTAAGGTTTGCATTATTGTTTTTCTGATTTTATGTGATGTCAACATGCATCAGGGTCAATTTAAAATGTCCTTTGTTTGTTCTTGTTGCTGAATACTGCAGTATTTCTAAGCATTATATATAAAATAAATAATTGCATTCTTTTTGGGTGTTGTGATTTATCAAGTGGGCCAAAACGTTGACACATTTGGAATTAAACATCTTCTGCACTTTGATCAAGATTTTCAAATGTCCAGGGTGTTTAACATTTTTTTGGGCTCAAGTCTGTTTGTTTGCAAGATTGTGGCTTGCTAATTAATCTTTATCTCTTTCATTTGTTGAAAATTATACATGGGATATAAGCGATGAATTGTATACTATCACTAATATTTATGCCACTTTTTCATTATAGTTTTAAAAACAATATTAGTTTCCAAATATGTGAATCCAGGCCACATACAGTGATTTTGCACTGTATAATTTATTTTATTCTGATATAATTATGTCTTACCACAAACACCACCTTAAACACCTACATTATATATAGGAAGATTAGAGAAAGGAAGAGAACAGATGACAAGGAATAGGGGGGTGGGAGATGGCTATTAAAACATTGTATTCTATACTTGTAATGCACAAGATAAGATAGGTAAGATGAATGATATACTGCATATTATCATCATCATCATCACCATTTATTTATATAGCTCCACTAATTCCGCAGCGCTGTACTGAGAACTCATTCACATCAGTCCCTGTCCCATTGGAGCTTACAGTCTAAATTCACCTACACACACATGCGCACACACACAGAGAGAGAGACTAAGACACAGACTGACAGACGTAGAGAGAAAGATTAGGGTCAATTTGATAGCAGCCAATTAACCTACTAGTATGTTTTTGGAATGTGGGAGTAAACCGGAGCACCCAGGGGAAACCCACGCAAACACAGGGAGAACATACAAACTCTGCACAGATAAGGCCATGGTCGGGAATTGAACTCATAACCCCAGTGCTGTGAGGCATATTATCCAGTTTACCGGCATGATTTAAATAGTGCTTATCTCAGGTTGATTCGTACAAAGCATGGGGTGAGAGAATGGTTATTTGAATGGACCCAGAATCATTTTTTTTTCTTTTCTCTAATCTCTGTAAAAAGGTCACTGACATTTATGTATAAATGCACATCCTGTGTGTAGTTATGCATATATTGCACTAGAGTATATATACTTCTTTTCCTCTTGTCAGACACTAAGCCACAAATACTGAGCCTGAGTTTCCTTATTCATCAGTTTTCCTATTTATTTATTTTCAACTGGAGCTGTTCCAGTCTTAACCTCTTCCACTGGATTGCTGTGACCTTCACATATGCAAATTAGCCATGTGTCTGTTTGAATTGAAACTAGCTGCCTCAGGAAGAGGTCTGCTTTTTTTTTTTTTTTTTCCCCTCTTTCTTTTTATTCCACTGCAAATGTGACAGCTATTCATCCCTGACCTGGGCAGAGGTAATAAAAGGAAATTGGATTCAAATGGAATGTGTACAGATAATACTGGAGAAAGCAAGCTTTGGGAGTAGCAACACCCCATCTGGCTATTAACAGAAAAGAGATCTCATTTTAAACCATTAAAGCGGCCTCATTTTTAGGTTAACCTGTACAGTGCTGGAGAAGCAAAACATAATCTATGCAGTGTTTTACTGTAGAGTTATGGGAAGGTTGCAATTTTATGGACGATTTATAATAAATTTACAATCTTATTTTCCCAATTTTTTTTAATTTATTTATTTTTTTTAGATTTTTTTTACTTAATGGTTAAAAATAATATACATGTATCTTCGAGGACTGGTTGAACGTAATAGATGACAAAAAACTAAGGCCTTATCTGTAAATATTATTTACAGTTAAAATATACATAGCTGCCGTTGAATGATCGGTTATATAGCGTGCTGCACATCTTATCATACTTGCTGAACGCTCCAGCATATCCAAGATCTACTAGCTATGCTCTGAATGGCCAAGTCATACACCAGCTCATTTGTAGTGCTGTTGTGGAGCAGCCAGATTACATAAACCAAAATGGGATTGTGCTGCAAAAGACTAGACTATATGCATACAAATGCAATGCACTGATAGACTGCTCGTATTTAGATATTTCTGAATTTTAGTTGACAATAACAGAATAAGTATTGTGGCAGTACATGTTCTGTTGTGCTGCTTGGGGACGCCATAGCTAGTGGCAAAAACACCTGGCTTCTCCAGCCATAGGATGTTCCACCCTTTGATAAATATGCTCCATACTGTAGTATCAGGCCAATTTCTCTATATTGCCAGCAATATTGCAGTGTTAATGACCTGATGGTGTAGGCCAATATAAAAACAAAAGTCTATTCGCACCAGAGTTTAAGATAATCTAGGATCTAAGAAAGCCACTTGGAATTTGTGGCTCAAGAAACAAAAATGGAGCTATAGCAAAAGCACATTTAAGTGACATGCATGGAAATGTGTCGTATTGTTTATGATGAGCACAAATTAACAAAAACTGGTGCCTAAAGCAGCAGCTTATGAACTATAGCATAAATAATTTTTTGGGGAGTAGTATCCAGTTTAATAAAACAAGAAAAGAAATAAAAACTTAAATTTGAAATGTGTTTGCATTTAAATCAATAGGAAGTTTATTGTTGTGACACCCCTTCTCAAATAATTGACAGCAAGGCAATGACAGCTGACTGCCTCCTGAGAGTCAATCAGGCAATTAATTTCCTAAAATGAAATGCTGATTGTACAAGGCTTCACTTGAGAGGCCCAGTGATTAGAATCAATTTAATAGATTGTTTCAGGTGGGACCTGATTAATAACCTGACATAAATATGGAGGATACACAACTTGCAGAATTTTTCAACAACTTATCATTTTGAGCTGAATAATTGCTGTCTGAGTTTTGGAAAAATGACCGCTCAACATGATGTTCTGACACTTTTTCATGTGGTATATATTGAAAGAAAGTAAAACCTGTTATTTTGCATGTAATTGTACATATTGTGTTTATGAATTTAGTTATTTACTTGCATTTTTTTTTCCATCCAACAAAATTCTGCATTTTAACGCTATGGAACAATGCAAACTGCAAAATAACAAAAGACCAAATTCGATAAGATTGAATGGGAAATATGGTTTCCCACAGTATCACCTTCAACTTCCCATCCCATATCACTTGGGGGGGTATTAAGTGTTGCTTTTAACAGCTATCCTAAACAGGTGATATTTGAAATGCAGTCTTAAATGTTTGGTTTCATAACAGAGATCATTACTTTTGTAACTCATTGTTCCCTATGTGATAGATTGTAAGCTTGCAAGCAGGGTTCTTTTACCTCTCTGTCTGTATGTATTACCCAATATTGTCTTATTTATGTTTGTTCCCAATTGTAAAGCGCTACGGAATTTGCTGGCGCTATATAAATAAATGTTGATGATGATGTGCCCTACTATACTAGCATTTTTTTTTATATTTTTGTTTGGCATTAGTCTACTTTAAAACATTGCTGCAATTTAATTGCCTTGTATGGAGGTCACTCAATTCATTTTACACAAAAACTGAATTGGCCTGTGAGTGTTTGTTATGCTGGGTACACCCTACAGGTTTTTCAATCAATTATCATGCCGAACACACAATAAGCGACTGCTTGTTCAGATATGTCACATTATTGTGTACGCCCTGACGATCATGTTTTATCCTACCAAAGCACAATGTATCATTTCATTTGATTTCCTAAACTGACTTGAAATCACGATCAACGATGGAACTATGTCGGGCAAATACGGAAGTGTGTATGCATTCTCAACCAGCAGTGCAGGCAGATAGCTGTAGAGTGTAAACAGTCACAATCTTTTCAGCAGATGGTAATGACAGATGAAGATCACAGATATAATGGTAAATCATGTATGTGTGTACACATAAATCTGCATGTTCATCGGGACTTACAGTTGTTGGTAAAATTGTTACAGAAATCGCATCTGCAGTAATTTTCTGTACTGTGGACCTAGCTTTACTATTCATCAAGGAACACATCTTATTTTTCCGCATAGTAAGTTGCGTAGAGTACTTTAGGTTAAAATGGGATACTCGCAACTCAAATAAGCGACCAAAATTTGGAAAACACACCCACCTGCATTCCTATAGGCAACGGAAAATAATATGCAACGGATCCTAAGCAATTTACAAGTTCCTTTACGTTCACGTCCGCTACGTTAATATAAGAGATGTATACGTCACAGCCAATGTGGGAGGCCCGACGAGTTTGTTTACAAATGTTAAAACACAATCCAGTGGGTATTTATGCAGGAATGTTATAACCTCTTTATTCCTTATCGGGTTTTACATTTTTTTGTAACCTTTAAAACAATGACTTTGGATTGTGTTTAATGAGCTAAATCCACACTCTGCTACATAAACACAAACAAACCTATTACCTATTATACGATCTTTCTTTTGAGTTGAAATGGGCGTAGATCATGGCAAATGCATGTAATTCGCCCGCCTAAAGAAATATGCATAATTAATCGGTAAAAATGTATGGTGTTTTATAATTCTATCTCGACCGTTATTAAAAAATGCATAGCGTACTCTTCCATAAGCGATACATACATAGTAGATTGTATACAACCTCCACACAGATAAAGGGTGTGAGTCTGGATTAGAACTCATGACTCCATTTTTGGAAGGTGGAGTAGCTAACCACTTCCGCAAAGTTCTTTTTGAAAAAAGAGTAAGAAGATCAACAATACAGCATGCGTGCTATAGATGAACGTTCTAGTTAATAGTACTCTTCATTAGTAATCCAAAATACATGCAAATTATGAATCTCACAGGTAGTTTAGTGGTTAGCGCTTTGGTCTCACAAAAGTGGCGTCATGAGTTCAAATACCAAGCATGCCCATAGCATCTGTGTGCAGCTTGTGGACTTTATTCATTAATCAAAGAAACACCACAGGAACTTGGCACAAACAAGTTTGTTTTTTAATTTGGCATTCAAAAGATATCTACTACACGCTTGACCACCATGACAAATATGCCCTCATATCTTTTTTTTTTTTTTTTTTTTTTTATATAATCTGTTTTTATTGAAATGAAACAGCATATACAAATGTATGCAACAACATTAGCTCAAAATTATAGTACTTTAGACTTTCCATTGCACTACAACAATTGCAGGTTCACCCACGATGATGTGGGTCTGCTTAACCCTTATCAAGGGAGAAAATAAAATAAAATAATGTGGATAGGGGATAGAGAGATAGAACGGGAAAGGTGGGAGGGTAGACATGGGAGAGAGAGGAGGGGGTTTGTTGGGCTTCATACATTCCACTGAGCGAACAACACTGTATCTTTAAACTCGATCCATTCCGACCACAGTATGTAGAATGCTCTAATTTTATCCTCTGCCGAATAAATTACTTCATCTAAATACTGAGATAATATGTAACCTAACACATCCAAGACTAATACAAGTGGTCAAAACATAGGCTAGGACCATAACCAACATAATTTTGCAAATGTTCTAACTAAAGGCTGTCTGCAAGGAGCGACCTCTCCCCCTCCATCCATCCCCCCTCAAAGAAAACAATGAAAAGACACAAAGTCCCAGAATGTATATCCGAGCTGGCTCGGTAGACAGACCACAGAAAGCTGTTAATTCTCTTCCGTGGCCTTTCGACCGCTTTCCTGACGATCAAACACTGTCAACCTGTGGAAACAAATACAGAAAAAGGGAGAAGAGGAGGGGGAGGTGCAGTGGAAGGGAGAGACAAGGAAACATGAATGACAAATGGCTTGTCTGCAAGGCATCTTTACTGTGTTCAATATATAGAAACAAAAAGCAACAAGCAACGCAGGCCCTCCTGGGTCATCTCCCTGTAGCATTGAGTCTCATGAGACCATTATTAGTTGGTCAAGTGCCCTCTTGATTTGGCTGACTTTGGCGCTTTTGAGGAGCCTTCCCTGTCCTGCCGACCCGTCGAAACCTTTCCGCTCCCTGTGGAGCATCCATCAGCATCAGATGTGAAAAAGACTCTTGCCATTCTGGAAGTGTAACACGTGGGATACCCAGTGATGAGCAGAACTCCGAAAGGCCTGATGGTTCCACCAGAGCAGTCGATTTGCCTTCATGGACCACCTGCAGTTGGAAGGGGAAGCCCCAGCGATACTTAATGTTGTTCTTCCGTAGTTCTTCTGTAAGGGGCTATAACATCCACCTTTGCTGGAGCGTGTGCCATGATAAGTCCTGAGAGACCTGGATCTCTTGACCGTTAAATTGGAGGCCATCCAGACATCGCAGCTTACGCAAAATCTCAACTTTTTGTGTGAGGTAATGCAAGCGACAAATGACATCCCTAGGCCTTTCTGAAGGAGCCCCTCGTGGGCGCAGCGCCCTATGTGCTCTATCAAAGGTAATGACATTCTCCGGCTGAATCTCTAGTATTTTGTTGAATATTTTCGTGAGGGCATCCACCAGGCCTAGTACAGGGACTTCCTCAGTGAGACCCTTTATCCTCAGATTATCTCTGCGGCCTCGATTATCCATGTCATCCATCTTACAATGTAGCCACTGTAGAGCCTTTCCCTGGCCCGACACTGGATCGAAGAGTAGTAAATCGGCTCTCCTCTGCCTCTTTGCTTTCCTCCAACCGATGACCCAGGTGCGCCAGATCTGCTTGAAGTGTAGCCACCTCCTTCAACCTGGTTTCTAATGTCTCAAAATCCTTTTTGGAAGGGACCTCTTGTTTAGTTGGCAGAGTCCGGAGCATGCCCATGATCTGGGATAGTTCTAGCTGGTCTTTGGCTGGGGAGACCTCAGCGGCCTGGGACACGGCTACGTGGGAGTCAGGTGTAGATGGTTCAGAATGGCTAGTGGATGAAGCCATGTCACTCGCTTCTAATCCAGTTGAAGATTTCAGAAAAGCACGCGGGTTTGAGCGCTGAGGTGTAGCCACAGGTTGTTTAGAAACTTTCTTGGTGGAGCCTCTCTTATACTTGCCCATCTGGGCTTCTAACAAGCACACTTGGCAGGTTGCAAAGACTGGTCTTCCTCAGCAGTACTATGGCATATAGATGAGTTGTCACTAGACCCGTACCCCCATTTGGAGTCTAGACAGCCATGTCGGGTACAGGAATATGGGATGTGCTTTTGAGCCGGCATAGCAAGAAATGCCAGGAAACCCTCAGCATCCACACATCTACTGGATCATCGAGGCGACAGGAACCATAAAATGATCACTCCTAACGCCGTCTCTTGTGCCTCAACCAACGTGGTCAGGCTCGAAAAAGCTGTGATGTTATTATGTGTATATATCTGAAGTACAGTCTCTGCAGTTTGCTCAGATCACAACAAGGTGGCATCAGTCTGCCAGGTTTCCTGTAATCATGCCATTTCATGTAAATGCCAGAAATCTCCCTCCTGATCTCTGCTCCTCTAAGAGGGACACTTGCGGGGGATTAGTTCCAGGGGGTACCCGCTACTGCTTGTGAGCCCTGGTATATAGTATGGAAGAACTGCCTATTCCCATATGATCAGCCCCGTGGATGAAGTCCGGCAGCCGCGGACCGGAAGTAGCGGCCCGAATACTGTAAGTGACTGTCTGTGATCCACCTGCGTGTCTCTGGCCTCGAAACAGGTATGTGTCAGCCTAGGAGGGGGTCCCGCTGTGTAGTGTGTCCCACATGAGACCCGCTGAGGGCAATATGGGGAGCGTCAGTTACCGAGGTCTCCTCCACATGGGGACTCGACGAGGCAGCCTCCAGAACCCCTGTGCAGGTGAAAGATGGCCCCAATCGCGGCAGCACCCACCTTTAGTGACGCTAGAGACTCCCCGTGGGCATCAGGATACCAGATGGCGCTCGATGGGGAACTCAAGAGGCAAAATATCAAAATATCTGGAGCACAGAGGGAGAGCTCAGCTCAGTGCGTCTACCCGAGATGGCGTCCAGACCACGTCCCCCCCTGCCCTCATATTTTACATGTATGTCCCTCAAATGCAACTTTCGTAGGCCTTTTTTTTTGTTTCTTCTGCCTGACAATGTTAATAGCCCACAGTTCACATTCACATTATTGTGTGCATGCGCTGACATTTATCACTAGGAATGGCCTAAGAGGTGGACACAGTCGTTTAACATGATGGTTTGAGTCGCTTGCAATTCTGCCTTACAGCACTAAGGTCATGAGTTCTATTCCCAACCATGGACTTCTGTGTGGAGTTTGGATGTTCTCTTCAATGTTTGCATGGGTTTACTCTGACGCTGTAAGTTAACATTTGACTACCACTCCAGTGCCCCATGATTTTGGGAAGTAGTTAATTTTGTGTGGCATTTGCCATATACCTTCCTTAATGAATCTGGCCCCCAGGGCACATTATGTGCATGTTATTACTACGGATGGCCTACCTCTTGGAGGGGTGGATTGTTGTTGGAGGGCACACATTCCTTTTTGTCATCATGTACTGATTGTGTTTGTATGTTATCTAACCATCTTGTGTCAAAAAATACTATAGCCAACCCCGGGTCAGCATGGTGGCTTAGTATCTAGCACCTCTGCCTCCCTGTGTTGGTATCATGAGTTTGATTCCTGAACGTTGCCTTATGTGTATGGAGTTACTTTTCTTCCCATGTTACTGTGGATTTCCTTAAAAAGTCCCAATCAATACTTAGTATCTTCATTTGCTGCAAGGCACAATTAGTGGCGCCATATAAATGTTGCAATAATGAACATAATGAAGTAGTAGTAACTAAGGGCAATAAAGAATGGATATTGGAATCAAACAATTACAACATTTAAGCTAGATTGTTTTTACCCACATGTTGTGCAATTTTAATATATTAATAGACACCCACACACCACTGATTATGTTTGATTAGCTTATATAATTTAAAAAAATGTGTAAAACTTTAAACTATGTACAAGGACAAAAAAAAATAAACTATTTACAAAAAAAAGAAAAAAATCAATTGTACATACTTGACCATAATTGGGTCTGGTTTTTTTTCTTTTTTGTGAATATTCAAAAAAATTATAATTTATTTTTATTTTTTTTATAATATTTTTTTATTTTACCCCTAATTTGGGACAACGATAGGGGAGGGCCGGGCCACATCGCAAAGTCATCAACGTCAGTTGTAAAAGAAAAAAGAAAAACCAATAAATCCCTGGCAACCTAATTGTGAAAACAGACAGGAGTTAGCAGAGATGTGTACTGTCATATTACTTTAAAATGACGGCAATGTATAATGGAATGCCATATATATATATATATATATATATATATATATATATATATATATATATATATATATATATATAAATATAAATGTCTAGTGACGTGTGTTAGTCTGTCTGTGTGTGGGAAAAAATAAAACCAAGCTGCAGCGCCACCTGCTGGGCGGAGTTATACACTGACCTACTAAATTCTTAGTGTGTGTGGGAAAAAAAAATTCAGAAAGGGCTGAAATTTGGTATACTAAGATGTTTTTAACTTGTTAATTTAATTTGTTAATTGTTAAAAGTGTTTATAAAAATTTTAAAAAAATATATATATATTTCTTGAAGGAGAAGTGACAGTGGGGAGTGGTTGGTGGTTGAGGCCTGGGCTATGGCCCAAATGCATGACAAGAACCTTTTTAACACCTTGAGTAGCTTGATTTGACTAGAATGCATGAGTATCATGCACGGGTTAACTTGTATGTATGTATGTATATATATATATGTGTATATGTATGTGTATAATATATATATATATATATATATATAATGTGTATGTGTATATATATATATATATGTGTATGTGTGTATATATATATGTGTATGTGTGTATGTATATATATATATATATATATATATATATATATATATATATATATATATATATATATATGTGTGTATATATATATATATATGTGTATGTATGTATATGTGTGTGTATATATATATATATATATATATATACACACATTTTTTTGGGTGGGAAGGGGGGTGTGGAGAGTGTATGTTCTACAACTACTTTGTACTCCCATCATTATGGAAACCTGTGAAATATGTGTCATCTGTAATTAAACCTGTATGACATTGGGGATTTATTACCAGTCCGATGGACATCTAAATGTTACAAAATTAAGTCAAGGCTTTAATGAAAATACTTACTATCTTCCAAGGCCTCCATAACTTCAGGCACCATCTCGTACTCCTGGTGCACACTCATGGCCTCGTCTGCGGCCTCGGACTCCACTTCTGCCTCGGATTTACCCTCGGCCTCAGGCTGGGGCTCGGGCTCGGATTCGATATTCGCCTCACCCTCTCCAAAAGCCTCGGCCTCCTCCCACCTCTTATTGGGAACGGCGCATTCCCGACGTCTACGGTCTGTTGGAATAATAAAAAAAATTTAAGTGTATTGTTCAAAGATGAACCTGCTTGACAATTATATAGATGTTGTCTGATAATCATGTGATCTGAAATTGTGAAACGTAATATTTATCTCTGGTGGCAAGATAAACTTCTACCAAAGGATAGAAACATGACAGACACACACCACTTCACATGGCCTGTAACAAATGATTGCTTTTGGCTTAGGGATGTGGACTATCTTAGTGTCTTAGGGGTTAGCACTTCTGCCTTACAGCACTGGGGTCAGGATTTCGATTCATGACCATGGCCTTATCTGTGTGGAGTTTGCGTGGGTTTCCTCCGGGGGCTCTGGTTTCCTCCCACAGTCCAAAAACATACTGGTAGGTTAATTGGCTGCTATCAAAAAATTACTATAGTGTCTCTCTGTCTGTGTGTGTGTGTACATATGCTAGGGAATTTAGACTATAAGCTCCAGTGGGGCAGGGACTGATGTTAATGAGTTCTCTGTACAGTGCTAAGGATTTATAGCCGCTATATAAATTACTGATAATAATGTTAATTTTGAAATAGTCCTTTTGTGGGGCCCATCAGAAATCAACCAGACATATAATAAATGTCTGATTAGGTATATATAATACAGTAGCTATTTTTGTTTGACCTGCTAATATGTGAAACTCACCTAAGGACAACTGTGAGTGTGGACATGGTTTTTTAAAGATGGTGTTCAAAACGTTTGGCTCGAATAAAAACACACCTGCCACTGTAATATTCAAAATGTTTTTAAGCTAAGGTCATCAAATTGCCTTACTGGGTAGCACTTCTGCTTCACAGCACTGGGGTCAGGAGTTGGAGAGTTGGAATCCAAAACCTGCTTTAATGTTCTGGAGTTTGACCCTCAATCATTTAGGAAAGTAAATGTTCAGCCATCAAAATTAGGAGACAGGAGCAAAAGCAGGTTGCATTGAAGGGGGAGTTATCTTTCAAGTGTGGAGGAAGATTGATATGTAGTGGTAGGCCACATCATGTGATTTTTAATGTTTTTTGGACCGTATACTAAATAAATATGTTTAGACACGTTTTTCGGCGACTAATAGACAACTGGCTTCTAATTGTCTCCTCCCGTAGCTTCTTCAGCAGCTGCGGTTGACGCCGGCAGAGGTTGCTCCAGCGCCTTTGCAGCTGCACCACAGTCCTCCGGTGCTTAACCCCAGGTGAATGTGCCTGCGGACCCTTAGATAGGCCCGCAGCTTCATCTCATTGCTCACGTATCTGCCCGAAGGCATGCTGTCCATGCACTCGGTCAGAACACAGAGCTCCCTCCTTGCGAAGATGGCAGACCTCTTTTTTCCTCGCAGTACTCTGCGCTCTGATTGGTTATCTAAGCACATATGGGCGCGCTCATGTCTCACACAGATCTTTTCTGCACCTGTGTGTAAAATGGCTGCTTGTAGATCCAAAAAAATGTCGTCCATCGAGGATGAGACGAGTACTCTGTGCTTTGCAATGAGGAAGACGTTAGTGTACACTTGGTCTATCCATTAAATCAGGCATTTATACGTACCTGGTCTCTTCACTCCTGCTCATTTGCGATTTTGCATGGCAGACTCTGGTGTACAGGCAAAATTATATGTCATTTATCTTATCCTGTGTAACACTTTGAAAGTAATTGTGCTACCTTACATTTAGATACATGTTGAAGCAGCCATTGGTCTTTGCCAAAAATTGGCCCAGCATATGAATTACACACGCACACTTTCAGATCCTACTTGCAGATATTCCCAGCCTGATTCTGGTTTAAGTCTAATGTTTGGTTCTTTCCGGGACCATTAGCAATGTGAATGCTATTCATCATCATCATCATCATCATCATCAACATTTATTTATATAGCGCCAGCAAATTCTGTAGTGCTTTACAATTGGGAACAAACATTAATAAGACAATACTGGGCAATACATACAGACAGAGAAGTAAGAGAATGCTATTGCAAATCCAATGTTAAATTCTGATATCCAGATCGATATGAACATTTGAGTTTACATCCACACTACTTGTACCCCAGATTTTGAAGGTAAGAAATAAAAATATGACCGGTGTGCAGGCTCTCAATCTGTGTCTTTACACACATTTTGCTAGGCTTCAAAGTGTGCATCTGTGTGTTGCTGGAATGGAACATTGCATGACTGGACCAACAAACAATATAGTTGATGTGTAGCATATCACAAATAGCTTAAGAAGCCGGGATACACTGAAAAGGGTGGATAGTGTCATTGTTTAACTGCAGGACAAAAGCAGATTTAAAGGTAGTGTTGATACGGACTACAACAGATGCTGAGCTTGTGTGTGACACAAAGGCTTTGGACTTTATTGTGTCTACTTTGTATTTTGCATTTGTCTGTGGCCACGATTCCAAACAAAGTGGTGTTTGTGTCGGGAGTCTATTTTTGCCCTGGTGGTTTGAATAGGTCCTAGCCCAGGAAGTGTGTGCAACGCTTATAACATTTGAGGAACCAACTTTTACAGAGGTGATTGAAAAATTTATAGGATTAACTTCACATACCATGTTGAACTTGCACAATACAAAATCCGAACACGTGGTCCAAGAAAAGAGCATACATACTAAACACACAAATATATCTAATCTTATAAAGTTCAAAAGCACAACATAGAGAGTGTGATTTTAGGGGAAGGGCTCTATGTGGCTAATGTCAAAATAAGCAAAGCTCGATACAATAGCTGGTGCATGTATACATATACCTAAATGAGCCACAAAGGACTATAGAGTGATTGTTGTATATGATGAGAGGAAGAACAGCAGTGTAGTAAGCAGCAGATACTTCTTTGTGACTTATTGCTGACACTAATGCAGGGTCAAATTTATTATTAACAGACATGATTAAATATTTGCAGCACAATACATAGCAAGTAAGACAGTGGTCTTTGAGAGAAAGTTCCTTGGATGAAGAGCTGACAATCTGGGCAAAGTGAAGAAACACATAAACAGCCTTTTAGCATTGGATAAATACTTCAACGTGTAAGCAAACACGAAATGCAGAACTCTAAAAGGCAGAGCAGCTTTGCCTGTTGAATCTAAAACAAAAAATGAATACAGCAATATTAGCTCACATCTAACTTTAAAGCACGTACTTAGTTTATGCCTTGGTGCACATGAAGGTGCCTACTGTAATGTAACTTACAAAGTGTCTTGGAAGGCTCAGTACAGTACTCTCTGTAATAGTGGCTTGTGGGTTTTAGCTATATTTTGGTTTAGGAGTATGGTTTGTGTTGCT
Organism: Mixophyes fleayi; assembly: GCF_038048845.1. NCBI lineage: Eukaryota > Metazoa > Chordata > Amphibia > Anura > Limnodynastidae > Mixophyes > Mixophyes fleayi. The sequence goes on along the minus strand of NC_134404.1, from coordinate 247,621,808 downwards.
TTTGTCTGGAAAGTACCCAAAAAACCATCAAATTTTAAGATTGTGAATTGTCTAAGGTGGCAGAGGCAGACCCACAAATCTACATCTCCAATCTATTGGTTTTTAACAGTAATATTGTACGCAACACCCACACTTTACAATTACATATTATTGATCAGAACACTACAGATACTAACATTCTTCAACTGGCTTCACCATGGTCACATTCTTCAAACCCCAAAAGCAAATGCTATGGCACTTGGCCCTGCAAACAGACCATTGCTGGGTGAAACAGCCTGTGGTTACAAATGAAACATATTACTTGTACAAATGTGGCATTTTCGTCACTCTAATGCCTATAAATTATGTTATATACTTTAGATTCCTTGATGAACACTGTCCTCCTAGATATTTACTAACAATGTTAGGCATTAATATCTTGCCGTACATGACCATTATGCCATTAAATCAATTATATTATTCAAGCAGCATATGGGTAATGTTCGGACAGTTCAAACATAACTCTTAATTTTGACGCAAGGGCGTTGATGTTTACACATTAGCCAGTAGTTGGAATCAACAACATTTTGTGGGTCGGTTGACAAATGATTGACCCCAAACTTAGATGCATTTAAGGAGAATTCCTACAACATTTTCAACGACACTTAGAGGTTGCCATAGATTGTACAAGCAGGCCAAATGGAAACCATTTCATTAGGACAACAACACATGTATATTTATAAAGGCATTTGTTTCGTTCAAATATAAATTTGTTTTTTTGGGAGTTTGCTCATTATTACATCAGAGAGCATTGATGTCTTTGACATTGGCCCCTTACAGGAAACAGTACTAATAAGTGTGATTTACCTCAACAATATCTATCCAGCACATACTGCCTGCAGTTGGACCCTTCCTCTGATTCTCGACGTCTGGCTTCCGGGTTCCCCCTCCTTGTCCATCCTAGCAACCTTGTCCACCACCCCTGGATGGCAATATTGTGAAACACCACATACAGAGCTATGATGTCACATACTTTACTCGGCCCATACATCAGGGCACCTCCAGCCTGGTCAAGGCAACAAAATAGTGCCTTAAGTAACCCAAAAGCCCATTATATGACCGATCTGGTGGCTGCATGAGCTGAGTCCTGTGCAACATCACGCTCTGTGCGTGGGCTCAACATCGGAGTGAGGAGTCAAGGGCATAAAGGATATGAGTTGTCTCCTATGTAGGATGAGAGGAAAGACATAAGAAACAAACATTAATACACTTTAACACTAACAAATAACCACTGGCAAAAGCCTTACATTATCAAATATACACTACATTACATCCACGGCAAATTGACAGGTAAGTGAGGAATATTACCGAAAAGAAACCAAACATTGTAAACTAACCACCTCTTTAAGAATTAAAGGCAAACAAATATCATGGACCATTTTCTAAAGAGACATTTCCAAACAACGTGACTTGCGCACGTGACCTTGTAGAGTTTATTAACACTTTACAAACATCATGTAACCTTAAATGTTATGGAAACATGTTTATGAAAGATGCCTATATTAGCAGGCACATTTAGAAACGTGGAAAATTTGAAAAAAAAACCAGTCTAGTTGTAACAACTATAAAGAAAAGGGACATGCACTATATGACAAAGTGGAAACCGAAAATCTGAGGTCAAAGATAACATTTAGGGTACAGTAACTTTGAATTTGATGATTGTCTAATAAACATAGCAATAAATTGAGAAAATACATTAGTATAATTACCAAGAAGCCACACATCTCTATGTGGTCTGCCACCCCCTTGCCTCTGTTGTAATCTGCGCCACATTCCCGATTGTCTAAATGCAAAGGAGTCATGGGTACTCCCACTCCATCTGGCAACCAGGTTACGAATCTGGTGTTATGAGCGTTTTGTCGCTATCCAATAACGATTGTCGAATCTCGATTTGTGTTTCCAATGCACAAATATTTATTCTCAAAAAGTAGCAGAATAATTCAAGCGAAATAATAATAAATACAGCCGTTACTTATCGCAGGCGCTCTGGATCCAGCGAACAGTCATTCAATCCTGAAGTCTGTGGACAAGAAGTCTGTTCACTGGATGTGAGGCTCATGCTTATATGCAAACAGAAATACAGTAAAACAATGCAGATGATGTGGCCTGCTTCTATTGGTCCAGGTTTAAGGAAGGTCCAGGGGGTTAAAGATCATAGGTTGGTTTAATCTAAGGAATCCAAAGGTGGGGGTCATCTCTCCAGGGTATGAGCTCTGTTCTTTCCGCCATAACTCCAATTACAACCAGTCCATTAGCATTTTACAGTCAGAATCATATTAAAGGTTTATTCCCTAATATCAATAACTAGAGCATGCAATGTGCGATCTCTTCGCCGAAAGCATCGGACAACTGCTGATGTAAAGGGGATTAATATGATATTAAACATGACACATTTCCCTTAACCTGAACCATAGGTTTCACTAGTATGCATATACCTTCATTATTAAACATGAATTCTACTATATTTTGACATAAATGACTATGTGTTGCAACTACAATTAATGTGTAATATTTACAAATGTTTATTTTTGTGCCAATGTGTGTAAAAGTGTCGAAACTGTTTATTGCCACGTGTTGCGGCTGGATACGCTTTTTCACACCGTAGCGTGCTCTACGCATAATTTCAGACAAAGATAATCAAGTTTGCTCCATATTAATTGAAATGACTTTATCCAATTTGCTGACTTCGACACTGGAGAGAAGGGTCACATATGGCCTGTACGTTTATCAAGTGGAAATGCTTCCTGTTAAAAAAAAAACCAGAAGCATCTCCACTCGAAGGAACCAAGGCCACATGCATCCCATCTACTGCCCCTGTGACGTGCGGAAAGCCAGCTATGGTGGCAAACTGCTGCTTAATCCGCACAAGGGACTCCTCATCGAGTGGCAGATGGATAAACTGTGGGAGCCGCGACAGGAACGCCCTTAGCACAACCTTTAGCACGCGGCTGAAGGTGGCCTGGGACATACCTGCCACGACCCCCACTGTGGTCTGGAATGATCCAGACGCACAAAAATGCAGTACCGCCAAAAGTTTTGTCAAAGGCGGTACTGTTGTCGAGGTATTGCACATTGGCTCAAGGTCACTCTACACAATGCGCAGGGTGTCCAAGATGACATGCGGAGGATGCCTATAGCGATGGACAACCTCAGCATCTAACATCCCAAAGAGCCTGACACGTGGCCTGAAGATGCACTCCCTAGGAGGGCACTGTTGTACCAGTTGCTGGTTTGGACTTTGCGGTGGATCAGCCTCCTCGAGAAACAGATTGTTGTCGTCCAACTCCAGGATTGCCTGTATGTGTGACAAAAGCCTGAGTTTACAAACCAAAACATTAGGTGAAGCCTTTACATCTTGGCATTTTCACTGTAGACTGCACATATACCTATACTTACAACCAAGTCACAATTCATCTTCAAAAAAAGAAATATACCTGCCTCTAAATATACTATATAGAGAAATTTAGTGATTTTAAGGATCTCTGTAAGTCTAACAGAGACAAAATTTGTTTGGGAAAGTGAAATTTGACGAAACAAGAGAGAATGGCATTAAAATCTCTCCAGAATGACCCCTCCCTTGTCATAAAACCAGCAGACAAGGGAGGTCAAGTAGTCATTCTTGATAGATCAGACTACCTGAAAGAGGCGTATAAACAACTTAGGGATGATACCTTCTATTGTATATTAAAGACGGATCCTACAGAACAATTTGAAATTGAGCTTAGATATCTGTTGGAAGAGGCTAAAAATGAAAAAAAATATTTCAAAGGATGAATTTTGGTTTTTGTTTCCTACACATCCTGTTATATCGATTTTTTTTATTATTTACCAAAAATCCACAAATCGTTAACACAACCACCAGGGAGGCCCATTATTTCAAGTATTGGATCTCTAACATCCAATCTTTCTTTTTATGTAGATCATTTTCTTCAGAAATATGTTAAGAAACAGAAATCACATATTAAAGACAATATGTACATTCTCAAATTGTTAAAAGATATCACTTAGCTCCCTAGTTTTGCATTTCTCACCCTTGATGTTCAGGCTTTGTACACACATATTCCTCACGAGGGTGGAATAGAAGCGGTTAAAGAGGTATTGGAATTAGACAAAGACCTTGCAATTAATCATGGTCAGTTTTTGCTTCAAGCAATCGACTTTATATTAACACATACCGTATTTCCCCATGTATATGACGCTCCACTGTATATACCTATATAAATGTGAAAAATTGAGGATAGACATTATCCTCAATTTTTTCACAGAGTATTTGTGCAGCTTATACAGAGGAGAGACAACGCTATAGTGAATTCTGCCTTGCCCTGTCAGATGATTTCTCTGTCTGGTAAAGTCTTCTGTCTTCTCTCTGTCTGATCCTGATGCTGGAAACCCGATTAAGGTCCTCTTTGCGATGTCCGGATGCCCTTTCAGGACCTTGACAATCCTTTCAGACAGGTCCTGAAAGGCATCCTTTCAGGACCTTGTCAAGGTCCTGAAAGGACATCCGGACATCGCAGAGAGGACCTTAATCGGGTTTCCAGCATCAGGATCAGACAGAGAGAAGACTTTACCGGACAGAGGAGTCATCTGACATGGTAAGTGCTACTACCCCTGTATAAGACGCACACAGTTATTAGACCCAAAATTTTTGGGAAAAAGGTGCGTCTTATACATGGGGAAATACGGTAATTATTTTTTATTTGAATCAGATATTTATTTACAAACAATGGAAACGGCCATGGGCACTGGGTTCGACCCCAGCTATGCCAACCTCTATATGGGGTCATTCGAAGAGCAATACCTTTGGGGTGGCCCCTATGGGGCGAACCTGGTGCTCTATGGCCGTTACATAGATGATTTGTTTATTATTTGGGAGGGGGGTTATGAACTGGCCCTTCAATTTGTTAAATATTTGAATTTGAACACGTTTAATTTAAAATTCACTCATCATTTTAGTCAGGATATTACTAACTTTTTGGATGTGACACTTTCAATAGAAGGGGAAAAAGTTATTTCCACAAATTTCAACAAACCGGTGGATTCTTAATCCTATCTCCACTATAGAAGTGGTCATTTTCGCCCATGGATTACTAATATCCCAAAGGGCCAAATGAACAGGATTCATAGGAATTGCACAAAAATAGAAGATTTTGTAATTCAAGCAGATATTATGCAAAATAATTTTCTAGAAAGAGGATATCCTTGTGAGCTGATTGAAGAAGCCAAACAATCTATGTTAGAAGTTGATAGAAATGATCTACAGATTTCCCAAACTGGTTCTCAAATTAGATCTCGGGTGAATAAGGATTTAAACTCGAAAAAAATATACTTTTCCGACTTTTGTCTCTAAATTTAATAATAAGTCAGGTAGGATCAATTATCAATAATAACTTTACATTTTTGCAAGGAGATGGCATATTGAGAGAAGTTTTGGGTTCAAAACCCAAAATAGTGTTTAAGATAAATTGTAATCTCAAGAATCTGTTGGCCCCAAGTTTCTTGAAACCAGTGAATAATAAAATAGAAACAATCACATGGAAACAGAATTGATGTTATAAGTGCAACAAAAATATATGTTTGACATGTGGGTATATAGAAAATGGGGTCAAATTTGTGAAATCATCTATAAATGGTTCAGAACATACTATTTCTCAATTTATTGTGATTCGGTGTACGTGGTGTATGTATTGGAGTGCCCTTGTGGCCTCCAATACGTGGGGAGAACTACACATCCACTAAAGGTTCGCTTTAGGGAACATAGGTTAAATATCAAGAGAAAACTACTCACACATGGGGTATCAAGGTATTTTAAGGAACATCATAATAGGGTTCCTATGGGTATCAAATTACTGGGAGTGGAGAAATTTGATGCAATGAAAAGAGGGGGTGATAGATTTCATAAATTTTGCCAGGGGGGAGTAAAATGGATATTCAAACTTCAAACCATATTTCCTGAGGGTTTGAATGAAACCATTGAATTCAATGATTGGTATCTTTAGTTTAGTTTATATTACAGAGGTCACTTAGGGATTAGAGACACCAATGAATTTAGTGTGTTCCATGAGGGTTTCCCAAGTAGATTAAGATGTATCAATGTATATATATTTTTAGTTGACTGGTTTTATTACTGGTTTTATCACAACGATTGCAAAATGATCGCTATGATGTGTGAATGTAATTTATATTTAACAATTTATATGAGCTGATTTTAAGCAAATTGGTAGTTTCCTCGTTAAGACAGGAGATAATCTAATTAACAGTCTATATATAATAGGTGATAGAGGATGTATTGGAGATGGCTATGAAATAGTCCTCACAAAGAGGACAAAACAACGCTAATGCTAATCTGATTCACACTGGCAGACAACACAGATTGTTTAGGTGATATTTATACGGAAAGACCAGTTTAAAGTATTATTGTTGAGAGAACTGGCGGACTACATTGAAATTATTGTCAAGTGGTCTAGCGTATTACTGGAAAGCAGAACTGTCCTGTTAAAGACCTAAACGGAACATTGTTTCATCGACAGCGGCACTCTCCGGAGCCCTGAGAGGTGCGCACCTCGTTTCTGGGTCGCGGGACATAGGACTAGAGATGGGGATTGTTCTCCACGTGGATTCCGAATAAAACTGCATGTATTTTGCTAATTTCCACGCTATAAAGATACACTTATTATTGGAGTTACATACTTTTTTCCAGAGTTACATCTGGGTCAATTCCATCCAGACTAATATTTTACTACCGGACTGCACTCCGCATCTTTCAATATCTAGGAATATCGTCTTGGCTAATCTTACAGCTATCATCTGTGAGCATGAGATAGATATACTAGTGGTCACATTACTGTGATACTACACCTAGGGGTAAATGTATCAAGCTGCGAGTTTGCAACTCCAGCGATTTTCTCAGGAGAGTTGAAACTAGCCGATGTATGAAGCTGAGTTTTCATACAAAATCGCCAGAGTTCTGCTTCTGTCAAAATCGCTACTTGCAAAATCGCCAAAGATCAAACTCACCACTGTTTGCCACTGCAGCTATACAAGTCTACAATGTATGAAGCTGCGAGTTAGCAAACTCAGGAGAGTTTGCTTCTAAACACGTCAGATACAACACGCTGCTTGATAGCAGCGTGTTGTATCAACACATCACTGTTACACTGCCCTGGCAGTGTTAAAAAGTTAAAGAACAGATAAAAGTTTAAAAAAAAAAAAAGCGTGAGGTCCCTCCACTATTTATGCTTAACCCTAGTGCTGCCTGACTAGTGCTGGTCCCGTGAAAATCGGGGAAAAATTTTGCGTGGGGTCCCCCCGATTTTCACTTTACCAGCACTAGGCAAACCAGCCAGGGTTGGCGGCACTATAGCAGGGGGATGCGCGGCAGGGGTCCCCCTGCCATAATGACTAGCCAACCCTAGACTGTTCAGCGCTGGGCTGGATTCCCTAGTGAGTGGGGTCTGCCGAAAAAAAAGAGCGGGCACCCCCTAGAAAGAACCAGCCCAGTGCTGATAGCACTAGGGCTCTTCCTACTACCCCTCGGCTGTGGGTAATAGGGTAATACGGCGCTAAATGGTTAAAAAAAATAAACTGACACCAATTTTGTTTGTGGAACTACAAGTCCCAGCCAGCCAGGTTGCCAAAAACAGTGTGGCCATGCTGGTGCTTATATAACTACAAGCACCAGCATACCCACGGCAGCCAGGGCATGTTGGCACTTGGAGAACCACAAGTGCCAACATGCCCTGACATTCCTGGCTTGCTGGGCCCTGTAGTTCCACAAAGAAAAAAGTTAACAAAACAACAACACCCTCATACAAACCACACATATTTATTAAAAATAAAAAACCCACAATAAAGACGCTAACCGCCCTCTTTTTAACCACAACTATTTAATAAAAATAAAAAAAACCAAATACTTATCGATGATGTCTTCTTTCTTGATCCAATGTCCCTTATTATTTGTACATCCATCTTGCCGGCTTGCCCCAGTCCCAGCCATTTGTACCTCCATAAACGAATCTATGCCAACTGGAACACTTCACCCAGAAGGGGCACATATTTGTAATTTCCCGATTCTTTAGTCTTGATTGAAGTTAAAAAAAAAAGAAAGCCAGGAGCCGCCGCAAACACCTCCTACATAGTAGGAGGTCCGTTCCGCAATGCTTTTACGCTGTTTGCGTAAGAGCTAAGTACTGTATTATGGTATTTTCCCACGCTAGTGGGGAAATCACATATTACTGTATTTAGCGCTTACGCAATTAACGTAGCGCATTGCGCATGCGCTACGCTACTTGCGTAAGCTGTATTTACTGTATTACAGCTTACCCCAGGGGTAGTAGGTAGAGCCCTAGTGCTATCAGCACTGGGCTGGTTCTTCGCTCGTTTTTTTCGGCGAACCCCACTCACTAGGGAATCCAGCCCAGCGCTGAACAGTCTAGGGTTGGTTAGTCATTATGGCAGGGGTCCCCTGCCGCGCATCCCCCTGCTATAGTGCCGCCAACCCTGGCTGGTTTGCCTAGTGCTGGTAAAGTGAAAATCGGGGGGACCCCACGCAAAATTTTTCCCCGATTTTCACGGGACCAGCACTAGTCAGGCAGCACTAGGGTTAAGCATAAATAGTGGGGGGACCTAACGCTTTTTTTTTTTTTTAAACTTTTATCTGTTCTTTAACTTTTTCCCAGGGCAGTGTAACAGTGATGTGTTTGCCAAACACAGGAGAGTTTGCTAAACTCGTCAGTGTTTACATCGCTCAAAATCGCCAGAGATGACCAGCGATTTTGAACATGAGTCTCAAAATCGCAGCTTGATACATTTCCAGTTTTTTTTCCAAAAAATCCCGCGATTTGCCGCGATTTTTAACACGCTGGCAAACTCGCAGCTTGATACATTTACCCCCTAGTGTGTATAGGGACATTATATCGATCTGCCTACATTGCTTGTATTGATCTGCTTATATTTTATATTTTTACTGTGTTATGTATGGCCAGTTGTTCAACTGCATTTTTATGTTTAATTTGTGATATGGTTTATTAAATAATATTTATACTTTATTTTTGCAATCGTTGTGTAGTTGCCCTTTAGTGCAGATCCTTCTGTGGTTTTCTTCACAATCTCTCCATAGATACCTGATACAGTCAGTAATTATTGAAATAGAAAAAAATTAAAATAATTGCCGTCAATACTCAAGCCCTATTGAATGAGCAAAGGCACGATATCAGAGACCACATCACCATAAAGATACCGAAATAGAAACCCAACAGAAGAGTGTGTGTCACTGGATACTTACCACACCAAAACACAAAAGTCACCTTGTGCAAATCCAAAACATTTCAATAAAGTTTCTAACCCAAAAACAGGTAGGGGGAACATGGAATAAAGAGAGGTAAGAAAATGGTGACTAAACTTTTTGGGTAAAAACAAAACATCAATACTCAAGTCATAGTGAAAGAGCAAATACACCACATCACAGATCATCTCACCATAAAGAGTCAAAACAAAACACTACATAGAAAAGAGTGGGTGCCACTCGATACTTACCACACAAACAGCCAAAGCCGCTTCTTAAGTATACTAGTAATAGATAATAGATAGATAATAATTCCTTTGTCAACTCTAATCTGTTAGGGAGGGGGAGCAGGTAACAAATAGAAACAAGGAAAGGGGACACAAAATCAAGCAAACAATAAATATTTCAGTCTTGATGTAGTCCCTCTTCAAGGTATACACAGTGCAATAATGTGGAGAAATCAAATTAATTTAAACGACTTTATTCCTACCATCCAAAATCAACTATAGAAAAGATAATGTGAACCCCTTTCTTCAGCAAGTAGAGAAGCTAAAAGTTACGTTATTACTGGCCTATCAAACAATAAAACACTTTGCAATGCTTTTTGAGCTAATAAAACATATTTCAGGTTGTGTAAGGTATTGGTCTAAATACCTATAAACAGCATTTGTCTGTCTGTCTTGTACTCAACCAAGCCACTGAAACTCCCAACCACACTGAAGTGCAAAAAAGGCATTTTTAAAGAGAAATCTGATAACAGAATTATCTGCTGGTGAGTACGCCGCACTGCGAGGCCAACGTCAGACACACTGACGTTTAGAGAACGAGTGTGCTTATTTTTGCATATAAAACCCATCATGCATATTTTTAAGTTGCATTCAAATTGTGGTCAGTGTATGTGTTTTGTTTAATTACATATTTAGCAAATATACTTACATGTTTCTGGTGTATAAAGATCCTGGTTTCTTGATTGTAGATATGTTGCATAACCTTTTGTTTCAATGTATTCTATCGAACATATGTACCATTCAGTCTATACGGTATTGTGGTGGTTAGGCATTCCATCTGGCAATAGTAAGCTCATGAGTTCGAATCCCCCAGTATGCCTTTATTATAAATCCCCAATCTGACTTTAATATGACTTTCAAGTATGAATGCTTTTTGTCTCTAATATTTCAAAGTATTAACATTAATTAAAACTAATAAAGGAAATAACATAAACATTGTTATGAGAGAAGTTGCTGCTCAGCTTTTCATTCTATGCAATTTCATTCACATATTGTTTTCGCCACTTGAACATTGGCGTAGCGGTTAGACAATCCACCTCTGAGCAGTTGCAACGTGAGTTTGAATCCTCACCAACACTCTTGTTTCTGTGGGATCAATAATATTCTTCCCATATATGTATTGAGGTCCAAAGTGTCTTGGGTGTAAAAGTACGCTTGCTTTAAGTTGGCTCAAATCTGAAATCCGTGAAAATCTCAGAAATTATTTTTGATTATTATTAGCAGCGTTTGTTAGATGTTTGGTTACAAACACTAGCAAAGAACTGTTGACACATCAGCCAATTTACCGTATATACTCGAGTATAAGTCGACCCGAATATAAGCCGAGGCACCTAATTTTACCACAAAAAACTGGGAAAACTTATTGACTCGAGTATAAGCCTAGGGTGGGAAATGCAGCAGCAACTGGTAAATTTCAAAAATAAAAATAGATACCAATAAAATTATATTAATTGAGGCATCAGTAGGTTAAATGTTTTTGAATATTTATTTCAAAGAAAAACAGTAAACTAGCTCTGTAAGTGGAAAAGAGTCAACAAAACCAATATGGTATCAACAATAACTTTAAAAGTACAAAAACCTTAGCTCAATCAGCAACCAAGCTAAAACACAAGAGTTAAAATCCTTCAAAACTGGATTCCTCCTCATCATCTGTATGTCCAAACAGCGCTTCAACTCTATCTGGTGTGAGGCTATCAGCATAGACATTGTCGTCATCACAGAGTTCGCAGTCATCACCATCACTGCTGTCGTTCTCATACAAAGCGCTGTCTTCACTGCCATCCATAGCATTACTAATGCCACATTTCTTGAAGGCACGTTGCACCATGTCCTCTGGAATCTCTTCCCATGCATCACGAACCCACTTTGCTACCAATTCTATGTCGGGCTTCCTCAGATTTCCAACTTTTGTCAGTTGGGCTTGACCAGATGACATCCATTCATGCCACATCTTTCGCACACGGTCTTTGAAAGGTTTGTTTAAACACACATCTAGGGGCTGCAATACAGATGTAAGCCCACCTGGGATAACGGCCAAAGTAACTTGAGAAGACTTTGCCAATTTTTTTATGTCATCAGATGTGTGGGCTCTGAACATATCCCAAACTAGCAATGATGTTTTTTTCTTTAAGGCTGTTCCTGGACGTCCGTTCCAAATTTCTTCCAGCCATTTTTTTGTTCCGTCTTCATCCATCCAGCCTTTAATATGTGCACGCACTGTAATTCGTGGTGGGAATTTGACCTTTTTAGGCAAGGTCTTTCTTTTAAAAATAATGACAGGCCGCAGCTTAGTTCCATTAGCCAAACATGACAGAACGACTGTGAAATGTTTTTTTTCATTTCCTGTGGTTCTGAGTAAAATAGTTTTTTCTCCCAAACTTGCCACAGTTCTGTTGCTAGGAAGATCAAAGGTCATAGGTGTTTCATCCATATTCCCAATATCTCTCAGGTCAAAGTTATGGATCCTTCTTTGTTTTATGATGAATGAATGGAATGACATCACTTTCTCTTCAAGGTCTTTTGGCAACTTCTGTGAAATCTTTGTTCTTTGCCGCAAACATAAGGCAAACCTATTCATAAAGCGGGTACACCATCCTGCTGACGCAACAAAATTTTCAATGCCTGGTGCTTTTAATTTGTCATCTTTAGCCAATTGAAGGGCACGTAAGCGAATTCCCATACGTGTCACGCAGTAACCATTTTGACGACACTCTATAACCCATTTATGCAATTCAGTCTCTAGAGCTTCATATGAAGTCGTTAAACCACGTCGAGCCTTTTTTGCCTTTGGAATCTTTTCCAAGTCAGCTTTCATTTTCCGCCACTCCCTCACTTGTTTTTCGTCAACACAAAATTCCCTACTTGCAATACTGTTATTGCTCTCTTCTGCTCTTGACACAACCTTAAGTTTGAAGCCAGCTTCGTATGACCTGCGTTTTTGTTTTGGTCCAGGATTAGAAGTACTGGGATCCATTTCTAACAGGATAAAAAAAAACATCTAGTATTTTATGCACTTTATTATGCTCATCTTCTTTTTTTTTTTTTTTACTTTACTTTTATACATTCAGCTGAGACCCCAGGCTTCCACTACAGTGGAAGCACATTCATTAGAAACAGCGGCACCCAGCAGGTATGCAGCTCTAGATAACAGTGCCCCCCCTGTTAGGATGTGTGCATTGCAATTAGTGAGGGCATCTCGGCTTCTCATCAGCACCCCTCGCCGCTAAGTGCTTTGGCGCAAAGTCCAAATTCTTGAAGACACACATACTTTCGGTTGCTTTGTTTGTGAAAGATGGGTGATGATGCAGGGTTGAATATCTGGGCGGCACGGTGGTGTAGTGGTTAGCACTTCTGCCTTACAGCACTGGGGTCATGAGTTCAATTCCCAACCATGGCCTTATATGAGTGGAGTTTCTATGTTCTCCCTGTGTTTGCGTGGTTTGCTCCCACACTCCAAAAACATACTACTAGGTTAATTTTTATTACCGTACTTTTGCAGAAGAGACACGTGTACTAATGTTATTATAGTAAAATGATGGAGTTGTGTTTTTCTAATTACGGTACATCTTCCAGATATAACAACAACATACGGGTAATCCATTATATACAGTTAATGGGGGAAAATACCAACAAGACATTTCACATCCCCTTGTTAAATCCTAGAGGGATATGGGGGAATGAAGTGTTAACACACAACACAAGACATTTCATTGTGTCTTTTTTGCGATAATACAACCACCAATCGTTGATGGTGACTGCATTCAACCTACCAGGACCACAATGCACGATTACAATTCCACGGACACCATACTGAAGCTAAAAGGACTACAACTAATAATATACCGGTACTTATTGAACACTCAAGCGATGAGCGAGTTGTTCTACTGATGGCATGCAGCAACTTCTACATTCATGGTGCCTGCCTCCATAGCTTCAGCCCCTAAGTTCCGCTTAAGGGCTGAAGAGAAAGAGAAAGAAAATATTAACTTACAAGTTTGGTGAGAAAAAATCAACTTTCAAGAGCTTGGTGCCTGTTCCCGTAAGTTCCGCAGTGGAACGCATGTGCGTTCCACCGACCGGAAGTTCCAAATGCCGAACTTCCGGTCGGTGGAACGCACATGCGTTCCACTGCAGAACTTACGGGAACAGGCACCAAGCTCTTGAAAGTTGATTTTTTCTCACCAAACTTGTAAGTTAATATTTTCTTTCTCTTTCTCTTCAGCCCTTAAGCGGAACTTAGGGGCTGAAGCTATGGAGGCAGGCACCATCCTTGTTACGGCCGTGCATTGGTGTCCTGGAGCATCACCCGAGTATAAGCCGAGGGGGGGCTTTTCCAGCACAAAAAATGTGCTGGAAAACTCGGCTTATACTCGAGTATATACGGTACATAGCGATTCATTATAATATTTGGTTGTTAATAAAAAGATGTTTTTTTTGTTTATACCAAAATAAAAAAATGTTAGAGCTCGATATATGATTTTTTTTATGAGGGTTTTTTTCCGGATGCTGAAATGGGTCTGCCAGTACCTTAGCCATCCATTCCGGGAATGCACTCGGCAATCCATTCCAGCTGCCAGAATGGATGGGGAATGCACTCAGCAATCCATTCCTTCATACATTAAGGTAGGTAGAGCTGATAACTGGAATAGATAGGTGGGATCTGCAATATATATATATATATATAATATATATATATATATATATATATATATATATATATATATATATATACACACATATATATATAATATTATAATATGTGTCCTAGTTGTTCCACATATTCCGGAGAACATATCTGTGTAGCATAAGAAGATGCACTATAGAGGCATAGAAAACACAGCAAGCTTTACTCCAGACACACCAAGCAGCAGGGGGCACTATAGTAAGCTGACTCATTCCGGCAGTTCCGCCATTAACCAAAACCCCAAATCTCAGCACCTACCTGTTGACATATAAACCACTTTACATCGCAATTTGTTACAATGTTGGTTGTGAGTTAAAAGAGGGGGCTTTTTAAAAAAATGTAGACAATGTTTAATGTTTGATATATATCACAAATAAATTTGAAAACCCCCCAAAAAATAATTACAAAATGTAAAGTTTATTAAGATGTATGTATGTTGTGCATAATTAGTTGTGAGTGTTTAAACGAACGATACTGTTTGGACAGTTTAAATTGTTGTTTTAGCCAGCTGTTTTGGATTTAAACATGACCCTCAGCTGCACTAACTTTGAGCAAGGAGTTAAGACAACATTCTACTTAACTATCCTACACGGACAGAGGGAACACCTACTATTCTCAAGTCGTAACAAATAATGCCTACTCTTCTCAACTTATTTACGATCTCCACCCACTCCACACCCACTCTCTTCCCATTCCCATCCCTTTTTTCTCAAGTGGTCAGCCAACTTCGCAAATGCAGTTGCAATGAAATTTGAGAGACGCTTCCCTTACGCAACAGAGTAACTCAGCTTGCTCATCGGATTCTAATAGTTTCCACTTCACATCTCCGGTTTCTGGGCATGCACAGATACGATTATCGTATTATCCGCAAAATGCGTTCCTTGATGAATCAGACCCGTTATCTTTATCGGATCCGAGCATAGGAATTAGTGTACTTAGTTCAATTTATATAAAACAGATAATTGATCATGAATGCACCATGCCATGCATCCCTTTTCACTATGTAATCCATGCTATAGAAAGCTTGTTTTCGCTAAACATTACTTTAGCATAAGGACCATTGATCCCTATGTTACCTCAGTTAATACTCTGTTAAAGAGACACTTATGTACCCAAGCTTACTTTTATTTTTTTCACCTCTTAAAATTGTTCGAACATGAAAATTGTGTGTTATTTTTCACCATACTGTTGTACACCCTTATTAAAAACAGCAATAAGATAATCAAGGCTAGAAAACCTTATCTATTACGCTCTCTGTAGGATTTGTGCTGCTGTATTGCAGTGATATGATGTTTGTTTTTCTTCGCCATGAATTTTAGCACATGCAAATAGCATGTATTTCCCAACTGTCACAAGTGTGGTCTATTTCTTTTTTTTTTTTTAAATCTCTTTTTATTAAAAATTTAAACAGCATTTACACACATCTCATGAGCAGCACAGTGGCCTAGTGGTTAGCACTTCTGCCTCACAGCACTGGGGTCATGAGTTCGATTCCCGACCATGGCCTTTTCTGTGTGGAGTTTATATGTTCTCCCTGTGTTTGTGTGGGTTTCCTCCTGGTGTTCGGGTTTCCTCCCACACTCTAAAAACATACTGGTAGGTTAATTGGCTGCTATCAAAATTGACCCTAGTTTCTCCCTGTCTGTCTGTGTGTGAGTGTGTGTCTATATTAGGAAATTTAGACTGTAAGCTACAATGGGGGCAGGGACTGATGTGAATGAGTTCTCTCTGTACAGCGCTGCAGAATTAGTGGCGCTATATTAATAAATGATGATGATGTTGATCTGTCTTACATTGAGCAAAAAATTGAAGGTATTACAGAGAAACAAAGAGAAAGAATGGGACAATATTCTGGTATATAAAATACTATTTAGTATTTAGTAGTAAAACATGTAGGGAAGGAGGAAAGATAAAGATGGGTAGAGGGTGGGGAGGAAAGGCAAAGCTGAGGGCAGGGTGGGGGGGGGGGGTGTAGAGGGGTTCGCTTATTCCACTGAGAATATAATGGTGAATCCTTGAATTCATGCCACTCAAACCATATATAGTAATATTCCCTATATTTATCTCTTGATGAATAAAGTATATCGTCCATTATCCTGTAGGATTCTAATCGGGCAAACCACTCTTTAATGGTAGGGATATCCGGGGATCTCCAATGAACCGGAATCACGGCCTTTGCCGCATTGCTAAGATTTTTAACTGTTGATTTTTTATATTGGGAGATTGTCATTTTATTGTCGTTTAATAACCAGTATTTGGGGTAATTGGGTAGCTTGACACCCACTATTGCCTTAGCAACTAGAAGGACTGCATCCCAAAAAGTTCTTAGTGCTGTGCCCTCCAGCCATATATGTAATGGAGTACCTGGCGCCGACAAACAACGCCAGCACATGTTTGACACCCCGGGAACCATCTTAGCCAACAGGCTGGGACATCGATACCACCTAGTCATCACCTTGTACTGTGTCTCATTTAGCAGTATACTGACCGAGCTAGACTGGGTGCGTAAAAAGATGTCATTCCATTCTTGGTCGGTTAATGAGCAGTCCAATTCACTCTCCCAGTCTCGTGCGAAGGTGGGTTGTTTACTAAAGGTATGTTCAATGAGGATACTGTAAATGAGAGATAAAGTATGTCTAGGATATAGTGGGGTGGTACATAAAGATTCAAACTGGGTATGCGGCCGCCCCGCAGATTCCTGTATCTCTGGGGAGCCTAGAAAGTGGCAAAGCTGTATGTGTCTCCAAATCTCCGCATCTGGGAGTTCCCATTTGGACTGGAGATCGGTGAAAGGCAAAACCCCAGACACGTCCACCAGCTGGCCGACCCTATGAAGTCCCGCCCCTGTCCAATGTCTGAAAGTCCGTCTAGCAAGGCCTGGGGGAAATTCCGGATTGTCAAATATCAGGGTCAGAGGTGAGTGTCGTGAGGAAATGTGAGAAACCGTACGCAGTCTGGTCCATCTAGCCAAGGTTGGTGTAACAGTCGGGTGGATAACTTTAGGGAGTGAACTTAGCCATGGTGTGAATTGGAGTGCCTTGCCTGAAACGCAGCTCGCTAATCAGACCCATTGCTTGTCCGATCCCTGTATCGTCCAGTCCATCACTCTATTTAACATCGCCGCATCATAGTATAATGCAAAGTAAGGTAGTTGTAGTCCCCCAGCGTGCTTACGCATATATAATGTGTCGTGTTTAAAGCGGGGACGCCTACCCTTCCACACAAAATTCCGAACAGTCTTATGTAATGTCTTGAACTAAGAGGCGGGGAGGTGTATGGGAAGCGTGTGGAGCAGATAGAGGATCCGTGGCAATAAGTTAATTTTTACCACATTGACTGCCTATCAGGGAAAAGCCTTTTGGGAGCCAATTCCTCAAATCCCTACAAATTGTGTTGGTGATAGGTATAAAATTTTCCTCAAAAATCTTCGAATTGTCTTTGTTGATAAACACCCCCAGATATTTGAGTCGTGAGGGATGCCATGTAAATGAGAATGCTGGCTTCAGGCCTTCAACTACTGCCTCAGGCGCAGAGATGTTAAGTGCTACCGATTTTGAATAGTTGATTTTAAAGCCGGATAGTTCGCCATATTGCTGAAATTCTGATAGTATATTTGGAATCGAGATCACAGCATTAGTGAGGATTGCCAGGAGGTCGTCCGCAAAGAGAGCCAGTTTAAAGCTTTTGTCCTCCACTTGTAGACCAGAAATGTCAGGGTTAGCCTGGATAGAACGGGCCAATGCTTCCATACACAAAATAAAAATCAGCGGAGACAAGGGGCAGCCCTGTCTAGTACCATTTGATATGACAATGGGCTTTGACAATTCCCCGTTAACCCTAACCCTTGCCGTCGGCTGCGTATACAAGGCGGCAATTCAAGCCAGACTCAAAGGGCCCAGTCCCAGGTGACTGAGGACCCCTCGCATAAATTCCCAATTTACTCTGTCAAACACCTTCTTGGCATCTGTAGATAGCAAAACAGTTGAAATACTGGCTGTGTTTGCAAACTGTACTAAATTGATTATCTTGATGGTATTATCCCGCGCCTCCCTCCCCGGAACAAACCCTACCTGGTCGGGATGAATAATTTGGGTTAAATACGTTTTTAACCTATTTCCTATCAGCTTAGCTTACAGCTTAATGTCCCCATTAAGTACAGAAATGGGCCTATATATGGGACACAATGCTGGATCTTTCCCTTCCTTTGGCAAAACAGTGATCTGTGCCGCTAAAGATTGAGGAGAGAAGTATTTCTGGGCAGAGACAGAGTTAAAGGCCTGTAGCAAGAGCTGGGCTAGCTGTGCTTTGAAAGTTTTGTAATATAAGATGGTAAAACCATCAGGCCCCGGACTCTTTCCTGATGGTGTAGTCTTAATCGCCTCTTCCAGTTCCTCAATAGTAAAGGGTTTCTCTAACATTTGTATGGATTCCTCATCTAACGTGGGGAAATCTATGCGTTTGAGATATTCTCCTATGCGAGCCTGTTTGGTCGGGTGTGCAACTGTATTTGGTGTGTCAAACAAATTGTAAAGCTTAGTGTAATAGGCATGGAATGCCTCAACAATATCAGATGTGTGAACTAATGTGGACCCTGCTTCTGTTTTAATCTAAGGAATTGGGCTCTCTGCGAGCGCAGAGCACGGGCTAGAAGTTTCCTGGGTTTGTCCCCCCACTGATAAAACTGATTCTGACATTTACGTAGGTCATGTTTAATTTTATCAGACATTAATTGGTTCAGAGCCTTCCTAGCATCTGTCAATTCCGTCATATCGGAAGAATCTAGTGAAGATTTGTGTCACGTTTCTAAGGTCTTGATTTTTTCTATGAGCGAGTCCCTATGTGCTATTCTTTCTCACTTTCTGATTGCACCCATTTGGATAAGTTTGCCTCGTATAATGCACTTATGGGCCTCCCACAATGATATTTTCGAGATATCAGTGGTGTCATTAGTCTGGACGTAGTCCATTATGACCTCCTCTATCAATGTCTTGTTATGTCAGTCTTGAATTAAGAGTTCGTTTAGCCTCCAGGTAAAAGGTCGGCTTCCTGTCCTGGGAGTAGTGAGCTTCAGAAATACTGGTGCATGATCGGACCATGTAACCTGGCCTATAGACACCTCCGTAATCAGGGGCAAATGGTTGTGCGTGAGAAAGAAATAGTCCAGTCTAGAGTATGTATTGTGTGGATGCGAAAAGAAAGTGTATTCACGGTTTATTGGATGTTTAAGGGCGCCACGCGTCGACCAGCTGGTGTTTGTGCAAAGTATGCCTCACCTTTTGATACAGCCTACCGGCAAATCTAGCAGATCCCGAAGAGGAGTCCATCGAGGGATGCAGAACCCAGTTAAAATATAAATATATATTATATTATATATATTATATCACTATTATAGTGATGCCCTTCTTTATCGACTCCACCTTGTCCAGGAGCGTTTCTAGGAATACAGGCTGGTTAGAATTAGGACCATATATGTTAACAAAAGTATACATTTGGGTGGAGATTGTGCATGTCACCGCCAAACCTCTACTCTCTTGCAGTGCATGTGTGTCTATGTTCTGAACAGGCAAATGTCTGTACAAAAGGATTGCTACTCCCAGGGACTTATTTTCTGCGTTATTACTCGTGGAAGAGTGCGGGTAATGGCGGCTATGCAACCTAGGGGCCGACCCTTGTTTGAAATGCGTTTTCTGGAGGAAGGCTACCTCAATTTTCTTAGCTATGAGGTCGCGAAGTAATCGGGACCGCTTTTCCGGTACATTCAAACCCTTAGCATTAAGTGTGACACATCTGAGCCTATCCACCATTACCGAGCAATTGTAGGTAATAACATGTTAGCCACCACAAAAAGGAAAGATGTATGAACCCATAGGTGAATAAAAGTGGGGGAAAGTTGGGAGGGGTAGGTATAAGGGGGGGGGGGGAGGAGGGTCAGGGAGCCATAAATGTTTAAACTGAAATAACAGTATCAATGGAAAACTTGGAATCTTTGGCAAGTGTATAAGACCAAACCGGTAAGCCATATAGGACCGTGGTCCAAACATGGGCCAGAATATAACACTCGGTCTGAGAGCCCTGAGGAGAGCAACATCAGCGACAATCAAACATAAAAGTTGGTCTGCACCACACCTCCAGGAAAGCCCCGGGTGATCACAACTAGACCTTAACCCAGAAGAGCAGTGCAGCATCTTAGTTACACATATGCACTAACATAACCAATTTTGTAGTGTACTTTTGCTTGAACACATAACAATAAGAAAATACTTGAACCTTATAAACAATAAAAAGGGGTGATGGGCTAAACAGCTCCAAAATGGAAGCTAATTTATAGAGAGGATATATCCTTCATCGGGCATAACTTCACTAACCCCATTAAGCAATCAGCCCCAAAGGGGGACAATGCCCTGTGAGTCTCCCCCGGTATAACCTGGTGGATATTATAGGAAAGAAACATCATCAAAAAACAAAACAAAAACGTATTAATAGCATCTCCATAGCAATAAACGGATCAAACCACCGGTCAACCGAGCCATCTTGATGATCTATAGTAACATAGTTGATGAGGTTGAAAAAAGACACCAGTCCATCAAGTTCAACCTATTTTGCATCTCTTGCGATCCTGCACTTATATTTGAAATTGATCCAGAGTAAGCAACCACCAATCTGTTTCAATTGTGAAAATCCCCTTAGACTCAATATTGCAGTCCTATTTTTACCCTATATCCACTACTATCCTACATTTTAATTAACGGTTATATCCCTGGATACACCTTTTTCGCTAAAAATTTGTCTAACCCTTTCTTAAACATATCTATTGAATCTACCATCACAACCTTCCTTGAATTCCATATCTTGACTGCCCTTACTGTAAAGAACCCCTTCCTTTGCTCGTTGTGAAATTTCCTCTCCTCTAACCTTAGGGGGTGACCACGTGTCCTGTGTATAGTCCTTGGGGTAAAAAGTTCCCATGAAAGTTCTCTGTATTGACCCCTAATGTATTTGTACATAGTAATCATATCTCCCTTTAGACGCCTCTTTTCTAAAGTAAACATGCCTAAACTGGCTAACCTTTCCTCTTAGTGACTCCACTTTCACTTAATGACTCCATACCCTTTATCAATTTTGTCGCCCTTCTCTGAACACTTTCTAGTTCCAAATTATCTTTTTTATAGAGTGGTGCCCAGAACTGTACTGCATATCCAAGATGAGGTCTTACCAACGATTTATACAGTGGCAAAATTACACTGTCTTCCCTTGCATCTATGCCCCTTTTTATGCATGCCAATACTTTGTTTGCCATTGCAGCTGCTGCTTGACATTGAGCACTATTGCTAAGTCTACTGTCTACGAGCACTCCCAAATCCTTTTCCATTATAGATACTCCTAAATTAATTCCATTTATTTTATAGATTGCGTTCTTGTTTTTGATCCCTGAATGCATAACCTTACATTTATCTGTGTTAAACCTCATATTCCATTTAGCCGCCCAATCCTCCAGTTTATTTAAGTCCCTCTGTAGAGAAGCTACATCCTGCTCTGATTTTATTACCTTACAGAGTTTATTGTCATCTGCAAAAATAGAAACTTTACTCTCTAAACCATCACCAAGATCATTAATGAATATATTAAAAAGGAGTGGCCCCTTAAGACTTTTGACCAATTAGAAAATGTTCCATTTATCACAACTCTCTGTTCCCTATTCTCTAACCAGTTTTCGATCCAAGTACAAATGTTGATTCCTAGACCCAGTTCTCTAATTTTGTAAACCAACCTCTTGTGTGGCACTGTATCAAAGG
Organism: Mixophyes fleayi; assembly: GCF_038048845.1. Classification (NCBI taxonomy): domain Eukaryota; kingdom Metazoa; phylum Chordata; class Amphibia; order Anura; family Limnodynastidae; genus Mixophyes; species Mixophyes fleayi. The sequence continues at coordinate 247,599,722 of NC_134404.1, read as the reverse complement.
ACTTTGCAAAATCTAAGTAGACCACATCTACTGTGCTGCCCTGGTCTAAGTTTCCACTAACTTCCTCATAGAAACTAATTAGATTAGTTTGACATGACCTATCCCTCACAAATCCATGTTGATTCCCACTAATAATTTAATAATTTTATGGCGTACCAAGTAATTCTGAATACTATCCCTTAAAATATTTTCCAGTAGTTTCCCCACTATTGATGTCAGGCTTACAGGTCTATAATTCCCTGGTTGTGATCTCGTCCCCCCCCCTTTTTTTTTTTAACACTTTTATTTATGAGTTTGAGAACAAAAAGTAGTAAGCACAATGGATACATTTAGTTCCATAATAAACACAAAAAAATTACAGATTATGGAGCACATTTTTTTTTTCTTTCTTTCTTTTTTCTTTTGAATTGAAGGCATTTAAGGAACAGGTAAGTACATGTATAGGCACGAGGACGCAGGCCAGCACCCCTCCTCCCCTTTTTTAAAACGAACTATTCAGAAGACAGATTTTCGATCGGCGGGTCTCTGACACACATTCGTAATTCATATTATCCTGTATTATGAAAGCTTTTCCAAATTTGTTTGCGTATAGATTGCGGTAAAAGGTCTATTAGGCTTTCCCAGGAGTTAAAGAAATTTTCAACTCTGCTTTCTTTTTGTAAAGAGGATTCTATCCAGTCCATGCGGAAGACATGGTAAAGTTTTTGTCTAAATAGTGATAGTGTAGGTGGTTCTTTCTGAGCCCAGACCTGCAGAACACTTTTCCTAGCTTCCGCCAAAATAGCAAGTAGTAATTTTCTACAACCCTTGGTCACCTTAATTTCTGCTGGCAAGATTCCGAATATTGCCCATTCCGGGGAGAATGGGACATAGTTTATTAAATGGGCAAGTGAGTATCTCCAGATCTGGACCCAGAAACGCTTTATATGAGGGCAGTCCCACAAACAGTGTGTTAGATCTGCCTGATGTGTTCCACACTTTGGGCATTTGTGATTATCTGCCATACCTATCTGAAAGCGTCTGAATGGGGAGAGATATGCTCTGTGGAAGATTTTTATAAACATCTCTGAATAGGTCATGGCTGGGATTAAACGCAATTGCTTTGACAAGGCTTTCACTAAAAAGTCTGGGGTCATGGAGGGGAATCGTTCTTGCCATTTGGCGATTCTCGTCCCCTTTTTAAACAACGGCACCACATCTGCTATTCGCCAATCCCTTGGTACTGAGCCTGATGAGATTGAATCTCTGAAAATTAAGAATAGCGGTCTAGCTATTTCCGAGTTTAACTCCATAAGGACCCTTAGGTGTATGCCATCTGGACCTGGAGCTTTATTTATCTTAATATTCTTTAGTCGCATTTGGACTTCTTCCTCTGACAACCAAGTATTAATTAATGGCATGGTTTCATTTCCATTTTTATGTATTACTTCTACCATTTGTTCCTCTCTGGTAAATACTGAAGAAAAGAAAGTGTTTTAATACCTCTGCTTTTTCCTTAGTATCATTTATCAATTCACCCATCTCACTTCTTAGGGGTCCTATATTATCTTTTTTAATCCTTTTGCCATTTATATACTTAAAAACTTTTTGGGGTTTGTCTTACTTTCTTTTGCAACGTGCCTTTCATTTTCTAATTTAGCCAATCTAATTTCCTTTTTGCATGTTTTATTACATACCTTGAACCTGCGGAAGGACTCCTCTGACCTTTCAGACTTAAACAATTTAAATGCACGCTTCTTCCTTTGCATTCTTCCCTTACCTTTTTATTTAGCCACATTGGTTTCGACTTAATTCTTTTACATTTGTTTCCCATAGGAATGAACTTATACGTGTATTTTTCCAACAACATTTTAAAGACAGCCCACTTTTCTTCCGTATTTTTTCCTTCAAAGGCTTTGTTGATCCCTTATACCGTTGTATCTGGAAACTAATTTCAAATGAGACCATTTTATGATCACTGTTTCCCAAGTGCTCCCTTACTTAAATATTTGATATTACGTCTACATTGTTTGTTATTACTAGGTTCAGTATAGTCCGGTTCCTAGTTGGTTCCTCTACTAATTGGGACATGTAATGGTCTTTTAGCGTGCTCAGAAACCTATTTCCCCTAGCTGTACCGCAGGTCTCAGTACTCCAATCAATGTCCGGATAATTAAAATCCCCCATAATTAAAATTTTACCTAGTTGTGTAGCCTTTTCAATTTGCTGTAGAAGTTGGGCTTCCTCAATCGTACTAATATCTGGCAGTTTATAGCATAACCCTATCAGCAACTTCTCTGAACTTTTTCCTCTGCTGGACATTTCCACCCACAATGCCTCTATATTATCACCAATATTCTCATATATAACTTCCTGAATACTTGATTTTAATTCTGGCTTAATATGAAGACATACTCCTCCTCCCCTTTTATTTACCCTATCCCTCCTGAAGAGAGAATAGCCTTCCAAGTTGACTGCCCAGTCATGTGTATCATCCCACCAGGTCTCTGTAATACCTATAATATCATACTGCTCATTCATTGCTACTAGCTCTAATTCCCCCATTTTACCTGTCAGGCTTCTTGCATTTGCAAGCATACACTTAAGTCTATTGCCTCCCTTAGGTATTTATTTTTGCTTTAAAAAGGGTCGCTCCTTATCGGATATGATTCCCTTTCCCCCCTCTCCATCCCCTTGACTCTTGTTAAATTCCTCCTTACTACTTTCAATATCTATCCCATAAATACTTGCTTGCCCCTCCCCCCCAGAGCCTAGTTTAAAATCTCCTCCAACCTTCTAACCATCCTCTCCCCTAGCACTGCAGCCCCCTCCTCATTCAGGTGCAATCCATCACGACAATAAAGATGGCAACTGACCGAGAAATCAGCCCAGTGCTCTAAGAATCAAAAACCCTCCTTCCTACACCAATCTTTTAGCCACGCATTAACCTCCCTAATCTCCCGCTGCCTCCCTGGACTAGCGCGTGGCACAGGTAGTATTTCTGAAAATACTACCTTGGATTTCCTTGCCTTAAGTTTGCGACCTATGTCCCTGAAATCATTCTTTAGGACACCCCTTTTTCCTCTAACTCGGTCATTGGTGCCAACATGCACCAAAACCACTGGGTCATTCCCAGCCCCTCCCAACAATCTGTCCCCCCGATCCGCAATATGCAGAGCCGAGCACCCGGGAGACAACACACTGTTCGGCATGCACGGTATAAAAATGAAGGAGTTTGCCCGAGGAAATGGATCCACTGGAACAGACCACTGGTGAAATCTCAGGGAAACTCCTCCTTCAAGGAAAGGATGCCCGCACTTAACATGTATAATCAAGTGTTCCCTTGTGCCTGCTGGGTCGGGCGTTTTTGGGGTGACCATTTAGCTCTCCTTCGAAGTTGAAACCTGTCTTCGTGATGAACCTCCATCGCTGGATATAAGCGTTGTTGGCAATCCTGCCATTCGGCCAGGGGGATTAGCGTAATGTTCAAAGTGGTACAGAAGTCCGGCAAGTCCGACGGATTTCTAAGAATTGTTGATTTCCCATCATGAGTTACTTGCAGTTGGAGCGAAAAACCCCAATGGTACTTGATAGATTTTTTTCCGGAGCTCCTCCGAAATTGTAGCGTTTGCCAGGAGAGGTCTTGAAAGATGTGTATTTCCTGGCCGTTGAACTCCAGTCCTTGGAGACCCCTTAGTTTGTGCACAATCTCATTTTTCTGAGTGAAATAGTGAAGTCGACAGATGACGTCTCTAGGCCTTTCCGTTGGAACCCCCCTTGGATGTAGTGCCCTATGGACCCTGTCGAATACAATTATATATTCTGGTTGAGGGGCTTCATTGAACATCTTTGTTAAAGCGTCCGTCAGGCCCTGTGGGGGGATATCTTCCTGTAGGCCTCGTTTTCGTAAATTGTTCCGACGACCCCGATTATCTAGGTCATCAATCTTTTGCTGGAACCATTGCAGGGCCTTAGCCTGTTCTGTCACTGTCTGTTCTAGGGTTGTGAAGCGATCATCCCCTTTTTCCTTGTGTTCTTCAAGAGCCACCAGATGATGGCCAAGGTGTGCGATGTCCGCTTGCAACAAGACCACTTCATGGTGAACAATTTTTTGCAATTTCGCTTCTAGGGCCTCGAAATCTTTTTTGGAGGGTAGCTCTTGTTTAGTCAGGAGAGACTTGAGCATTTGTAAAACTTGTGACAGATCAGGCTGCTCTGTTACCCCGGTCCCACTCTGGCTTCGTGTGTCATCCTGGTGTGGATCAGGAGACGCTGAATTGGAAGCGACGGAGGGAGATGCCATTTCAGGTTCCTCCACAGTCACGGGAGTTTTTAGGTATGAGGGAAGGTCGGAACGTTGAGGGGTTTCCTGGGGTTTCTTATGAGTTTTCTTGGCCCAGCTTTTATGGTCTTTGCCCATCAAGGCGATTACAAACGTGTTCAGCAATTTGTACAAAGTATAATAATCACCGCAGGTAGTACATAATGTTGAGAGAAGACTGCCGCCGTCCTCGTCTCCTCATAGTTGGCCTAGGCCGCCATCTCGCAGGGCGCAACCCGCGGTCTACATAAAAGAATATAACAGTGTGTCTATTGTGCCCGTGACTAACCGGGGAGCTAGCCTCAGCAGAGCATACTTGTAAATTTATATACTTGTAGATTTAGAGTAAGCGATGTAGTAGCGTATAATCACCACCAGGTATCAGTGTTAGTGCACAAGAAGGTCTTTATCCAGACCTATTACAGGCTGAGTCCAAGCAGTAGTATGTGCTTCAATTTAATGGGATTTAGCAGATGTTTATTGCTGGAAAGGCTCTGTACTACAGCTCTAATGTCCATAAACATCCAGCCTAGCAGTCTCCCAGTGCAGGCTTCTATCTCTCAAAGCACCCCCTCAGCTGCCAGCAGTTGTTTCAGACCCCACTTACTGGTATATTTAGTGGTAGGGATCTGGACAGTCTCAGCTACTCCCCCGCCGGGGCTATTGATGATCTGGGCTCCCGTGATATAAAGCAGTGATGTCTGGAAGCGCATATGTTGGCCACGCCCACCGGAAGCGGGAGACCCGCGGCTTCTCCGCAACTCGAGATCCGGCGCTGGAACCGGAAACAGGCCCCTCTCCAGCGGTAGTCCCGACCCTCAGCAGCAGCGGGAGAGTGTCAGCGGGTGACCACACTGAGCCCAGGGGAGCCGGAAAGTGCCGACGGGCAGATAGACGGGGGTATGTAATCACAGATGACCAACCGGCCGGCCAACTCACAAGTGGAGCTCTCCAGAACTGCAAGCTCTCCACACCACACTTTAATAGCGATGTTTTAGGCTTTAGGGGGGCAAACTGACCCGATGTCAGTGGTAAATTCTGCCAATTCAGCGGAGCTCTCCTGAAATGCAGCCTCTCAAGATGGTCTATTTCTGTTTCCCTTTAACCAGCAAAAATTACCAGTGTGCAGAAAATGCCATCTCTGAATAGTTTTATTCCTGAATAAGTACATGCTTTGTTTTGTTTGCTGTTTTTTCTGCTGTGTTGAACTAGGTCTAGCTCATTAATGGTTAACAATGAAGTTATGCATAGACGGCAATAGCAACAGCTCTTCTCCTTTTTGGTTCGAAGGGACCATTGAGCTTGCAGTGTTCCTGACCCAATGGATTATAACTCTCATTCATGTGAACAAAGTCCATTTCATTTTCAGTGCACGTTGCTTGTGGTCTGTGTGCTAAAACCAGTCTGTAAGCAGCATCAATGCCTAGGTAAGGATAATTGAATGATTGAATTTGTTAAGGCCCACTGAAAACACCTTTAAAAAGGCATCAAGAGTGTGTATTTGTTTTCATACTTGTTCATACAAATGTGCAGTGGAAATTGGTAAATAAGTCCATATGACTACTTTATTTTTCACCTCTTGCAGAGTGAAAAGCGATGCTAATCTCTGAGATAATTTGTTTTAAAAACATATCGCGCAAGTGACCACTAGGTGCCACTGTTTTACTGATGTCTATGGATGAATTTTTATTTAACCTAATCAAAGTTACTAAAATGACAGCTTCCACTAAAATCAATAAATGCAAACATAGAATTAAAATTTTCTTTGCAGAATAAGTTATGTCAGTATGTATCACTGGTAATGTGTGTATCCATATCTGACCTCACGTCTGAGACGACCAGTATCTGTTCATTTACATCAGTTGGCAATATAATTTTCCCTTCCCGTATACCTTTCATATAATATGCATACAAGCTAATTCACACCACAAAACTATAGTTTGCAACAAGCTTTCTCATTTGCGGTTTTCAAGTACTGCCAACAAATCTTATATTTAGGGTTTTATTAATGACAAGAGTGAATCAATGTGGAGAACTGAGTTAGTAATTGTGACTGGATCACTATTAAATAACTTTTGGTAAAAATTTATTTAAAGCAAATAGCGCAGGGCACTTATTTATGTAATTGCACGTGCACTTATTTTTGATATTGTGTATATTGTAAGATAGGAAATCGTTATTTATGAGACCAGGGTAGACCAGGGTTTTCCTGTTGTAACCTTTCAAAAGCAAACACTTTATTTCTGATGTATATCTGATACAATAAGTCTTTGTTTTGAAAGCCTTTTGCATGTCTTGGTGCAAGGAAATGCTTTGTTGTACCTGTCTTTGGAAATGCATTCATGTCTAAGGTATATGTTTGATTTCTGATAAGCATTTGTAAGTCTGTTGTGTAGTCTGGAGGATGTTCTCATCTAGGCTAATTAAGTCTATTAAATGTGAGTGACCAACACTTCAATGCACAACAGGGGGGCCTGTTAGCTGAATGCAGGTCCTGTTAGACAGACAGGAACTCTAAACAATGGAGACAGAACATCTGAAGGGGGGATGTGGAAGTTAAATTGTGTTAGATGGAAAACTAGATTACATCCTGAGATCTGAGGATATATTCTAGACGGGTTGGAGCCAGCTAGGTCTAAGGGGCTGGCTTACCTCTGCTAGGGGTTATGTCAGAACTGTATAAAAGGTGAGCTGTGTGAGTATGTAATGTATTCTTCTGATTTTCATCTGACCTGGTCACCCTGGTACTTTAAACTAGGGTGAGAGAAAATAAACATCTTGCTTCAAGACCTGCTTGAAAACATCTTCAATATTGCTGTATTCCTGTGATCTACTGGTTAGACCCAAAATCCAATCCGTTCTCCGGTTGTCTGAGGTTTGGACCCAAGCTTTTCCATTACCACAGCACTGCCTGCTACCCATGCAGCCCTGGTTAGTGTGATAGGTCAGGGGGATCCATCCACAGCAAACCTGATCTATAGTGAGAGGTCAGGAGTACCAGCCCGGGTACACCAGCAACGAGGTACACTAGCAGTGTCAGTTACCCAGAAGGAACATGGTTCTGAGTGCCATAGAAAGAGCTCAATGGTGGCAGCATTGTAAGCCCCTCCTACTGTGGCAAGAGGGCTTATTTGGGATAACGAAAGGGAACGGTGGCAAAGTAAGCCCAGCCGGTTCCCAGCAACAACAGACAGGGTGGCATAGGCGGGTCATCCTGTCACAGTAACTTTCCCACCTCATTTCACAGAGGGAATGCCCCAAAACGTGTCTTGTTGGTAGTTGAAAAACTGTGGTCTACCAGTGTCAAGTATATATAGTAGTCAGTGGAAGAATGTCACCTCTCTCTTACCACCGAACTTACCAGCAGAATTTCTTTGCTTTGGGTATTTGAGACCCTTCTATTTCCCCACCATGTTATGTATTGATGTATATCCATATTCACCCACATGATACATTGCACATTTTACTTTCACTTATCTATAACAAAAACATATATTACAACAGTCCTTGTCCCAGTGGAAAAAAGAATAGAAATAGGTTCTGGGCGCATGGAATAAATATATCATTTATATTGGAATTTATTCTTTATACAATGCAAATATAAACATTTTCCGGCCGGAACAAATACAGATAAATAAAATATTGAAATAAGCACAATGGCTTTCAATAATATAGCATAAAAGTCCCGATTTTTTTAAGGGTATATCATAAAGTGTGGTCAGGAGACCAAGGCCCTATCCAAAGTGATATGTAGCAAAAGAAGTCACGTGAATTCAATTGGAATGATAAAGGATTCAATGCTTGTAATATAATCGGAATGAGGAGATAATTTGTGGTTCCAATTTGGTGATATTTTGGTATTTATACTGGTCACTGGCAAGGATGACCAGTATGGCTACTACAATCCCTGAGGAAGCCCATCAGTATCTACCACGGGTGAAATGCATTAGTTTATTACCTTTTCTATCTTCTCCACATACCTACCGAGACTCACACGATCGAGTATTGTTGCTTTGCATCATCTCTAGCATGCTAGAACTTCCTATATCCCTGCTACACTGACGGCAGCAGCAAGACGGGACCAGCCGGTGGACATACGAATAGAATGCGCATGCGCCATCTCCCGAATAGACTCTGGTTACGGGACTACAGACAACATCCACCTGCTATCTGGGGAGGAAAAGGAGCATCCAAACCACAGGAGGAAAACATCATCTCCGGACCACGTCTTCACTGAAATGTAACTTTATTGAATTTTCTACACTTACACGGCATTTGGACATTTATGGACACGTACCCATATGGACTTATACACGGTTGATACACATCCCTGTCTACCAGCAGTACCATTGACTCATTTTTGCACATGCAACCACGTGCAACATTTTATATGGACCAAATTTATGCCTAGCTGGATTGATATCACCAAATTGGAACCACAAGTTATCTCCTCATTCCGATTACATTACAAGTATTGAATCCTTTATTATTCCAATTGAATTCATGTGACTTATTTTGCTTCATGTCACTTTTGATAGGGCCTTGGTCTCCTTACCTCACGAAAGTCATTGTGCTCATTTAAATATTTTATTTATCTGTATTTGTTCCGTCTGGAACATATTTATGCTTGCATTGTAAAAAGAATAAATCCCAATATAAATGATATATTCACTCCATGCGCCCAGAACCTATTTCTATTCTTTGTACTAACCTTCTGGGAGGGCAGGGATTCCCTTCCACACACTTCTAGGTTCACATTTGTGGGTGTACATACATTTTGAAGGAATTGCGGCCTTAGCCATTCTTTTTTCTTGTCCCAGTGGAGTCTGAAATTCTCTACCGCCAGATACACACAGTAACAGAAACCTGTCCTGTGGTGTTTTTTTGTTTGTTTTTTGGCCTGTGGGAGAAAACCAGTGCACCTGAAGAAAACACTTGGGGAGAGCACATACACTCCACAGAGCTATTGCCCTGGTCAGAATAAAACCTGTGGCTGTGAGGCAGTAATGCTAACCAATGTGTTTGTGTATTACACATTATATATAATTCTATACACGCATGCATACATATACACACCATTTCTTGGTTGTAGTAATAGAAAAGATGGGAGAAAAAATATATATATTTTTCTGTTTGGCTGTAAGTAGCCCCCAACAAGAGTAAAGAAATGTTATAAATGTATCTTAATAATATGACATGCATTCAACATTGTTTAAATGAAGTGTCATAGTTGACTTAAGGAGATTAGTTCATCTTGCATCTGTCTGTTCTTGCAGAGCAGCAGCAGCAGCTGTTAGTCACAATCCTGACTGCAAGGTTACACAACTTAGAGCTTTGTTATCAGTAGAGAACAGGTTTGTTCAATACAAAGATAGACATTCTGGTGTGTGTTCAGACACGCACAAAAAACTTGTACCTGCTGGCCTGTGGGACACATACCTGTTGCAGCCCTGAATGTATGGCTTATGCTTCTCAGCCGAAAAAACACAATGACATTCATAGGTTTGCTATAACTAAGGGACAATCTAAATCTGTATTATTGGTATTGTTAAAGGATTTCTAGGGTCCTCAGCGATAATGGTAATAAGGATATGTGAAGGAGTTAAAGATGTTGGTATTTGCCTTAAAAATACATTCAGCGTAATCACCAGCTCCAGCCTTGAACTATCTCAAAGACCCCGGATGGAGGCCTAGGACATGTGATAACGAATGATGGCATTGGGAGTACTGGCGCCAGCAAAGTTGATAAGAAGAACCCATAAAAGTGACATGAAGAGAACTAACTAGCTTTGTCAGAAGATTTATATTTACTCAGGAAAATATCAATTGTGTTTCTATCCTATAACCAGATCAAACGTTTTTTCATGTATAAATGTAGCCCACTAATATAATGAGCACAGCTCAGTTCTATCTTGACATTGGCATGTCTGTGTCTTGATTACTGATCTCCTGGTTAACCAGCATCTTATCTCACTGTTATCTGAAGGGACTTGAGAAAGGAGAGGTAAAATTACCCTAACATTATGTGGGGGCTTGAATAGCCGGGATCTCGGACAACCTATACAGATGACAAACAACGCTTGCAGCATCAGCTAGAATCACGGACAGCTCAAATCCGTATGATGAGTAAATTCAACTGATTTTTTTTTGTCCCACTGGTTTACTCTCTGTCCAGTATTCTTGTTGTGTGTCTAAAAGCTGTTCATCTGTATATGGTAAGAGAGATTTCGTGAACCCATATATCTGTTTGGTAGCATAAAAATCACTACCTATATAGTTGAATTTAATACATGTCAAAAGTACGCACGAATGCATTTTAATAATTCATTTGGTTATTTCTCAGACTGTTCATGTGCTGTTATACTTAGAAAGCATCCTGCTGATACTCTTCCTACACTGGAAGCTGTAATTGTCAGAACTGTTTTTGGATGTGTTGTGGAAGCAAAGCAATGTTATTGTATGGTAAATGTGCATTTAAATAAGGATATATATTGCAGCAAAATATAGGGTATTTTTGGTCTCAAGTGTTACTATATTGGCAAGTTAATCACATACCCCTTGAAGGGAAGCCTATCTGTCTGTACAGTATAAAGAAATTACCACCTGGGTTACGTAATGAAATTGTAAACGGATATTCTGATGATTATGAAATAAGAAAGAACAAATGGTTAAAGCTGCAACAGAGATTTCATGATTGTCCTTATTGTTTGTTTTCTGATTAGATTTCTTTGTATAGTTTGCAAATATTTTTCAGACAGAATAAAAGGAATTAAGAGGTTTTTGAACGGTGGTATTGAGGTATAATTCTCTGTAAAATACAGATAACTGCTATAAGAGTGCATGCGGTAAAGCAAACCGACAGTACATTATATTCAGAGATTGATCAACTTTGAATAAAATGGGGGCACATACTAGCAAAGTTGTTGGGTCTATAAAACTCACAGAGGTATTAGAATACAGAGAAGGAAAGAAATCTCTAAAAAATATAAAACTAATATTTGACAGAGCAGGTTTCCCACTAGAGAGCACACTAGATCTAGAAAAGTGGAAAAGGTTTCAAAACACTAATAAAGCATGGATAAGCAGAAAAGGACACACAAATGTGGTTAACATGTGGTATACAGTATCATTAGAAATTGAAGATGAGAAAAGAAAAAGAAGAGAGGATGCACACATAGGTACAGGTCTATTAGACATGCCACCACCTTATGTGGACCCTACAGCTCCCCCACAGCAACCAGACAATAGACCAGATACACCACCAGTACCTCAACAGGCAGGTCACATAGTACAGTTAGCAGCACAAGAGGGACATTCGCAATTAGAAACTTATTCAGTGACCCCAGTGGACGCAGGTAACACTCCATCACGTTTGAAACCCCCAAGTCAAATCCATTCTCAGTCTGCTAATAATGAAATAAATGATTATCCTGAGAGACAGTGTTTACAATGTGGAAGATGTGTTCCAGGAGACTATGAGGAATGTCCATTTTGTGATAATCAGTTAGAATCTAACGCACCTCCTTGTACAGATAATTCTTGCAGGAAAAAGGAAACTGTTTCCAAGATACCAATGATGGTAAGCCGGCTGAAGGATCACAATATCAGTCCATTAAGAGAAACCAAAAATTTGGGGGTGAGAAGGAGAATAACATCGGAAAAGCAGGTATTGCATGCTCACACTAACGTATCCAGTCAGAATACAAAGGCTGCCTAACCCAAATTTAGAATCTAATGCTGCCGAAGGTGCTAATAATAGGAGACACTTACCTAACCCACAAGAAACCTATTCACCCTGTTATAAATCTGATATTCATACAATTATACAGGAAGCACCAGATCCTAGGAAAAGTCCGGCCGCATTTTCTGCCTATTTAACCAAAATACAGACAGTGTGGAATCCCTGTTGGATAGACCTGCAACAAGTATGCACACCGTTATTTGGGGTAGAAGTGATGACACAAATAATGCGGTTAACAGCAAGAGCACCAGAAGGTGACAGGGGAGCTATTACTCATCCTGCACCCCCTTTAGAAGAAAGAAATACGTATAACAGTGGTCTTGAATTTCTAACCAGAGTACAATGGTGGTGTCATGAACAAAAATTAAGAGCACTAGCAGCACCAGACATAACACAGAGAAATGATTCAGTAAGGATGTATTTGGATAAATTAACGACCAGACAAAATGATGATGGTTTTTCTACAGAAACCCCAGATGGTCAAAGAATGTTGAAGACAAAGTTTTTGAATGGTTTAAAGAATGAGGTAAGAAGCCAACTCTTTACAGTCAGACCTGAGGCATTGTCCATGAAAATGTCATCTTTGCTACAGGTACTTAAAGGGCTGGAGGACCAGGAAGCATGAAAAAGGGAAAAGAAGGCCCAAAAGACTCCTCAGGTAACTGTACACCTGGTACAGGGAAAAAGAACACGGCAAGTAAGGCAGCAGCCCAAAGGAACAGAAACAGTAAGTGCAATACAAAGGAATCAAGGTGAGGACATGACTGGCAGATGTTTTTGGTGTAAATTACCAGGTCACATGAAGAAGGACTGCAGGAAATACAAGAAATGGCAGCAGCAGCAAAGAGAAAATGGCAGTCCCCAGGGCACCATAAGCAGCAATCAATGAAGATATGGCTCCCCGTTGTCAACACCTTGTCTAGTTCTTGTAAACACCTCTGAAGAAGGTAAGCTGCCTGGAACTACTGTGCAAATTACACTGCCTACTGGTCAACATTTGGACTGCCTAATTGACACAGGAGCAAGCCAAACAGTATTGAGACAAGATCAAGTACCACAAGAATTAGTGACCTCAGATTATGTAAAAGCATCAGGGTTGACAGGACAGCCTATACACCTTAGGAAAAGTAAAAACGTGAAGATACAAGTAAACAAAGACTGTACTCCTGTCCCTATAGAGTTTCTCATTTCAAACACTTGTCCTGTAATTCTACTGGGTGCCTACATTTTACAGTAATGAGAGCATGCATTAAATACACCCCGGAAGGAATGGAATACACCAGTCAACTTCCAGACAACATATCTAATCAGATAGAAGCAGCAGTACAGGTTTTTTCGACACAACCAAGTGAAAACACATCTCAAGATTAGGCACCATTACCACAGTGGCTGAAGGGTATACCTGAGAAAATATGGTCAAAGGGAAAAACTGATGTGGGACTATTAAAAGTTGCCCCGGCACACTTTATACTAAAACCTAACACACTACCAATTTGTGTTAAACAATATCCTTTGACTTTGTTACAGAATAAAGCAATCACAAAACAATCACAAGAATACCAAGGCAAAGATATAGTAAAGAAATGTCACCTTTTAACACACCTTTATTCGCAGTCAAGAAAAGATTACAGTGAGAGGGTGAAGCTCCCAAATTCAGGTTAATTCATGATCTCAGAGAAATAAATAAACGACTGGTTGTGAACACACCCATTGTCCCAAACCCACATACCTTGCTGAACCAAATTCCTGTTACATCAGTGTGGTTTACAGTTATAGTTCTTTTCTGTACCAATAACTAACGATTCACAGAAAATGCTGGCTTTTACGCATGAAGGAACACAATACTGCTGGATCAGATTGCCCCAGGGAGGGGCCACCAGCTCTTCAGAATTCTCTGAATCAATGTCAACTGTCTTACAAGGTTGGTTACCACAATATCCTGAAACTACCTGACTATTGCAGTATGTTGATGACTTGTCGATAGCTGCTGATAGTAAACAACAGTTTAAAGAAGAAACTGTTTCATTACTAACCTTTTTGGCCCAGCAAGACTGCAAAGTGTCCAAAGCCAAGCTCCAAGCAACACAGAAGAATGTAATTTTCTTAGGACACTGCATTTCACATGGCACTAAACATCTGACGCCATAAAGAGTACAAGCGATACAACAGGTAAAACACCTCAAACTGTAAAATAAACAAGGGCCTTCTTGGGCCTAATTGGCTACTGTAGAGACTGGATTTCATTAGCCTCAATATACATGCAGACACTATATAACAGTACAAAAAAGGAGGGCCCGTACCCAACCACACAAGTTATTGAAATCGCAGTACAATATCTTAAGCAGGCCATTATGAATTCTCTAGCCCTGGGACTGCCGAACTATGACAAATCATTTAATCTTTTTTGTAATGAACATCAGGGACATGCAGCAGGGGTCCTTACACAAGAACATGGACACAAGCAAAAGACCTCTGGCGCACCAACATGCATAAGGGCAGTATCAGCTGCTGCAAATCCTCAAAGACAAAAGCACAGATATTGTCATTGATCACTCATTAACAATCCAAGTCCCATATACTGTGGTAGAGATATTACAACATGCAAAAACAAAACACCTTTCAGCAGCTAGACTCGCTAAGTATGAGGTAGCATTGTTAAGTGCTTCACATGTGACAATCAAACGGTGCAAAGTATTAAATCCAGCAACATTGTTACCCCTAATGTATGAATCTCAAGATTCAAAAGGAGGGAATAATAGTGAAGAACAAGAGCCGTCAGAAGAAAGATATTGTGATAGTGAAGGTAATGACGATTAATTGGGTGAAAATATTAACCACAATTTTTCTTTTTCACATGATTGCCTCGCTCTTATGGATATGGAAGCACAGACTCTTCCAAATGTTACTGACTCTCCCTTGTCTAATGCTGTGTATGAACTTTTTGTAGATGATTCCAGGTATTATGATAACGGATCACCATTTACAGGTTACGCGGTGACTACAGAAAATTAAGTAGTTGACTAAGGACCACTATCATCGATACTGTCAGCACAAGCTGCTGAACTGATAGCACTCACCAAGGCATTGGAATATGCAGAAGGAACCACTGCCAATATCTACACGGATTCCAGGTATGCTTGGGGAGTGACATAGGACTTTGGTCCAATATGGAAGAGCAGAGATTTCAAGACCTCTAGTGGTAAGGACATACAGCATGCCAGTCTAATAAGAAACTTGTTTAGAGCTTTGCAATTGCCACACAAGGTTGCCGTAATTAAAATACAAGCACATACAAGGAATGAGACTTTTTAAAACAAAAGGGAATACATTTGCAGATGCAGAAACAAAAAAGGCAGCTAAGAGAAAGCCGGAAAGAGAATTATACACAGTACAGAAAAAAAAGCCTGATTACACTGATCTAAAAAAGTTTCTACAACAAACAGGACCATTTCTACAACAAACAGGACCATTGGAGAAAGAAAGATGGAAACGATTGAGAGCACAAGAATATTGCGCTGGTATGTGGAAACTGAATGATAAACTTTGTCTTCCACAGGTTTTGTTCTCTCCCATGTTACAGATAGCTCATGGACAGCCGCACCTGGGGAAGGAACAGATGACTAGCATGGTCCATCAGCATTGGATAACTCCAGGATTCAATAAAGCTGCTACAGACTATGTTCAGGCCTGCTGAATCTGTGGAACTTCAAATCCAGGAAAAAGGGTAAAAACGTCACAAGATACAACTCCAAAATCCTTTAATCCTTTTCAAAGACTACAGATAGACTATATACAACTGCCTAAATCTGGAATATATGAATATGTTCTAGTCTGTACAGTTCTTTTCAGTAAATGGCCGGAGGCTTGGCCAGTAGCCAAGGCAACAGCAAAAACAACTGCGAAAAAACTGATTGGTGAGATTGTGTGCTGGTATGGTGTCCCTGAGGTAATTGAATCAGATAGAGGTACACATTTCACAGGGAATATAATGCAACACATAATGACAGATCTAGGCATACAGCAAGCTTTTCATGTGCCGTACAGACCACAGGCTAGTGGAATAGGTTGAATGGGACATTGAAACTGAAGATTCAGAAAATCCTGGCTGAAATAAAAAAAAACATGACCAGAATGCCTGACCATAGCCTTGTTCAGTGTAAGAACTGTGCCAAATTGGAATAGCAAGCTGTCTCCTTATGAAATACTTTTCGGAATACTACCAAAGACAGGGTGTTATTATCCACAGTAATTACAACATAAAAATGGAGATATGACTAGCTATATGAGAAGTCTAACTGACCATTTGAACTATTTGCATGTTCTAGCATTTTCTTCACTTCCAGAGCCTGATTCAGACCTACAGCTGCATAAGCTGAAACCTGGCGATTGGGTGTACTTAAAGAAACATGTAAGAACTTTTGAACCAAGATTCGGGGGTCCGTATCAGGTCTTGTTGACCACGCCCACATTAGTGAAACTCCAGAACCGAGACTCCTAGGTGCACGCATCACACTGCAAGAAGACGCTGGTCACACTGGACACAGCATCATGACCCGATACATCCTTTTCATGGTTTATGTAGCTACAACTACGGCAGCTACTCCAGGATTATTGCAGGCTTACATAGCAAATTGCACAGGGACTGGATATTTACACGAGGAGTTAAAAAAGGCAAACTTAACCATATGTAGGTGGAATATTAATGATCTCTCAGATATAGGGAGAAATTTAACAACGGGGGAGTGTTTTAAAAGTTACTTAGAAAATGGAAGTTGGGAAATGGAAGATACGGTAGAAAATAAAACAGCGACACAACAGTTTGTTTGGCCATGTGACAAATTAAGTATAAAAATGAAATGTAGGAAAGTACAAAATTCTAGGAAAAACACACTCATGTAATTTGGGCAGCAGAAGTAAATGGTACATTTGAATTGATAGGCACAAATGAGACACAATGTAGTGAAGAACCTTTTTTGAAATGGTTGGAAAGTACAGAGGCAAAGAATCAAATAGATCAGTGTGGGTTTAAAACCAACACAATAGGATACAATCAAACCCATAATGCCACTAGCTACCAGGATAGAACAATAGTCTGTACCAATACGACACGATTGGGGAGTTCTACACTTAAATTGAGAACTAAATTCTATATTCTACAATTACAGCCAAAAGTGGTAACTAATGCCATTGTAAGGATACCTTCCACCCGCTTAACAATGGGGGTTAGGCAGCAAAGAACAGTAATTAAATGGAATATCACTTTCCCAGTAAGCAACCAAAAGAAATGTAAGAGAGAATGGTATGACACCTTACTGGGGGTCACATGCACAGGAATAGGTATAATGGACACAATAGATATGGAGGTAATTGATACAAAACTGAGTAAAACAGCGCTGCGGAAATCTTGTGGCGCCTAACAAATAAATGATGATAATAATAATAATAAAACCGGAGCTGATATGAGTAAACTGGTACATATGCAGGCTGATTGGATGCCTACAGTTTTTAACCCCTTAACCAAGAACATACAATGGAACAAAGAGTTTTTACAGTTATTTAACAAATCAGCCCTTGGTACTTTGAGGACAAAGGAAAACATTACTACATTTATAAATTGCACTCAATGTACCCTCCAATACTTACATCAAAAACAGCAGAAAGATACTGCACAGGTAAAATTGATGGCTGGTAATATATTGTTTTACAGAGTAATGTTTATTGTAACCAAGCAGGAAAGGTTCAAAATAGACGGGAGGAGAGTGAGGTGCGAAGAGACTTATTGTGCAGGAACTCTGGAAACATACACCATAAACACAGAAAAGTGTGTAAGTTTATAGTTATGCCTATGATCCTACAGGATGGCAATCTATGGACACCTGAATTCAAGGGACATTACATTGATAAAAAGAATAGGACACATAACCTAGAGCTCTGTGATAACACAGACATGGGACTAATTTGCCCACAACAAACTGCAGTATTTGAACCATTCATGCTGCAGCATAACATGAGTGTTTGTGTATGGGCATTACACCCAAAAAAATATGAGACACTAATAGAGGTAGCCCCTCAAATGGTCTCCATAATCACATATGATGATAAAATAATACCTACGGGCTGACCTACCCATTTTATGGGTGTCTCATGAATCTAACACATTTGCAAGGGAAAGTGTTGATATTTTATAAGGACCAAATGTCACAGGTAGACAAAATGTTCAAGTATAATAACCTAAGTCTGCCTCAGTTAACCTTAAATATAGAGGAAATAGTAAAAATTATAAATGAAACAAGAATGCTAAGTGAACATTTAAAGCAGGTAAACTATACTAACAATCACACAAAAATGGTAACGGTTATAGAATGTAATGAATTAAAAGCTTTAGCCACCAAACTGAAGGATGATTTAGAGAAACATTGGTGGGATGTATTTACCGGATCATCTCCATCTATGACTAGTATACTTAACTTACTAGTACACTCACTACTCATTATCACTGTGGTATTGATCATATTGATAGGATGGAAGTGGTATATGTCATGTACGTTCAGAAAAGATATACAGAGATTACAGCAGAGTCATGAAGAAAAGATACTTTTTGAATAATCAGGGGCAAAAATGCTGATATCTCTACTTGGTCTCGGGTGAATGGTGAGAGACCCTTGCTGTCTCAAAAGAGACTGTACAAAAAGTAGTCTGGGCTGCGTTAGGTGTTACCATTTTAGGCCTTAACATTTTTAAACCTTATATATATATATTATGAAAAGGAGGGAGATTGTGAAAGGATTTCTAGGGTCCTCAGCGATAATGGTAATAATGATATGTGAAGGATTTAAAAATGTTGGTATTTACCTTAAAAATACATTCAGCGTAATCACCAGCTCCAGCCTTGAACTATCTCAAAGACCCTGGATGGAGGCCTTGGACATGGGATAACGAATGATGGCATTGGGAGTACTGGCGCCAGCAAAGTTGATAAGAAGAACCCATAACAGTGACATGAAGAGAACTAACTAGCTTTGTCAGAAGATTTATATTTACTCAGGAAAATATCAATCAAGTGTTGATGTATGTTGATATACGTGAGAATAACAGGCAAGAAATAATAAGACAATGGATAAAATGTTGATTCTTTCTTGATCTTGTATAAAAACAAAATAAAGCAAATGTTTCAGCTCTACTGCTAACATGATTTACTAATAAATTGACAAGACCTTCTGTGGTGCTTTATCCCCAGTTGGGATGAAAACAAATCCTAATACAGGTGCCCTTTTACAAAAACAGCTTGCTTATAATCACAAAGACAATATATATATATATATATATATATATATATATATATATATATATTCTATGCACTATTTCTAACTTATGGTCTTACAAAGTTATTTCTGTGGATTCCCTGACCATATTACAGCATTTACAATGACTGACTGCAGCAGGCATACCTGGCTTCTTTTCCTGGATGACCTGTCATCTGGGCTAGAACTAAGATGTGAACGCTGCACTCCTAGAATTTAGATTGGTTCTTAAACGTAGTCTGGATCTGGCCTCTATAGTCGGGGCAGAACTAAAGTTTCAACATGCTAAGGAAAATCAAATTTTATTCACTGGTTGCTTTTACTATAAAGTAAGCTAGATTTCCATGGATGACTCCATAGTTTAAAAGACAGACAGACAATAGTGGCCAGCACTGTGGTTAACATTGCTACCTCTCAGTACTGAGATCATGGGCTCTTATCTTTGTAACATTTTCATTTCCAGTCGAACCCACAGTACTATAAAAGTAGGCTCAGCATACTTTTCCTGGCTCATGAGATCAAGGTTAAATTCTTTGACCTTAATTCAAAAAGATATGTTTGGTGCAAATACAAAACAGCCCATCACCCAAAGCATGGTGGTGGCAGCATCATGTTGTGGAGTTCCATCTCTAACCAATATTGATGTTGGAATGTGACCAACCCAAAAAAGTGCCAAAGTAGCCTTGGCACGGGGATGACAAACGCCTCAGCGGTGAAGGGGCTAATAGTGCGAGATATCATTTTAGGATGTTTTAATCATTTTTGGATAGATGAAGTGGTTTTGTTATGAGCAACACGTTACACATGCCCAGGTGAGGCTTGTTATGACAGATGTGAAGAGATTGCTTGTCAGAAAATGTAGGGCGTGATTTTTACATAAATCCTTTTTCAGAACAGGAACTTTTATTGTACAATAACTACACACTAGTTTGAGTGTTGGCATGCACAGTAAAAAGACATTTTAAATGAAAATAAAAAATAAATTGTATACACATTAATCCACCATTAATAGAATTTGAAATATTTTTTAAAAAATGTATAGAGTTCCCTCTAATTGTTTCACCCAGATTGTTTAAAATGCTGTAAGCTAGGGTATAGGTATGATGTATAGGTATTGGTCAACACATGTTGATCCAGCAATGCGTTACTTGGTACGCCATAAAATTATTAGTGGGAATCAACATGGATTTGTGAGGGATAGGTCATGTCAAACTAATCTAATAAGTTTCTACGAGGAAGTTAGTGGAAACTTAGACCAGGGTAACACAGTAGATGTGGTCTACTTAGATTTTGCAAAGGCCTTTGATACAGTGCCACACAAGAGGTTGGATTACAAAATTAGGGAACTGGGTCTAGGAATCAACATTTGTACTTGGATCGAAAACTGGTTAGAGTATAGGGAACAGAGAGTTGTGATAAATGGAACATTTTCTAATTGGTCAAAAGTCTCAAGTGGAGTACTTCAAGGTTCCGTGCTGGGGCCACTCCTTTTTAATATATTCATTAATGACCTTGGTGATGGTTTAGAGTGTAAAGTTTCTATTTTTGCAGATGACACTAAACTCTGTAAGGTAATAAAATCAGAGCAAGATGTAGCTTCTCTATAGAGGAACTTAAATAAACTGGAGGATTGGGCGGCCAAATTAAATATGAGGTTTAACAAAGATAAATGTAAGGTTATGCATTCAGGGATCAAAAACAAGAACACAATCTATAAATTAAATGGAATTAATTTAGGAGAATCTATAATGGAAAAGGATTTGGGAGTGCTCGTAGACAGTAGACTTAGCAATGGTGCTCAATGTCAAGCAGCAGCTGCAAGGGCAAATAAAGTATTGGCATGCATAAAAAGGGGCATAGATGCAAGGGAAGACAGTGTAATTTTGCCACTGTATAAATCGTTGGTAAGACCTCATCTTGAATATGCAGTACAGTTCTGGGCACCACTCTATAAAAAAGATGATTTGGAACTAGAAAGGGTTCAGAGAAGGGAGACAAAATTGATAAAGGGTATGGAGTCATTAAGTTATGTGGAAAGGTTAGCCAGTTTAGGCATGTTTACTTTAGAAAAGAGCGTCTAAGGGGAGATATGATTACTATGTACAAATACATTAGGGGTCAATACAGAGAACTTTCATGGGAACTTTTTACCCCAAGGACTATACAAAGGACACGTGGTCACCCTCTGAAGTTAGAGGAGAGGAAATATCACAACCAGCAAAGGAAGGGGTTCTTTACAGTAAGGGCAGTCAAGATATGGAATTCATTGTCAGGGAAGGTTGTGATGGTAGATTCAATAGATATGTTTAAGAAAGGGTTAGACAAATTTTTTGCGGAAAGGTGTATCCAGGGATACGACCGTTAATTAAAATGTAGGATAGTAGTGGATATAGGGTAAAAATAGGACTGCAATATTGAGTCTGGGGGATTTTCACAATTGAAACAGATTGACGGTTGCTTACTCTGGATCAATTTCAAATATAAGTGCAGGATTGCAGGAGATCCAAAATAGGTTGAACTTGATGGACCGGTGTCTTTTTTCAACCTCATCAACTATGTTACTATGTTACTATGTTAATAAGGATCTATGGAAATTCCCGCCTATACTACACAAATTTAGGATTTCTGAATTGATGGTATATGAAATTAGTCTTAGATCTTCATGCAACTTAATATAGATATCAGTAGTAAGGCAAGACATTTTAACTGTATCACAGAAAAGTATAATTTTTCAAAGCTTACCATCTAAATGTGAGAGCTGTCAATGTTTTATACATAATTAATTTCTATTTCAATTTTACTGTACAGGACTTTCCAGTAAGGATGAGCGGGCTCGGATTTACTAAATCCGAGCAGCCCCGAACAGTGCGGATCCGAGCCCGATCCGAGCACTGTTCGGATATTCCCGCCGATTGCAAAACTCAAAACGAAGCTTTTCGTCATAATCCCACCGTCGGATCTCGCGATACTCGGATTCTTTAAATTCCCCGCTTGCCGCCGCCATCTTCACTCGGGCATTGATCAGGGAAGCGGGAGGTTGTGTTTTGTTAGTGGTGTCCTGGTCATTCCTGTGGTTCTGTACTGGTTAGTGCAGTCGTGCTGTGTCCTGTGCTCTGTCCTGCTGAGTCCAGTGGTGCTTTGTCCTGTGCTCTGTCCTGCTGAGTCCAGTGGTGCTGTGTCTTGCTGAGTCCAGTGGTGCTGTGTCCTGTGCTCTGTCCTGCTGAGTCCAGTGGTGCTGTGTCCTGCTAAGTCCATTGGTACTGCTATATATCAACGTTCACTGTTACTGCAGTCTAAAAAAATTGGTACTGCAATTTAACAACGTTCACTGTTCCTGCAGTCGAAAAAAATTGGTACTGCAATCTAACTACGTTCACTGTTCCTGCAGTATAAAAGAATTAGTACTGCAATATATAACTACGTTCACTGTTCCTGCAGTATAAAGGAATTTGTACTGCAATATATAACTACGTTCACTGTTCCTGCAGTATAAAATAATTAGTACTGCAATATATAACTACGTTCACTGTTCCTGCAGTATAAAGGAATTTGTACTGCAATATATAACTACGTTCACTGTTCCTGCAGTATAAAAGAATTTGTACTGCAATATATAACTATGTTCACTGTTCCTGTAGTATAAAATAATTAGTACTGCAATATATAACTATGTTCACTGTTCCTGCAGTATAAAGGAATTTGTACTGCAATATATAACTATGTTCACTGTTCCTGCAGTATAAAAGAATTAGTACTGCAATATATAACTACGTTCACTGTTCCTGCAGTATAAAGGAATTTGTACTGCAATATATAACTACGTTCACTGTTCCTGCAGTATAAATGAATTGGTACTGCAATATAACATCAGTCCAGTGGTACTAAAGCCTTTGACGGGTGTGTGTGGTTTAGGGGTACGCTCTCTTGTGCTGCATATAATGGAGTACAAAAATTTGAAGGATAAAGTAGGGAAAGATCAAGAACCACTTCCTCCTAATGCTGAAGCTGCTGCCACTAGTCATGACATAGACGATGAAATGCCATCAACGTCGTCTGCCAAGGCTGATGCCCAATCTCATAGTAGAGGGCATGTAAAATCCAAAAACCCAAAGTTCACTAAAATTAGCAAAAAAATAAATTTAAATCATCTGAGGAGAAACGTAAACTTGCCAATATGCCATTTACGACACGGAGTGGCAAGGAACGGCTTAGGCCCTGACCCGTGTTCATGACTAGTGGTTCAGCTTCACCCAAGGATCTAAGCCCTCCTCCTCCCCCCCTCTAAAAAATTTAAGAGCATTAAGCTGTCATCAACAACACAGCAAACAACTCTGCCTTCTAAAGAGATGTCATCACAAATCCCCAAGGCGAGTCCAAGGGTGTTGGTGGTTGCGGGAAGAGGTGGCTCCTTCCACCATTTGCAGCACGCCCTCTGCATATGCTGGAAGGGTCACCCACAGTTCAGTTACAGATTTGGATAATGAAGGTGTCAATGTTGTACACCAGGAGGAGGATATTGATGTAGCTGGCGCTGAGGAGGAACTTGACGAGGAGGATGCTGATGTGGTTATCATAAATGAGGCACCAGGGGGGGAAACAGTTGTCCATGGGATGAAAAAGCACATTGTCATGCCTGGCCAGAAGACCAAGAAATCCACCTCTTATTCTGGAATTATTTTTATCCCAATCCGGACAACAAATGTATTGCCATATGTACCTTATGTAAAGCTCAAATAAGCAGGGGTAAAGCTCTTTGCCACCTAGAGACATCCTCCCTTATATGTCACCTGAAGAACCTTCATAATTCTGTGTTTAGTTCAGGAACTGTGGCTAGGACCGTCAGCAGTCCAGGGACACCTAAATCCCTTGGTCCTGTTCTATCCACACCAGCAACACCCTCCTCGTCAATTTCCTCCTCGATCTCGATTGGAGATAGTCCTGCAGACCATGTCACCGGCATGACGGAGTCCTCTTCAATCCGAGATTCTTCCGGAGGATCCTGCAGCACTACGCCTACTACTGCCGCTGCTGCTGTTGCTGCTGGTAGTCGGTCATCTTCCCAGAGGGGAAGTCGTAAGACAGCTACGTCTTTCACTAAACAATTGACCGTACAACAGTCGTTTGCCATGAGCACGAAGTACGACACTAGTCATCCTATGGCAAAGCGGATAACTGCGTCCTTAACAGCTATGTTGGTGTTAGACGTGCGTCCGGTGTCTGTCATCAGTGGAGTGGGATTTAGACGGTTGATGGAGGTATTGTGTCCCCGGTACCAAATCCCGTCGAGATTCCACTTCACTAGGCAGGCGATACCCGGGATGTACAGAGAAGTACGAAAAGTGTCCTCAGTGCTCTGAAAAATGCGGTTGTACCCACTGTCCATTTAACCACTGACATGTGGATAAGTGGTTCAGGGCAAACTAAGGACTATATGACTGTGACAGCCCACTGGGTAGATTCATCGCCTTCCGCAGCAGCAGCTGCATCAGTAGCAGCATCTCCGAAACGCCTGCTCGTTCCAAGGCAGGCAACGTTGTGTATCACCGGTTTCAGTAAGAGGCACAACGCTGTCAACCTCTTCGAGAAACTGAGGGAAATCATTTCGCAGTGGCTTACCCCACTTACACTCTCCTGGGGATTTGTGGTGTCGGACAACGCCATTAACATTGTGCGGGCATTACATATGGGCAATTTCCAGCACGTGCCATGTTTTGCCCATACAATAAATTTGGTGGTGCAGCATTACCTGAAAAGTGACAGGGGTGTGCAGGATATGCTTGCAGTGGTCAAAATTGCTGGACACTTTTGGCATTCTGCCACTGCCTACCGCAGACTCGAGCAACATCAGAAAAGCCTGAACCTGCCCTGCCATCACCTCAAACAAGAGGTTGTGACGCGCTGGAACTCCACCCTCTATATGCTGCAGAGGATGGAGTTGCAGCAATAGGCCATTCAAGCCTACACAGCCATCTACGACATAGGCAAAGGAGTGGGGATGCGCCTTAGTCAAGCGCAGTGGAGACTGATTTCCATGTTGTGCAAGGTTCTCCAGCCGTTTGAACTTGCCACACGAGAAGTCAGTTCCGGCACTGCCAGCTTGAGTCAGGTGATTCCCCTGATCAGGCTGTTGCAGAAGCAGCTGGAGAAAGTGAGGGAGGAGCTGGTAAACCATTGCGATTCCACAAAGCATGTAGCTCTTGTGGATGAAGCCCTTCGTACGCTTTGCCAGGATCCGAGGGTGGTCACTCTTTTAAAGTCAGAGGAACACATTCTGGCCACCGTGCTCGATCCTCGGTTTAAAGCGTATGTTGTGTCTCTGTTTCCGGCGGACACAATTCTACAGCGGTGCAAAGACCTGCTGGTCAGGAGATTGTCATCTGAAGAGGACCATGACATGCCAACAGCTCCTCCTTCATTTTCTTCCACACCTGTGGCTGCAAGGAAACAGCTGAGATTTCATAAACGACCCGCTGGCGGGGATACAGAGAACATCTGGTCCGGACTGAAGGACCTGCCAACCATTGCAGACATGTCTACTGTCGCTGCATTGGATGCTGTCACCATTGAAAAAATGGTGGAGGATTACTTTGCTGACACCATCCAAGAAGACATGTCAGACGGTCCTTACTTTTACTGGCAGGAAAAAAAGGCAACATAAGGGTGGGTGGGAGGGCCCAAGGACAATTCCATCTTGCACCTCTTTTTTTCTTTGCCAGCTCGTTTTGTGGGGGTCCAAACGAACCAATCAATTCAGCCACAGTTTTGTAGGCCCTGTCGCTGAAATGTTTGGTTTGTTAAAGTGCGTATGTCCTATTTCACCAACATAAGGGTGGGTGGGAGGGCCCAAGGACAATTCCATCTTGCACCTCTTTTTTTGGCATTTTGTGCTCTTTGGGGCCTAGTTTTTCAAACTGCCATCCTGTCTGCCACTACAGTGCCACTCCTAGATGGGCCACGTGTTTGTGCCGCCCACTTGTGTTGCTTAGCTTAGTCATCCAGCTACCTCGGTGCAACCTTTTGGCCTAATAACAATATTGTGAGGTGTGAGGTGTACAGAATAGACTGGAAATTAGTGGAAACTAATGTTATTGAGGTTAATAATAGCGTAGGAGTGAAAAAAAAATCCCAAAAAATTGATTTTAGCACTTTTTATGCTTTTAAAAAACAAAATCAGAACCCAAAACCCAAAATCAGAACCAAAACTTTGAGTGGGGTGTTTTGGCAAAACCCATTCGAACCCAAAACCTCAAGGTAATCAGAACCCAAAACCCAAAACAGGAAAAGTGGGCGGTGCACACCCCTACTTTCCAGTTGTAATATATTTTGAAGGGGAACTAAAACTTTGGGAAATTTTATTGCCTATGTGTAGGGTATCTGCATTATCATGCCCTCCTTTATGGTGAAATGTGTGTATAGTGTATATGCATGTGTTTGATATGCATTTACATTAAATCTGTGTTGGTTTAATAATGCATCTGTGACAAAACAGGAAGTTGTTATCTTGTTTACACTCATATGAAAGTGCATGTTTAAATTCATTTATAGCCACATCTCATTGCATTTACAATGTGCTTCCATTAAGGAATGTATGTTTTCTATGTCAATACTTGTTTTTTGGGAAGAAAAATACTGTTAAAAATTTTTTGTCTCTTTGTCAAACAATGAACTCTTCAGCGGAATGTTTACCCTAAGTAGGGGGTGGGGTATTCAATTGTTAGCGAGGTTTTTTTTCCCCGCCTCGTAAAAAAAATAAAAATCTCCTGCGGATTTTTGACGGCAATAGCGACTGTTTTAAGTTAGCGCCGCAAGGAAAACTTGTGCAATTCAATTGAAAAAGAGGGAACGCTGTCCCCGCGCATTAAAGATTTTAGGGGAGTGTAGGGGATTTTTAACGCGGTCATGTATAACACACAAAAAAGGTTTTGCATACATTTCCATACATTAGATTCCATTACACATTGACAATATCTACATTACAGTACTTTCTTTAGCATATTTTTTAATTGAATTTTTTTTTACCATACAATCATCTATCCCATGTCAAAACACATTACTACATTCATATTTGTACCAAAAACATACATAAATATATAAAATTAGTGATTTTATTTATTTTATTTTTTATTTTATTTTTATTTTTTTTATTTTATTTTATTTCATTATTTTTTCACAAGAAAATCAACTTACACAAGTTAGATATTACTGATAAACATAAGTTTAACTTTTTTTCCACATTATTACATGATTTCAAATACTTTTCGGAGGGTTTTTATTTTTAACACATCCCAGAGAGGTGCGAGATAAAACAGCATAGTTTCCAGTTTTCCCCGCCGCGTTAAAAAACAATTGAATAGCTTTTAACGCGCATGCCTCTCGCAGACCCTATACTTTCAATAGACGTTCTACTGGAACACGAGAGGACCGTTTCATGAAAAAAAAAGTAGCGTAAAAAATGGAATTGAATTGTGGGTAAAGTTAACCAGCTCGAAAATGATAAAAAAAAAAAATAGCGTTAAAATTGCTTAAAAAAATCTCGCTGACAATTGAATACCCCTCTAAAGGTACTTGTTTTCTACCTTGGGAGGGAAATTTATTCAGATCTTAGACTCCATGCTTTTAAATCATTTGTGGTCTCATTACTTGGTTATTGGGGACCTCTGATGTATTACTACATAAATTTTACTTTATAACTTGTTGGAAATTTGGCATCTTATGACAGTGCCACTTTGAACGTCACTGAGCTCTTCAGTATGACCCATTATACTGTAGTAATGTTTGACTATTGATATTGCATAGTAGTATGCTTGATTTTATGCATCTTTTAACAATGGTGTGGCTGAAATGAGTAAACACACAAACTAACTAGGTTATCCATATACTTTTGGCCATGTAGTGCATATAGTGTGACTTATGGCTCAGGGTTGTAGATGTGGCCTTTAAGCAATTCATTTTTGTGATGTTTAAAGCAGCAAGAACACATAGAAGATTGGGAGGTAATGAGAGACTTAAGGGTGGGAGAGAGCAGAATTGTAGCAGGATAAACTTAAAGTAATCGCATCCTTAAGAAACAAACAAAGGACAAATGGTAAATACCAACAATCCTCTTATAAACTGCCACCGTGATTTATGTTATAAAAAAAAAAAAAAAAAAATTTTTTTCATGGGATTTTTACTTTAAAGGTGGGTGAGCTAGTATATATATATATATACTATATATGTAAAATATAGTTTTATATTTGGTGAGTAGGTCTGTCCCTTTTAACTGAAAGATAAAACATACCTGAAAACCCCATTTTGTAATATAAATTTATTAGTCACCAAACAGTTCTATGACCATATATTTATATAAATAACTGAAGTCAGAAATGACTTAATATTCGTAATAATTTAGAGTAGGATGTGCATTATTCCTTATTCCCAATGAACACTCAAATGATGATATCATAAATCACTGTTTATACAATCGTCTTCAGCATTATTGGCACCCTTCATGGATATGAGCTCAAATCAATATATGAAATAAACCACACATTCAAAGAGTGTTTTTTTGGGCATATACAAAGTGGTAACCTGCATAGTTTTTATTTTTCCACTGTGTTTTGTAACAAAAAAAAAGCCTTTATTTAGTAATAACCGCACCTAGCCGCTTTTTTTAATGCTTAACAAGGTTGGAAAACTCTGCCATGCAGAACATTTCCAGTTTCTTGATCGTTAGGTCGTCACTTGTGGACTGTCCTCTTCAATACACACCACAGGTTTTCAATTGGATTCAAATCTGAAAAATGAGGCAGACGTTTGATTTTGTGTTTCTGCAACCATTTTTATGCATCTTTGGGGTCATTATCTTGCTGAAAGGTTCACCAACGACAGAGTGTCAGCCTCCTGGCAGTGGCAGACAAATTTTGTCCTAAAACGTCCTGGTATAGAATGGAAATTATTATGCCATTGTTTTTCACAAGAGCCTTTGGACCTCTAGCAGCAAAACAACAGCCACAAAGCATCAATGATCAACCACCATATTTGATAGTGGACATCAGGTGCTTTCTTTGTATGTAGTCTTCTCCAAACATGATAATGGTTTACATGGCCAAAAAGTTTGCCTCCTCTGACCACATCACACGATTCCATATATTGTTCCAGTGACATTTTGCAAGGTTCAGACGCTGCATTTTGGGGGGAATTCAATTCCCCCAAAGTACCGCTCGCTAAAACTATTACCGTTATTACAGTAGTTTTAGCCTGGCTTAGAGTAAAAAGCCGGCGTTAGAACTACCGTAATAACGATAATTACGCTGTAACGGTTATAATGCGCAGGCTGTGTTACTTTTAACAGTAACGTGGCCAATTAAATATGCCCCTTTGTGTCTTGCTGTTAGGAAAGGCTTCTTTTGTGAAACTCATTCAGAAAACTTCTAGGGGTATATGTATCAAGCTGCAATTTGGCATTTTAAGCAATTTTCTCGGGCGAGTTTAAACTCGCCGATGTATTAAAGTGTGAGTTGATAGAAAATCGTCAGTATTTTTTTTTCAAACCCGCCATTCCCAAAATTGCCACAAATCACAATCCCGACGTTTTGCCACTCTATCAATGCAAGTCGCCATATGTATGAAGTTGCAATTTTGCAGACTCGTTTGAGTTTGATGTGAAAATTGCCAGATACAACACACTGCTTTGGATAGGCAAAATTTGCAAACACATCACTTTTACATTGCTGCCCAATTTAATATAACAGGAACCGCAATACAAATTTATCTTTAATCATGATTTCTTTTTTAGAGGGGCAAAAATGATTGTTATTTACCTTTATGGGGGCCAAATGATTTTATGAATAAATTAGTGGGCCAAATTTTATTAATGATTATATGTAAGGGGAATTTTATTTTATTATATTATAGTGGCTTACCATTTCATTGCCAGTAGGGCAATAATTATATTGTTTATGATGTGGCGACACTAAATATTTACAGATGGGGACATCATTTAAAGTACATAGTTGTGCATGCTATCACTTGTAGTGCCACAGCTACATACTTTAAATAAAGTATGTTCCCTTACATATAATCATTAATGAAACTTGTCCCACCAATTTATTCATAAATTTATTTGCCCCCCCGTAAGATAATTAATAATCACTTTTGCCCCTCTAAACAAGAAATCATGATTACCCTCATATTTAAAACTTATATTTTATCTCCTCTTATGTTAATGTTGGCCAGATAGCTCAAACAACATGCGTTTTGGGTTTTTTCTGTTCAATCGCAGGTGAATTTCAGTTTCTGTTCAATCTTGGGCAAGTTTCTATTTAATCTTTGGCGAGTTTGACTAAACCACCGGTGGAATAGGTGTTTTAACATCGACACAAATCACTGGAGTTTGGATTTTGAATTGTCAAAATCCCAGGTTAATACATATGGAGACTTTGCACATAAAATCACCAATGATCTCAAGTGATTTTCAGTGACTTGAAATTGTTGAAAAAATTGCAGCTTGATGTACCCAGTGATCTTGGAGGTGATATCGGACAGTGACTTTTGTAATTTTAAAACCTCAAGATTCAACTATACTGTCCAGTTCTGTAACTAATCTTAGGGTTTGTCATTACCACTCTTACCATCCTCCTCGCTGTAGGTGGGGATTCTGGAGTCCTTTTCCTGGCAAACTTTCAACTGTTGCTTTTACTGCTTTGTTTTTATTATCTTTCTGATTTGTGCTTAATGGTAATTTCAATTGACTACTAATTTTTTATAACCATTTCCTAGACGGGTCCACAACATTCTGTTTCATTTGAGTTGCCAGCTTTTTCATTTTAGCCATGTTGATGGATGACAAAGGGATTTTACATGTGTATAACCTCATATTTATATCCAAGTGGAACAGGGAATGGTCATAGCCAACAATGGAGTTCCAAGAGCTGTAAAAAGACAGTGTTTTTTGTACTAAAATGCTAATTACTTTGGTGTTATTTAAAATATTCGTTAGGGATGTCAGTAATTTTGCCCCATATGGTTTTGAAAGAATTCACTGCTCTTAAAATAAAATAACACTTTTGTAGGAGTGATAAATGGTCAGCAGATTCTCCTAAAATGTGTGGAATATTTGAATCATTATATGTATTTACTTTATATGATTATTTAGGCAATTTCTTGTCGGTTGGCAACATTTCTGGAGTTGACTGTACTTATACTAACATTACTTGAGTATTTGCTGCTTGGGTAAAAAGTGTTTGAGATTCTAAAGCTACAGTATGTGTACATCTCAATCCAATTTATTTTGTAAAGTGCTGCATACAGAATAGCCATGGAGAGAGTACAAAACATTCATCGAAGTGAGCAACTCAAATCACATTGTCTACTTTAGCCAATAGGAGCTTTTTGTGTGCAGTTTTTTTTTGTGTGCAGTGCATTTTGAGCATTCATTATGCACTATGTCCTGTTGTGGTATATTTTGTAAGAATTCTAACCACCTGCATGCTTCAGAACTGGGGCTTGTTATACAGAAACATACAAGGCAACTTTTTAAAATTATATGTATTTAGTGCTACACAGCAGAGCTTTGAACAGTCTTTTTCATCTAAGTGCTCACTTCTACAACGTTCTATGGAAGCAAAAAACAGTAATTATTGAAATGAAGGAAAGTATGTTTTATACAAGACATTAAGATAAAGTTTCTTTTTTCAATATTCTATTTAAGTTGCATGTACCTATAACATCTCAATTTTATGTACATTACTCTAGACATGTTAGCTCTATACAACTATAATATGTTAAAATTACATGTACTCTTAATGATTTTTTTTTTTTCTTTTAAACTTTGTTTTTATTATGTGTTTTTATGTGGTTTCTTTTTTTGCAAAAATGACACTGCATATACACAGTTGCTATAAAGAGTATAAACCTCCTTTTTAATCGAAACATACATTTATTTATTTTATTTTTTTTCTTTCTGTTGGTTGCGTTTTTAAGCTGTCTTTTTTTTTAGATCATACAGGCTAAATTACATAAATATAAGGTGAAAATTATTGAATTTTTTTGTTTAAAATATTTGTTGTTTTCTATTAGAATAAACTTTGTGGGGTGTTAAAAATATATTTAAATTTTTCAATTTTTCAACGTCAATCCTATATTAATGATAGTAAAAGCGTTCATCACTAAATTTAGAACACATGTAAGATTCCTGTCTAATATGATCTGTTTGTAAACAAGTGTCATCTTTGTTGTAGAACATATTTAAACTAGCCATTCTTTACAATTGGCATCGAATGCGAACAGTTTGCCAATATCATCTACCTAATAGATGTTGCATGTTGAAGAGTAAGTCAGATCTTTGTGGCCAATTTCTTGCCTAATGTTCCAGCCACCATTGGTGGTGTTGCTGTTTTCATAATGTTTAAAAGCTGGTTTGTTAGTTGTGGACTATTGTGCATGAGTGTACAAAGATTCTGTAGCAAGGTTGAAACACTGCTGATTTGTGTATTGTCCAGGACAATGATGGACATTCTAATACACTTCTGGGGCTGCATGGGTAATATTATTTCTTATGACAAGACAAGTATATTTTTTTTACTGAGATGAAGCACAAGTACTGCTCTGCAAGGTTAACTTATAATTTACCTAGAAGGTAATCCTGTAACACAGATAAATGTTACAGATATTCTGTAAGCCATGGCAACAATCTACAGTATAGCTGTCACTTTTCTAATGCAGTTTAAAAATATATATATTGCAGCCTACATGTGACCTGTGGGTGCGGTACACAGTTGCCATAGTAGCAAATGCAATAAATTAGCCCAGACAGCTTAACTTATGTCATATTTGCCTACTTTTTAAATCTGTACTCTGGGAGATCGGAGTACAGATCATGTGACAGAAGGTAGGAGGGGGCGTGGCAATGTTATTACGTCACTATAGCCCCGCCCCTACCACAAAATACGGAAATTCAAGTTATTGAATACCCTCACTATTCATTGCCATGATTTTCGGCATTTTACAGAGTCCGGCAGGTTTGCCTACTCTTTCGGGAGCCCAGGAGGACTCCCGAAATTCTGGGAGAATAGGCAAGTATGACTTATGTTTGTTCATATTGGGGTATATAAGTTATGTTCTCTGTGCTTTTTGTGTCCTGAGAAAATACCTTGAATGGGTAAAAAATGTTTAATACATGTACTCTACTTTGCATTTTTAAAATTGAGTGGCTTGCCATATAATTTACACTTGTTTAGGTTTACTGTTCTAGTACTCTCCTCTTTTTGTTCACCAATAGGTCTTTATATCCATGCACATATGGTAAAGTAACCACTAGCAATCTTCTATTCTAATGCCTCTCAAACCTCCAAAAGTTGGCTTTAATTTAAATTTAGATGATGTTTTTGTTTGACAACAGGGTAGTACAATGGATCCAATGCTAATGAAGAGGCCACCGGTTTATGGAATTGGCAATAATCCTTACTCGCAGACACAGCAAAGCAGTCCTTATATTGGCCAGTCATACGGACCTTCAGTTCCACAAAGATATCCAATGGCAATGCAGGAACGTACTCACGGTGCAATGGGAGGATTACAGTATGCACAGCAACAGGTTTGTGGCTTTATATATTTATTTCTTGAGAGGGGGGTATAAGTCTAAATATATATTTATATATACTCTGTGTGTTACTGTGAGTGATTTTTACATACTTTGACCTATTCACTTACGTACTTCTGAGGGCTCTAGAAATGTTACTTTTTTTTACAGGAATGTTTTATTCGTTCAGTTCTGTTTGCGATGTTGGCGAAGGATTAATGTGTTTTCTTTCTTTAATAGACTTGCGGAATGCAAGGGTGTATTAAAGACTTATGTGACCTGTCTAAAATAATATCCTGGCTTTTTAAAGATGATAATGGCAGCTTGTTTATAATGGCATTTTGTTTAGAATGGAGGTTGCCCAGAAACACCACTATGAAAGAATATGAATGTCTGTTAACTTATGAAGTATTGTACAATTTTTTTCCCAGATCTCGTGCTATAAGCTTATGTTTTACACTTGGAGATATTTTAAACGAATGGTAATTGTTTGTGAAAATATGTTTTCTTTCTTTTTGCTAGTAGTGTTGATATTATAAGGTCTATAAATAGATAATTGTTGCAAAAGGAAGGTCCTATCCGCTTTCATGACATAAAGTAGCGTATTGAAAATAAGCTGTCTCATTTGGCAATAAATTCATCCAGTCAGTAGTAAGACCACAATTGAGGAAATGGACACATCATAATTTCCCTTTTATATGTTTTCTTAAATTTAGCATTGTGATGATATCTTTACTCAGTAAAAATAAAGATATTGGGCAGCACAGTGGCCTAGTGGTTAGCACTTCTGCCTCACAGCACTGAGGTCATGAGTTTGATTCCCGACCATGGCCTTATCTGTGTGGAGTTTGTATGTTCTCCCTGTGTTTGCGTGGGTTTCCTCCGGGTGCTCCGGTTTCCTCCCACACTCCAAAAACATTCTGGTAGATTAATTGGCTGCTATCAAAAATTGACCCTAGTCTCTCTCTGTCTCCCTCTCTGTCTGTCTGTGTCTGAGCGTGTGTCTATATTAGGGAATTTAGACTGTAAGCTCCAATGGGGCAGGGACTGATGTGAATGACAGCGCTGCGGAATTAGTGGCGCTATATAAATAAATGATGATGATGATGATGATGATATTCAAGATTTGGCATTCCCTAACGCTTGTCACACATGTATATTACTGCTACTTCTCAACACTTGTGCATGTGAGGTAGATACATTCCTAATTATGGTACCCTTGCCCATATATATGGACCTTCTAACAGTGCCTATAGTCAACCCCTTAACACACCGCATCATTTCCAAATGCAGCTCTAAAGAAAGTACCGTCTGTTTTAATGTTCTTTAGATAAACAAATTTCTGATTAACTCAATATTTTTATTTATTGTTATTATTTGTACACAATTTTTGTAATTTGCTCCAGTGTTCCACAAAACTGAGCATAGATACAAGGAGGAACAATGTAGACATAGTTAATGCAAATGGGAAAAGGAGAGATTTGCAGTAGTCTAGGTGGATGGTGATGGAAGAATGGATAAAGCTCTTGGTTGCGTTGTGGTTAAGAAAAGGGTACATCCTAGTAATATTTTGAAGGTGGAGGTGACAGGACTGTGAGAGACTGGTTGTGAGAAGTAAAGCAGATGGTATAGTCAAGGTCTGACATCAAGACAGCAGGCTTAGGAAACTGAGAAAATTGTGGTGATATGGATGGAGATTTTAGGGGAGGAGGTGACTCTAGGAGGAAGGAAGATAATTATCCCAGTTTTGGACATTTTCAGCTTTTGGTGTTGGGACAGCCATATGAAGATAGCAGAGAAACGGTCACAAGAAGTAGAAGAAAAGGGGAGATGAACCATGTCACACTGAAGGAGCAGTTGGATAAGTAGGAAGTGAACCAATCACAAAGGCCAATGAAGTGAAGGATGTGCAGGATAAGAGGGTGATCAGGGGTTTGGAAAGTGGCAGAGTCCAGGATGATGATTATGGAGACTTTGCTGTAAGTAGATTGCTGATCACTATTGGGAGGGCTTTCTCGGTAGAAAATGCAATAGGTGGTTGTCCGCAGGCTACTCAAGTAGTTTCAAAGCTGGTTGGGCTAAAGAGGCAGTTTGTGTGATGAGTCTGTGAGATGAGGGTAGACTTCGTCATCCGTTATGGGGGAGAATGAACTGAGGGTTGTAAGATGCTCGAGGTATAGTACGTGGGGATATCCTGTCGAATGGGCTTGATTTTGTATTTGAAGTGAGTGGCAAAGTCCTGGGCTGTGAAGGAGGTAAGTTTATTTTCACAGAGTAGGCAGCCCCAAGTGGTCCTTGGAGGTCCCTTCTGCTTCCTCCTGTTAGGAATCCTTACCTGCTGCCGATGCACTGTGCTTCCGGGTGGTCCCGGTGGCGGTCACATGACCTATGGGCGGGGAGCTCAAATCTTCTATTTCTGGCCGCTCTGACACAATATCTGTGTCAGAGCAACATATTCTTTCCTCGTTCCTGCACTCTCCTTGTGCTTCCTTGTGTTCACCTGCTTATTCCTGTGAACCAACCCGGCTATTGTCCTCTGGCTATTCTCTGCAAACCCCCTGGCACTGCTGATCCGGCTGATTCCTGTGTACTGACCTGGCTATTGTCCTTTGACTATTCTCTGTTACATCCCTGGCACTGCTGATCCGGCTGATTCCTGTGTACTGACCCGGCTATACCTACGGACTCTCCTCCTTACTCCTCCAGCACTACAGATCTGAAATCTCACTATATTCTGAAAGATATCACGGTTAGTGCAGTTACCTTCTGCTAATTTACCCTGCTTGCTATGCCCTATTTTGCCTGTCCATCTCATAGTACTCTATCCTTACGTCAGTAGGCTAACCTGGGGGTCTCGACCTGCGGTTCTCCGGCAGCTAAAACCATCCTGCCTTGCGGCGGTTCTTGGAGAAGACCGGGAGGGCCGTTAGACTCCGCGCCCTGGGAAGGCCGGCGCTAATACTGACTAAGGTATTTCCAGTAGATGTAACACCTCCCTATTTTCCTCTCATATTTTCTCCTTTATACAAATGTATGAACAGTAAGTATTTCTAATAGCAGTAGGGGAGTGGTAAAGATGGAGGTTGTGGGGTGAACTAGTAGGAAAAAGTCTTATCTGGAAAGAACAAAAAAGCCTTTATGTGCAAATTCATATATAATTATGCATCTTTGTAACCCTGTTAGATTAATTCAGTTTAAAAGGCACACTAATCCCGTTTTAAATTTCTCATGCCATTTACCCATTACTGTATCTCCAATACCCAGGGTGCATTATCAGTCTTAACCCATTCCATGCTTTAAATCTTCTATAACGTGGGTGCAGAATAATACCATCCTTTAGACTATCAATGGTACTTATAAGAAGCATTTGAGTGACTTCAAATTAATTTAGTCACAGAAGAAAAGTGAAAGTACTAAGCTGGAAAATATTGTAACACCTAATTCCTGCAGCCAAGATGGATTAGTAGCGCAGATGTCCAGTGATTCAATAGATTCAATTAAAAAAACAATTTTTCATGGTTTAAATCCTATGATGATAATCTAAAGCTATAATAGTCATTCCAACTGACTAAATAAAAAGAAAAACTTTTTAGTTAACTATATTAGTGCTTAAAAACATGGGCACACCTCTCAAAATTTATCCAGGCGAAATCGGGACAAAAAAAGCCCCATACCCACACATACTCCCTTTGCATCCCATCATGTCCTCCTTGGCTAAGCTCTGCCTATTTCTGTGTAAGGCCTCCTTTTACGAAATGTGAATTGGGACTGTTTTAAGTCTTAAGGTATGGAATTGTTTGTTTCTGGGTTTTTTTTCTTCTACCTTGCTTTAGAGAAGTAAAAATAAGTAGGTCAATATTGATTATTATTTGTTAAACATTAAAAAACTCAATCAATATAAACAGTTAACATGGCACCATTCAATTGATTGCAAGCAATGATCTAAATAAAACATTTAAATTGGATAATTAACATTACCTGTACATTCCACAGAAGAATCAGTTCGTTCGTCCATTCATTCATTCAATCATTCATTCATTCATACTTTGATGGTGAAACAGGTAACTGTTTATATTGACTTAGAACACATTTGAAAATATATGTATTTATTTTTTCCAAGATTAGACTTGTGCAGGCGAGATTATTTATACATGCACACTCATTTTGTGGTTTATGGGTGTTTCTACTAGTCTCCTCTTTCTATGGATAGGTTGGATGTGGAACCAAAGTTTGGTGCATATTTATGTAGTTAAATAGCAATGCACTATATAGAGGCAGTTCTGTTTCCTTTTTCAGTATAGTTCTTTCATTTGCTCTTTGATGGGCCTTTAATAAGCAATTATGGTTAATAGAATATGCCTTGTATTTGTTAAAATACAGACAAGGATTAAATTGTGTATAATACAGATAATTATAGTCTAACATTTGCATGGGTGGAAAATGGACTGCAAGTTCAAGTTATTGGAATCATAATGGCAAATTGGTTATTTCATGATGCCCCGCGTTAAGTGGCATATAAATAGAAGAGTCAATGGAAATTTTTAAGAGGCTTATTAGACACATCTTAAAAAATTGATTGGAGTCGTCTACATGACTAGTTAATATATGCGTACATTACTGAAGGAAGCGGAAACTGGTCCAAAGGAACAAATTTATTGAAAGAAGCTTGATGTGTATGTTGAATTGCCGTGTTCCGGATAGCAAGTGAAATCTCTTAATTTCTCTGTGATTAAAATTTTTTAAAAGTGCTGGAAATATCTGCTAAATATTATGTTCTAACCATATTCTAGAAATCCATGTAGGATGATGGGTATCTCTAATAAGTGATCTATTTTCTGCACTCAATTTATTTTTATTTTTAAAATTAATTTTTATTACATTTTTTAACAATTATCCAAATACAAG
This sequence comes from Mixophyes fleayi, assembly GCF_038048845.1. Taxonomy (NCBI): domain Eukaryota; kingdom Metazoa; phylum Chordata; class Amphibia; order Anura; family Limnodynastidae; genus Mixophyes; species Mixophyes fleayi. The sequence goes on along the minus strand of NC_134404.1, from coordinate 247,560,915 downwards.
CAAAATAAAATCCCCCCCCCCCCCCAAAAAAAAAAGAGTTACACAATAAGAAACCTTGTGTATTACAATTTCTAATATAATGCAAAGGCCATGTAGAACATTTACTTAATACTTCCAAAGATCCCACTTCCCTACTGCCCTACTAAATAGGTTCCATTTCTAGCCAGCCCCTATATTGCAAGGATCTAGTCTGATCTGAAACTAATGCTAACCAACTATACCATTATCTATTCTCAGATCTAGTGGAAGTAGAATAAGAAGCAAAAGTCCATGACTGTCCAATTACAGCCCACGTAGAAATACAAATGTGACCACTAACATATTTATCCGAGACGGAAATGTCACATGGAAACAACTGAAATTGAACCACTTCTGGTAGCATAGGTATATTTTGCTGAATGACAATTTTAATATGTGCAAATACATAGGTCCACAAAACTTGCACCACAGGACAAGACCAAAAGATATGAAAAATATCTTCAATTCCCCCACATTTTCGGCAACAAAATTTTGAGACGTGATGCCACATTTTATGTAAACGGGCTGTGGTTAAATAAAGCCTATTAATTCATTTAAACGGCATTTCAGTATGATTCAAGCATTGTGATATACGGTAAATAGAAGAAAAAAGAGATTCCCGTTGGGTTGTACTATAAGCCAAACCCAGGTCCAGCTCCCAAAACAATTGAGAACGGGACTTGGGTTGTTCCTGAGCTAACAGAAGAAGTTTATACCAGAACGAGATACTAGCTCTATTTTGGCCAGAAGTCATTCTGGTCCATATCCTCTGAGGAGGCTTGGGGAAGGTCCAATGATTTTATCCAATGTCTCACTTGTAAAAATGTATAGAAATCTTGTGCTGGTATATCGAATGGAGCCCTAATCTGTTCTAAAGGCATAAGGCCATCTTTATTATATAGATGTCCCACCATAGAAGCTGCCTTAGCAAACCAATGTGGTAAATTTAGCTATAGAAAGCAAATAAATTGATGTGGGAAATTTAAACATTTGAGTGGTGGACCAGAAAAACACTGCTTAATAATATCTGGCTCTAATTTGGTTCTTAATTATGATAATATCCAATAGGAATCAATTGCAGCAATTCAAAAGAGGTAGTGTTAATCCTCCAGTATACAAAATAAACTGATACAAAAAAGCAGAATTGCGCAGATGATACCCAAAAGTACATTTATTAGACACAAAAAAAAATATTTAAATAATTTTTTTTTTAAAACTACTAAAAATAATAAAACCAATCAGCATGCATAGCACTGTTAAATATAGAAAAAAGTCCTGAACATTCGTAGATAGGGGTATATTTAATCTGTCAAAGAAGATATTAGAGAATAGACAACTGCAACTTTTATCAAAAGGTATGACTTTTGCTTCCAGTGTGAATCCAAATTTATTCAATCTATATTCAGAAATTAATAGATATGTTAGAGCATTATGTAGGCAGCGTTATTTTGCCTCAAAAAAAAATTAAAAAAGAAGGCGGTTCCCCAATTTGTTTAGATGTAGGAGATATTTGGGGTCTTGACATTTTAGAAGTACTTTGGAAAGAAATTAATGATTTAAGTGCTAGTAGTCATGGTTCTGAGACCCTTTTTGATATTAATAAGTAAGAACGAAATAAGTAAGTTCAAAGTTAAGTCTGAGTTTTATCCTGTTAACCATAGGAGTCCAGCAATTCAGTTGTTCTATAAGAACATATTGGAAGAATTTAAAACTTTATGTAGCAGAACCTCTAAAAAAGATTTAGGTAAAAGAAATTTGTCTCTACAGGAGAGGAAAGCTCTCATTACTTTACAGAATGATTGATCACTCATAATTAAGCCCGCTTATGAGGGGGGAGGAGTGGTCATTCTTGACAGAGATGATTATGTTATAGAAGCTCTCAGACAGATAGAGGACACTAGATTCTATCAAGGCCTTAGTAAGGATCCAACTATTAGTTATCAAAGAGATTTTCGTACCCTGCTAGATTGGGGAATGGCTGAGGGAGTAATAACCAAAGATATTCACAATTTTCTTTTTGTACAGCACCCTATCACACCGGTTTTTTATTATTTACCAAATATTCATAAGTCAGTCACTGCACCACCAGGGCGTCCTATTATTTCTGGCATAGAGTTTTTAACTGCAAATTTATCACATTATGTTGATTATTTCCGTCAGAGTTGTGTTGTCTCCCAGAGATCGTATATAAGAAACGCGATGCATGTCTTAAATCTTATACAAAACATAACATAGCGTCCAGGTTTAGGTTTCCATACCTTGGATGTTCAGGCATTATATACGCATATTCCTCATCAGAGTGGTACTCAAGCGCTAAAGGAAGCATTGTTAAACAAAGGTGAGATCTCTGGGAGACATCTAGATTTTATTATTGAGGCGATTATGTTTATACTTACTCATAATTATTTTTTGTTTGAGTCTACTTATTATTTAGAGATATTGGAGACGACCAGGGGCACCAGGTTTGCCCCATTTATATGGGGGCGATGGAGGATCGCCTCATTTGGGGTGGCCCTTTCGGGGCGAACCTGGTGCTCTATGGCCATTATATAGATGATTTGTTTATTATTTGGGAAGGAGGTTCCCAATTGGCTTCGGAATTTGTTGCATTTTTAAATACTAATTCTTTTAATTTATCATTTACTCAGCAGTTTAGCTTTTCTTCTGTGAATTTTTTGGATATTACTCTCACAGTGGACCGAGGTTAATAATAGAATTGTGTCCACCAACTATAATAAACCTGTAGATTCTAATACATATCTACATTATAAGAGTGGACATTATAAGCCTTGGATTCATAATATTCCAAAGGGACAGCTATGTAGCGTTAGACGCAATTGTACTGTTGAACAGGATTTTATTCTACAAGCCGAGAAAATGCGGACAGATTTTTTAGAGAGGGGTTATCCACAATATCTGGTGTGTGAAGCAAAAGATTTTGCCTCCAAACAAGAACGTTGTGATATGTTGGTCCCCAATAAAAATAAAAAGAGAATTCAGCAAGACAAGAATTCTGATAATTCTCTTTTGTATATATTTAAATATAATTTCAAGTACATGCAATTAAGAGAATTTTAACTAATAATTAAAGAATTTTACATCAGGACATTATATTGAGCAATGTCCTGGAGAAAGTACCAAGAATAGTGTATAAGAAAAATAATAATTTAAAAAATCTATTGGCCCCTAGTGTATTAAAAACACACAAAAGAACAGGGTAGGGTTCAGTCTTGGTTACCCCCAAAACCATTAGGCTGCTTTGAATGTAATAAAAATGTGTGTCTGACTTGTGAATTCATTGGTAAAGTTATTTCTAGAATTATATATCTAAATGTAATTATTGGTTCTATCGGGCGCTTCACTAGGGTATGCAGCTGTGTATGTACTTAAGAATCTCCACAAAAATTCAAACAATGCATAAATACTAAAATAAAAAATAGTACTTACACTTGCGCTTCCGTTTCTGTCTATTAGGTAATCACAATTGAACACCTTATTCATAGAGGGATTCTCTCTTCTGCATAACACTCGATATCACCATCATATGGAATAAATATATACATAAAAGACATAAAAAAGGAGAGCATAGCGTAATATGTATACACAAGAACATAAAGTCCACCACAACTATATAGTGTGAAATGGTCCTTAGTGAATGATGTTTAAACAGCAAACTGCAGACATTCACCCGTGATTCTTCTCTCTCAGAACCCCTTTGGGTATATGCTTACATATAGAATCTCCAACAAACGCTTTTCAAACTAAATCCTGTTCTCCCTCCTCATTCTGGAACACCAGTACTCCCCTCCAACCTTAGACAAGGAGTATATTTGTAAAGAGAAGCAACAGAGACCAATTTTGTGCATTTTTGTACACTTTATTAAAATTGTGAGACGACATACCTGGTCAATGTGTTGGAGTGCCCTTGTGGACTCCAATACGTGGGCAGAACTACTCGTTCGCTTAAGAGTCATTTTAGGGAACATAGGTTAAATATCTTGAAGGGTCTACAGAGTCATAGGGCTAGATTTACTAAGCTGCGAGTTTGAAAAAGTGGGGATGTTGCCTATAGCAACCAATCAGATTTTAGCTGTCATTTTGTAGAAGGTACTAAATAAATGAAGGCTAGAATCTTATTGGTTGCTATAGGCAACATCCCCACTTTTTTAAACCCGCAGCTTAGTAAATCTAGCTCATAGTGTCTCTAGACATTTTTCAATAAATCATAATAGCGACCCAAGGGGCTTGGTGGTAATTGGAGTGGAAAAGTTTGAACGAACTATAAGAGGAGGAGATAAATACAAAGGATTGTGTAGGGAAGAAGTATCTTGGATGTTTAAATTGCAAACTTTGTACCCAGAAGGTCTGAACGAGTCAATGGAATTAAATGATTGGTACTTTTAAATGTTATTATAATATTGTGGTTTTTTTTGTTTATATGTGCGATTTATATGTGCAATTATTTTTTATGTGCACATGTGCGCACATAGATACATGTGATATATTTATATATTAATTTTTGTGATTTTTTTTATTTTTTTTATTCATTATTTATTTTTTATTTATTATTTTTATATTTTCTTGTTAATTTTATAATTTTTTCATTATTAGTATTATTATTATTATTTACAAATGTTATATTGGTTATTGGTTCAATGGTATCTGATCATCTATATAGAAATACTGTTTCAGTATGTTGAAAGTTATATATGTACAAAAGAATATACTGATGTGTACCAATCTATTTGTTTTTATATATTGTATGAAATGTTCTAGAGACTTTGGTCTCATTGATTATCCACATGTGTTTTTTAAGAGTTTGGTAATTTACTTGACACGTGATTTCAATTTAGGTAATGAGAGGATCTTTCTATAAAAAGGTGGTCCATTAGAAAGGAAGTTACATTACTTGACAAAGTCTGTATGACAGACGAAATGCGTCGCATTTGGAGCACTTGGGGAGATGTACATTAACAACCAACCACTTCTGTTGATTCATTACGTTGATCACTTGCGTGGAGTTTGCAAGTAGGAACATTTCCTAGAGGAACCTTTGTGTAACTATCATCATCACCATTTATTTATCTGAACACTTGTCCTGATCAAGCTAGTGGTGTGCACCACGGAGAGATTTCAGCTTGCAGATCTTAAGGAGCTGCTGATGCAGTAAGAAATAAAGATACTATCGTTACTCTTCAAGTGGTTGAGTGTTCAGAACTATTTCAATATTTGCTGGATTTATCTGCGTTCAAGCTTCTGGGTGTGTGAGGTCTCCTATCCCACTCACGCCCGATTCTTCCACCGACGTCATCTAAGTGAAACTGGTTCCATAATATTAGCTTTACTATTTTGCTGCACTTTTCTGCGGCTTAGTCTTTGGGGTTGTGTGGGCTTCACCATCCCACTCATGCCCGATTTTCCCGCGGATGTCAGCTAATCAAGACTGGCTTACTGTATATCTATTTATTTCCTACACACTTTCTATTCCTTAATGGATGGATACATCGAATGATCAATATATTATTACTTACTAGGAATTTACCTGTGATGAATGTACACAGGATATAATCATTTGTGTTTTGGTTGGTACTAAATACAATAAGTTCTCTATCTACGAATTTTCAGGATTTTTTTTTATATATTTAACAGTGCTATGCATGCTGATTGGTTTTATTAATTTTAGTAGGTTTAAATAAATTTTTATTTATATATTGTTTTTTGTGTCTAATAAATGTACTTTTGGGTATCATCTGCGCAATTCTACTTTTTGTATCCTGAGTGGTTGCCCACATTTTGTCCCATACCTTCAATGAGTCTCACGTAAAACTTGACAAACTAGAAGCGAATGGTCGTCATGGAAGTGATGGTGAGGTTTAAACCTAAACTACAATCTCTTAAATATGTTAATTTGTCCTTCTACTGGAATGGTGATATGGGCTAAGCCAATATTCATGAGAATACAGCCTATAAAACTACTGGAACCTGGTGATAGCTTGGTAATTTGTATTGGCTCAATAAGCAAAAGGGCTGCCTCTACAGATACATGTCACATATCCTAAAACTGCCCATGCAACACCACTGAGGTTAGATGGAATAATATATATCAACAATGAGGGGAATACACAAAGCATTAAAACTTTTATACAAGGCTTTCAGTAATTAAGCAGTCAGTTCAGTATTTCTTATAGGTATTGATGGTTTGTGTTAGTTATCTTGTCTGGTTTTGTGATATGCAGAGATGTAGTCTACCCAGCCGTATTTTTATTCAAAGCCATTGTGGTTATTTGAGATCATTTTGATGTGGAATTTCAACATATTTAGATGAGTAGTGAGATTTTCCCTTAATTTGCTAATTGCTGTATAATTGAAAATTATCCATAAGCATGCATTGACCTGGCACAGTGATTGGCTGCTGGCCCTGGTTTTCACATTGCTGATATAATTGGCTAAGTCACACTCTAGTTATGATCGATAATAGTCTATGGGGAAAATATGAATGGATAATTATGACAGTGTTTTTTTTGTTGAAGGGTATGGACAACACCATAATTTTACATTGGACTTGCTCCAGGACTGTTAATGCTGATTATGTACATCTGTTTATTTTATTTTCATGTTGATAATAAAATAAAACCACCAATGATGAACTATGTATGCAAACACTACCTGAGATAGTTTGTTAGCTTTTAGCACTTCATTGTATTTGGCGCAATTACACTGATATCAATCTATCGAGCTTGTTATGCTGAGTTGTTCTGATTGGTTATTTGTTTAATTTTGCTTTTTGTTCATTAGTCTCAAGTATTTCCCAGATGGATATAATTTTAATAATACAGTCTGTGCATGAATCCCTATTTGTGGACTACTCTTCTATGTTCCCTAAGTATTAATATTCTATATGTTTCACGTCCTGTGTTTTCTAGTATCCTATCTGAGAATTGTTTCCTCCTTGTTTATTGTTTGACAAATGCAAATAAAAAGTTTTGGTAAAAAAATAAAGTAAAAATCGTCTCCTGTTAGCCAAGTTGACAGTGGTAAGAATTCTAACTTTTTATATGATACATTTCTTTTTATTATCCTATTGAAACAATACATTTTAGGTAAGGCAACCATAATCTTAATGTGTTCTTTTGTTGTGATTAAAACTTAAATATGTGCATTTTTTCTTATATTTAGGAGTATATTCTACATGATGTGATTTTTAACCAGTGTGGAAACGCAGTGATAAGTGTCCAGTTTGGGAGATCACCTATTAGAAGACCCCAGTTCTATGTCCGTAGTGCTAGGATGTATAAAATGAATAGGAATTCACTTAGGTATATTGGTGGTTATGGGAAAAAAAGTGACTTTATATATTCATTGCAAATTTAACTTTTCACAACACAAAGATAATACTCTGAGGTGGGGCACTCACTGCCATTTTCATTAAAAGCATCAGTACAATGAAACAGCATATCCAGCACAATTGCATTTAATATGCAGCTATTACTAGCATTTTCACTTGCGTTCGTCAGGCAAATGGAGGAGCATGAGGAAAACTGCAAAACAAATAAAAAGACAAGTGGGTATGCTGACAGTTGAAACAATGGGGTTAGTTGTAAAACCCATTTATATGCTTTGTACTAGCTTTGTAAACGCTACTAAATACATGCAATTAATGCTACTGGATATGAGGCCTAACTCGCTACTCTGGTAAAGTAACATAATAAACTGTAAGTCATAGATCCCCATTGACTACTTATAGCTTAACTTTAATAGGGGATACATTGTCATATAGCAAAGTACTGTTTAAATTTTATCAGCAGCTGAATATTAAGGAACTATAGAATATAGAGTTGGATGGCATTAATTTATTCCTTTGTTATATAATCAGGAATAACATCTTATGTTAATCATATAGCATGCCAAAACAACATACCATTTTAAGCAGCGATCCCATAGAAAAAAGTAAATCGTTTTTGCTCTTTTGTTTTTTTTTTAAATATAAATCACTGTGGCAGGCTATATCAAGAATCTTGGTAATTGCCACTTTTCCTTTGTTTGTTTCTTCAGGCTGTTATTAATGTATCATAACTCTATCATGTGATTACTATGGCATATGATGTGGTGAGTAGAGCATAGTTGGCTACTCTCCCGGAATGTCCGGGAGACTCCCGAATTTTTGGGAGTTCTCCCGGACTCCCGAGAGAGCAGGCAAAAATCCAGGATCCAGCTGTCACTGTTGTTGAATATGGTGGGGACGGGGGCTAAATGCGGCATCATGGCCACGTCCCCTAATGCGATTGGCTAAAATTGGCTAAGATTGACAGGGGCAGAGCCTAACGATGCCACCATAGAAGGCCATGCCCCCTCGACGGACCCCCCCCCGCCAGCTGCCTTCAAAAGTAGGCAAGTAGGGAGTAGAGGCTTTGGAATGCCTCTTAGCTCTGTCTGCATGGTAAAATCCTCCCCCATTTCCCACTGTCTTCACATGACATGCTGACAGTCTGAATTGGTGTGTGTGTGACTGACAATCATACTGTGCATAACGTCTAAAATTTACACTGAATCTGCTCCACATATGTACTTCTTTAGACACCCCAACTCCAGTTCTAAGCAGATGCAAGTAAGCTGCCTTTATATTCTTTGCCGTGCTTGGGAGGGTAAGGAGTCAATTCCTTAATTGAATATTTTTACCTGTCTCAGATTAAGAACTGTTTATATTGGAGTTATAATAAAGATTTTACAAGAAAATAGAAAAATAATTAATTAAAAGTTTTTAGCTGACAGCTTAGTTTTTTGTTTTCTAATTAAACGAAAAGGGTCATTATTATAACAAGAAATAAAGATGACATCCAAGCTGAAAATGCGTATAAATACATTTTCCTAAATCCCCATTATGTTCTCTAGCACCTTTTTTGTTAATTGGATTTATTTTAATTCCTTTTGGCATGTAATGGTTTAATTTTTTTTTCTAAATTACTATTATTAAAGAAACACATTTAAATCCTTTAGCCCCGTAAGAAAGAGCTATGTAAATATGGTCTTGTAATTCAGACTTAATAAATGCTAGTGGCTCGTAGGAATGATTTTTGACTCAAAACCTGCATAGCATTACTTCATTCTGGAAAATAGGATATTTTGGACTTGGTAGGTAACTGTCAGGCGCCGTCTTCGCACCTCCGCTGGGTGCCGGAGACGGACGCCCTCTGGCCGCAACTCACGTCCCATTGCTAGGCAACGGGACGTGATCACATGACCGCTTCTGTTGTCTAGCAACAGAGACGCTACCCAGCGATCAGCTGAGACTGATCGCCGGAAATCCTCTGGATAGGGCTTCCTGTTTGGCACTATATAAACTCCACTCTGACACCATTAGGGTGCTAGAGTATTGGTTCCATCCAGCTCCAGCATTATTATCTTTGTTCCTGATTACCCTCCTGTGTACTGACTCCTTGGCTAGTTTGACTTCTCTCCCGGATCTCCCTTTTGTACTTCGCTGCCCGCACTGGTATTGACTCTTGTTTACTCTTTGCCTTCTCTTCGTGGTACTGTGCTTCTCTGGTTTGACTCGGCCTGTCTGACTACTCTCCATTCGCTGCTCTGGTAACTATCTGGGAGAACCGCGACCTGCGCATCACACGCAGCAAAGCCCAAACCTCCTTGCTGGGGTCCCTGGTGAACACCGGTGGTGTGTTAGACTCCGCGCCTCCCAGTTTAGTAGTGCCAATACCGGTCAGTGATATTCCTATTGAAAGAGGTGACAGAATACTCTGGCCATGAGCGGACCGGAAGAACCTTTGGCCCGCAAATTATTGTTACACCTGGGCCAAAGAGTGGAACGGCAAGAATCCAACCAGGCACAATTACTGCAATGCATTCAGGGAGTCATCTCCCGTCTGGACTCTCTTCAGGTCTCACTACCTACCCTTTCCATGGCCGCCACATTGGCCACTGCCTCAGTTCCTACCATCTCTTCTAGCACCATGGCCACCAGAAGCCTCCGCATACCTCCTCCCGAGAAACATGATGGCGATCCGCTGAAGTGTCGTGGCTTCCTTAACCAGTGCTCCATTCAATTTGAATTGGCTCCCGAGAACTTCTCGTCAGAAAGGGCTAAAGTGGCTTATTTGATTTCTCTCCTCTCTGGGCAAGCATTGACCTGGGCTTCTCCTCTTTGGGAATGGGATGATCCCATGCTTCAAAATTCGGTGGTCTTCATCGAGAGGTTCCGTAACGTATTTGATGAACCCTGAAGAATTTCTTCAGCTGCCTCCGGTCTCCTAGGGCTACGCCAAGGTTCCCTCACAGCAGGACAATATGCGGTGCAATTTCGGACTCTTGCAGCCGAACTCCGATGAAGCGAGGCTCTCATCGCTACTTTCTGGCAAGGTCTCAATGATCGCATTAAAGATGATTTAGCCTCCCGTGACCTCCCTCCCAACCTGGATGATCTCATCCTTCTGTATTAAAGTGGACATCCGCCACAGGGAACGGGCTCTCGAATGGGATCGTACTCGCCGGCCTCTCCCTCGATTGGCGCCTAACTTTATTCCTCCTACCCCATCCTCGGAGGAGCCCATGCAGATCGGTCGTTCCCGTCTTTCTCCAGAGGAACGTGAGAGACGAATGAGGAATCGCCTCTGTTTATATTGCGGTGAACCAGGACATCTCTCCGCTTGTCCCAAGAGGCCGGGAAACGCCACCTTCAAGGTGATAATAGGGAGGTCAACCTAGGACCCCAGTCCCTTCCTCCCTATCCCTGGAAGAAGTCTGAGTTTTTGATGCCAGTCACCTTGGTTTCCCCCAGTGGTCCATCTTCTACCTGGGCCTTTGTGGACTCGGGGTCTGCAGGGAACTTCATTTCTTCCAAACTGGTGACTGAACTCCGTCTTGATACGATACCTTTGATCCAACATTTGATGCTCACTGCTGTTGATGGGAACAGAGTCTCCAATGGCCCAATCTATCTTTCTACTCTCCCGCTCCAGATGGAAGTAGCAGTGCTTCATTCTGGGTTCATAAGTTTTCTTGTTCTACCACAGTCCATTAACCCTATCATCCTGGGGTTACCCTGGCTAATGCTTCATGCTCCACAATTCGGCAGCAAGCACAAGTTATCCGCTGGAGTTCCTCCTGTAACAAGATGTGCTTAAGATTTGTTTCTGCACTGAAATCCAAGCTGGCCTGCCGCTGCACATCTTCCCTGGTCGGTCTTCCTGAAGCTTACTCCGGTTTTGCTGATGTTTTTTCTAAAACCGCTTCTGAAATCCTTCCTCCTCATCGGCCTTGGGATTGCCCTATCGACCTTATCCCTGGAAAAAGTATTCCTATAGGCAGGGTATATCCTCTGTCCTTACCCGAGACACAAACCATATCCGAGTATGTTACCGAGAACCTCAAGAGGGTATTCATCTTCCCCAGCAGGTGCAGGCTTCTTTTTTGTTAAGAAGAAGGACTGCTCTCTCAGACCGTGCATTGATTACAGGATACTAAATGCCATCACGATTAAAAATCGCTACCCTCTTCCCCTAATTTCGGAACACTTCGATCGTATTCGAGGGGCACAAATTTTTACCAAGTTGGACCTCAGAGGGGCCTACAACCTGATTAGAATTTGTAGAGGAGAGGAGTGGAAAAACGCATTTAATACCAGAGACGGCCACTATGAATGCCTGGTGATGCCTTTTGGGCTCTGTGACACCCCAGCTGTCTTTCAGGACTTTGTTAACAAAATATTCAGAGATTTACTCTATCAGTCAGTGGTTATCTATTTGGATGACATCCTAATTTTTCACAATGCCTGTCTACTCATCTTCTGCATGTCAAAGAAGTACTTTCTCGTTTACGTTCTAATCAGCTATTCTGCAAATTAGAGAAGTGTCTCTTCAATTGCTCTCAAGTTCCCTTCCTGGGGTATATATTTTCGGGTTCTGGCCTTCGGATGGATCCCAGCAAATTGGAGGCTATTCATAATTGGCCTCATTCTTCCAGTCTCAAAGCTACCCAGCGTTTTATTGGCTTTACGAATTACTATCGCCGATTCATCAAGGGATTTTCCACGCTAATCTCCCCCATTACTCTTCTTACTCGGAAGTGTGGTCAATCAAAATCCTGGCCCCCATAGGCAGTACAAGCTTTTCTAGCCATTAAGGAGGCTTTTATGCTTGCACCCGTCTTATCTCAACCCGACCAAAGCAAACCGTTCTTTTTGGAGGTCGATGCATCCTCTGTTGGGATTGGAGCGGTGCTGTCTCAGAAGAATTCTGCAGGTCTCCCCATTCCTTGCGGTTTCCTTTCCAAAAAGTTCTCCGCCAGTGAGGCCATCTTTGGGATTGGTGATAAAGAACTTCTAGCCATCAAGACCGCCTTAGAGGAATGACGCTACCTGTTGGAGGGGGCACGCTTTCCCATCACAGTGTTTACTGATCATAAGAATCTTACCTACTTGCAGTCTGCACAATGCCTGAACCCTCGTCAGGCCCGCTGGTCACTATTCTTTAACAGATTCCAGCTGATATTTACCTTCCGGCCCGGTACCAAGAATCTGCATGCTGACGAACTGTCCAGATCATTTGATTCCTCTGATGGCTCATCACCCATGGTTGCTAAACCTATCCTCAACCCCTCCACGATTCTAGCCTCGATCAATTCTTCTTTTAAGACTCCTCCTCCTGGTCTTTCTTTTGTGCAAGAACATCTATGCATTAAACTCCTGAGATGGGCTCATAACACCAAATTCGCTGGTCATGCTGGGGTAGACTGCTCTTCTATCTTGCCTATACTGGTGGCCCTCATTGGACGTCCAGAAATACATCCATGCTTGTAAGGTCTGTGCCCAACATAGGATCCCTAGGAGACCCCCTGCCGGTCTTCTCCATCCTCTGCCCATTCCGGACCTTCCATGGCTCAGTATCAGCATGGACTTTTTTACAGACCTTCCTGCCAGTCATGGCTTTAATACCATCTGGGTGGTGGTAGACCGCTTTTCGAAATTAGCCCACTTCATTCCCTTCAAGGGACTACCATCTGCCTCCTAGCTGGCACTCCTGTTCATCCGAGAGATTTTTCGCCTCCATGGCTGCCCGAGGGACATCATTTCTGATCGTGGAGTCCAATTTGTCTCCCAATTCTGGAGATCCTTTTGCAAACAGCTTGGGATCAGCCTAAAATTCTACTCCGGGTACCACCCGCAAACTAATGGGCAGACTGAACAGACCAATCAGCACCTGGAGGCATTTCTGAGGTGCTACTGTTCGGATCAACAATCTTCCTGGAGTGAACTTTTACCCTGGACAGAGTTTACCCATAATAACCACCAACACAAGTCCACGGGTAACTCTCCCTTCTTTACCATCTACGGGAGACATCCCATTATCCCCACCTTTTCTAATCTTTCTGGTTCCTTAGTACCTGCTGCACAGAACATGATCCACAATTTTTCTCAAATTTGGTCCAAAGTACGTTCCAGATTACTACAGTCTTCGAATCGTTACAAACACTTTTCGAATCGGCATAGAAGGAATCTTCCTGTGCTTCGGGTGGGAGACAAAGTGTGGTTAGCTACCCGCAACCTTAGACTCAAGGTTCCCACAATGAAATTGGCTCTACGCTATATTAGACTTTTTTTCATCTCTCATGTGATCAACCCAGTCACCTACAGACTTCATCTTCCAGCCTCTCTTCGGATATATAACACGTTCCATATATCTTTGTTGAAACCACTCATTCTCAACGAATTTTCCAACAAATATCCTCCACTTCCTCCTGTTAAGACCGTTGGGGGTGAAGAATTTCTGGTAGAACGCATCTTGAAATCTCGAATCTCTCGTGGGAGACGCCAATTTCTAATCCACTGGAAGGGTTACGGCCCTGAAGAATGGTCCTGGGTCTTTGAAGAGGATATCCATGCCCCACGTTTCTTGGCAAAATTCTTGCAGAAGTCCTGTGCTACCCACAAAATAGAGGGGGAGGATACTGTCAGGCGCCGTCTCCGCACCTCCGCTAGGTGCCGGAGACGGACGCCCTCTGGCCGCAACTCGCGTTCCGTTGCCTAGCAACGGGACGTGAGATGCAGCGCTCACGCATGCGCAATGCGCCGCTGCTGTTGCCTAGAAACAGAGATGCTACCCGGCGATCAGCTTAGACTGATCACCGGAAATCCTCTGGATAGGGCTTTTTGTTTGGCACTATTTAAACTCCACTCTGACACCATTAGGGTGCCAGAGTATTGGTTCCATCCAGCTCCAACATTATTATTATTGTTCCTGATTACCCTCCTGTGTACTGACTCCTTGGCTAGTTTGACTTCTCTCCCGGATCTCCCTTTTGTACTTCGCTGCCCGCACTGTTATTAACTCTTGTTTACTCCTTGCCTTCTCTTCGTGGTACTGCGCTTCTCTGGTTTCGACTCGGCCTGTCTGACTACTCTCCATTTGCTGCTCTGGTAACTATCTGAGAGAACCGTGACCTGCGCATCACACACAGCAAAGCCCAACTCTCCTTACGGGGGTCCCTGGTGAACACCGTTGGTGAGTTAGACTTCGCACCTCCCAGTTTAGTAGCGCCAATACCAATCAGTGATATGCCTAGTGAAAGACGTGACAGTAACTTTCCAACTTGGAGCTGTTGGATTGTTTCCAAAGAAAGTAATTTACCGTAGGCCTGGCAGGTTATGTACAAAAACTTTTGCAAAAAGGTAGTGTATTAAGTTCAGCCTCAACTTTCTAAAGTTCTTTGAAAAGGAGATGACATTTTTCCCCAAGTCAGTATAATCTTTGAGGCCTATTTCTTGGCGTGGTCTGCTCTGCTCTTTATGGTTTCCTGCTAAGATTTCTAGATATTTTTTTTCCAGTGAATGACATGGTAGATAGCATGTGAGTTTAATTCCATTTTTGTACTAATGTATCCTATCTTTCATCTGTGTACCCTATCCTGTAATGGTGGTAATTGTCATTCTTGGTGGGCTTTTTGACTTGCATGATACATACATACATACATACATACATACATAATAATCATCCAACAAATCCCAACATGACCAAACTAGTCACAAATCTGTGTCTTGGGGCAAAACGATTGTCAATTCATTGATCTGGGATCTATTAGATTTTAGTCGGAACTGGTGACCCTGATTTGTACGTGTATGCTGTCATTACACAAATTAGATGTGGATCTGCGTACTCGGTCTGAGCAGTCTGATCTGAATTTGTGTTGGTAGCTTAAGTAGATTAGACTGCTAGGGGACCTTTGTCAAGACACGCAAAACAAGACATCCGTGTCTATGTCCTAATCACCACAAATGTTTGGCTTTGTGTCTTGACGAAGTCCCTCTAGCGGACCAAAACATTGACTCACTGCGAAAGTTGAGAAGGTATTACTCTAGAATATATATACATTTCTAAAGTAATTCTAATAATTTTCATAAAGAAGAGTCAATGCTTCGGTCTGCTATGGGACCTTTGTCAAGATACACAAAACAAAACATCAGTGGAGACTAGGACATAGACCTAGATTATTTCATGTTTTTCACTTACAGTATGCAAAGCATAGTTCAAGATGTGATATTTTCCCTTTTAGCTTTTTCCTTATAGTCTTCAATTAGTTGCAAAACAGGTAAATCACCAGAATCCATAAAATGCTCTCAAATTAGGATATTAAGTCACATGTAGTGTGATTTTTGTTCAGTAACAACTACTATGATCTAGAGAATGATCCCCTTAGTGTGTAGTTAAGATGTTTTGTTTTTCTGACAAACTCCATAAGTAGATCTCTCGACCTCCAGCCTGATAGATTATTTGCCAACAGAGCCATTTGATATAGAATCTTAACAGTTTGGCTGTATCCATAGGGAGTAGTTCATCCTATGTATTATTGCAGTTGTTGTTTTTTATTATTATTGTTGCTATTACTGCTCCCTTTCATTATTCTTAAGTGTTACCTCATGGAATGTTTCATTAACTTGCTGTATGGTTAGGTTCTTTTAAAGCCATGCTTAAGTGTTTAGCCGTACATTAGCTTACTCCTGAAGAATGAAATAATATGTAATATTTTTTATTATTATTATAATAAAAATGTTTTTTGTCTTGTTTTCCCCCACTCTTCCCTTCTTTTGCCTCAACATTCGCAATGAATTACAGTGGGCTTCAAGCATATTTGTGTCCTTGAATCTTTCACCACCCAAAGTGTGGTGAGCAGGTTCAGGAGATAATGGTTCATTGTACACAAGCAAAGCAGCACACATAATGAATGGAGTAGGACTTTTTGCTCCCACCATATTCTTTCTATGGGCAAATAACATGGACATCAAAAGTCCAATCTTTAGTCGCTATAGCATGAAAACAGGGAATTAAATGGGTTCTGTGATTAGATGGCCTTACCATGCTACCTGGTCTTTTATCTCTACAGTTTATTTGTGGTTATCGTCAGGTTCGCTTTTACCATCCATAATCTGGAGTGACTGACCACTCTTTCGGCTGTTACTCGGAAATCAGACTCCCCAACTGCACAATAGTTGTAAGAGAATAGTCGCTGCCACCACCAGGCTCCTCCACCAGCATCTGGAACCTTTTCTGGGTTTTGTGTATAGCTGCTGCAGCACCTCTTTGCAGGTGATGGTCTGTTTCCTCCTGTCAACTTACTTTAGATCAGGACTGCTGGGTAGCAGGGCAGAGCATTAGCTTAGGCTACTGTGTTCAACATAGCAGGTAATAGGCAACCTGCAGGATTGTGAAAGTGGAATGGTGTTTGTTGTTTTTAAAGAGTCCTTACAAGGACTGTTACAGCTAAGTTTGTGGTACTGGCGATTCTTCCAGAGGTCAGAAGTAAGCAAAAAAGAGAAAAAAGAACTGGATCTTAAAGGTCTTCTGTGTAGTATTGGGTCTCTTATTTTAAATGCATATGTACCAAGTAACTGGAATAAAACCTAACTTTTATTAGTAAAAGATAAAGTTTCAATCTAAAAATCAGCGAAATATAAATGTGAAAAAGTGAAAATAAAGTGTTTTAAAACTTGCAGTGCATGACTCTTATTCCTTACTTATATGTAATAATAGAACACCTTATCTAAAATAATCACCTTAGGGAAAGTCAACCTCCAAATAGCAATAATTTTCATAAATTAAAGGATTATAAGCAATTTGAACCAATATATTTTTTCCAGCAATTACTGATATGGGACAATATTACTGGAATATCAACATATCTATGTAAATTATTGCTTATTTGGACGTTGACTCCCCCTAAGCTGATTATTTAAGATAAGGTGTTCTATTATTACATAAAGTAAGGAATAAGAGTCATGCACGGCAAGTTTTAAAACACTTTATTTTCACTTTTTCACATTGATATTTCACTGCTTTTTTGGAATCAAACTTTATCTTTTACTAATAAAAGTTATGTTTTATTCCAATTACTTGGTACATGTGCATTTAAAATAAGAGACCCAATACTACACAGTGCACCTTTAAGATCCAGTTCTTTTTTCTCTCTTGCTTACTTCTGATTATTTGGTTACTGGATGGTAGCATCTCAATGCAAGAATGATCGCAGCATATACCTTGAAATGTTGAGAAGATGATACCGATAAAATGCCTAAAGAGATGTGTAGTTGGTGTGTCTAACTAGTGCAACAACATCCTCTCTTTTCTGGATTCTTTTAGAAGTACAAGATGGTACATAATGCTCTTTGTATACGTTATTTTTTTTATTTTTTTTACATCTGTTGACAGGGGCAATACTGGCTGATTCACGCAACTTGCACTTGAACCAGCCTGCAGAGTTTGAAATCTTTTAACATTGTTTCCAGTGGCAGGAGGGGGGGGGGGGGTTTCCACGTACTAGCAGAGTGAGGAGGGCTCAGCCCTCTTCTTTACTCTGCTGCTAGTAAGTCTGGGCTGGGACATTTTATCTTTAAATCTCCCAACCAAAATACTTCCAGGAAACCCTGCAACAGAGTTTGGCCTCTCCTCAAGCTGAAAATGACTCCAGAGGTCTGGAGCAGCAGTCTCGCTGCTACTGCTGCTGGGTCACTCAGCGCTCCAGTGTGGCACTTTTGCTGGCTGTGACTCCCAGGAGGCACTGAGCCACCTGAATTCATTTAAATCCATGGCGGCCCCATTACAAGTCCTTCTGGCTACCGCTGCTTAGTTGTGAGGGTGCTCCAGCCTTGTGGAGTAGGAGGGGGATCTGACTACAAACCCCTAGGACTAAAGTATTAAGAATATCATTATAATAAACTGACAACTTTGACCTTAGCTCATAATAACAGCAGTGTAATAAACTGTACAAGTGTGTGCATTTGTGATCTACGGTAACATGCTGGTATTGACCGAGAGATTGTTTCGGAAGAGGCCTCCTAGGTGATGTATTAGGCGAGAATCCTCTTTCATAGTGCTTATGATAGTTTTGTGTATTTTAAGGATATGACAGGAATAAATGAGCACACATATATTAAAACGTGCAAGGCTGGGAGGAATTTTATGGAACATGCTGATAATTGTAAATAAGCAAACAAGCCCTGACAATCATCATCATCATTTATTTATTTATATAGCACCAACATATTCCGTACCACTTTACAATTGGGGACAAACATAGTAAACTAATAAACAAACTCGGTAAAACAGACAAAGAGGTGTGAAGGCCCTACTCGCAAGCTTACACTCTATGAGACAATGGGAGTTTGACACATAAGGTTAAATCTACATTTTGCATTTCGGCCCAGCCAGACTGCAAAGGTAAAAGTGACTCATAAGCTAAATGATCCTGTCACACAACAACGTTGGTCAAGGGGTAGTTGTCTTGTGTGAATTTGTCTAACTGGTGGTAATAGGGTAATGTAGTGAGGTTAAGAGGGTGGTTATGGGAGTGGGTTTTCAGAGAACGCTTGAAAGTTTGTAGACCAGAGGAGAGTCTTAATGTGCAAGGGAGAGAATTCCATAGAGTGGGTGCAGCCCGAAAAAAGTCCTGTAGCCGGGAATGGGAGGATGTAATGAGTGTGGATCAGAGACGCAGATCTTGTGCAGAACGGAGTTGCCGAGTTGGGAGATATTTTGAGACAAGAGAGAAGATGTATGTTGGTGCAGCTTTGTTGATGGCCTGACAATATTTCTTAAAGGATCTGTGTGGCCGGGCTCCCTGCAGGCCACGTGTAGCAGTGAAAATAGGCGGAGCAGCACAGGAAAGGGTTAATGGCAAATGCTGAGGCACCGATCCAGATATTTTGTGGCGTAGTGTAACAAGTATAAGAGTGTAAATGGTTAATGTACTGCAAAAATGTGTTCTAATGAATGTATATGGGATGTATGTGCTGCGACGCCTGGATGGTTAATGCCCTGTGCTGTGATTGGCACTAGTTGTTGAGTGTATAAATGTAATTTTATTTGTTATATTTAAAATGTATATTTAATATAACAATGTGCTTCTTACCTTTCCCTGATAGTCTCCACTGATGGTATTGTGCCTCTGCTCTGGTTCCCCATTTGGGGATCTGAAGACTGTGATGCCAGAGATGTCCTCTTATCCCTTGGTGGTCTGGTGGTAGCTGCAGGAGCAGCCCATAGGTCAGTGAGCTCCAGTAGCAGCAGCAGCCCAGGTTGCACTAGGATATGGACTCTCTGGAGATTATTTCAGTTTGAGGGGGTGCCAGACCCCAGAGCAGTTCTTCTGAAAGTATTCTAGGCAGGAGATTTAATTTAGACTCTGCAGCACTAAGGGTGGTGTGTTGGTTAAGTCTTCCTCACTGTGCTACTAGCAACAGTGTAAAACTGTGTGAAACCTCTCCAGGCTGATTCACGTGAATGAATCAGCCTGGGTTGGTTAAAGGGACAGGAGGTTGCATTACCTCATGACAGGTTGAGTGAAAAACTGTATAACAAGAGCTGTATTGACCCTGTAAAGAAAATTCCATCTTGTACTTCTGGATCATCACCATCACCTTTAACTGGTGTGAAACAGTTCTTGTTAGGTCCCTTTAACAGCAGTAAAACTTCACTCTTCTTTCAAGATCCAATCTGATACTTGCTGTATCCCTGTGACCAACAGATAAGAGCTAATACTCTAATCCATTTCCTGGCTCTCCTGTGTTGAACGCAGCATCCTGTTTCAACGCTCTGTCTGCTGCCTAGCAGGTCCGATCCACAGTAAGTGGTCAGGAGGAACAGCCATAGTCTCTAGCAAAGAGGAGCTGCAACGGCTATACAGACTAGTGCACCAATGCCATTCAATGTCGGCTGGCGACAGGTGATACCAATAGAAGTGGTCAGATACACTGTAGCGAAACCAAAGACAGGGTGCCAGAGTAAGCCCATTCTGTCATAACATGTCATTCCAGAATGAATTTGACACAAGAGGCTCCGAACTAGGAGAATTTTTAAGCACTGCGTATCCAGGATGCTTGCACATCTAATGCTTTAGCTTCTTGGTTTAATACCTATTGATACATTGGAATAAATTAACTGTAATTGGCATTTGTTGCAATTAAGGGATGTATTTTTGTTTCCTTCATTCTAATGAATATTACAGAAACATGGACAAGAGCCCGTGTGGCATCTGTGAGATATAGGGACATTTATATCCATAACTCTTCATGGAAGACACCCCTCCCTTTAAAAGAGAAATACTGCAACATGAGAAATTAGTGCCATTAAGCAGAGATTAACATTGATTTTGCATTCTAAGGTAATGGCCACATCCCAACCATACCAGGAATATATGTCCCACAACATTATGGAACCAACAGATTCTTTCATATTTGGAAATAATATACAAATGCATATGCGGCACTAACTTTCAGTATTTCTTAAAGGAGCAATCATCTGACCATATCACTTTTCACTACTGCTCAGTAGTTCATAGCTTGTGCTTTTTGAACTTGCAAATGTAAATTGCTTGGTGTGATAAGCAGTTTTTGCACTGCAACCCTGACTATATCTCATCAGCCAGTTTCTGATTGACTGCTCAAGCCACTGGTTGAAATTTGAGTCAGTTGATTGGAAACTATTGGAAGTATATGCTCAACTGCCTGTATTTTGACAGTGAGGAAAATAGAACCATGCAAGGTAGACAAAATAAATAGAGACTTAAAAACAAATTGCAGGATGGGCCCTGCCCATGAGAGCTTACAATCTATTTGGAAAAAGGCACAACTGAAACAAGAGGAGCAAGTGTGGCTCAGAGTGGAGATTAGGACAGTTGTGATGGTGTAGCAGTGAGAGTAGTATAGGTGGGGAGTAGATTAGGCCCTAGTAAAGAGGGGGGTTTTCAGAGAGCGTTTAACAATTTGCCCTTGAGCCAAAAAAAAGCCGAAAACAATTTTTCACTATAAATGTACTACTTTGGACACAGGTTTTTTTTTTATTCTGATTTAATTCTGCAGCTTCTGTATTTAAAGTTCTCATAAGCCCTATTCGTTGTATAGCTAAATTGAACAAGCCACATTTTTTTTTTGTTATCCATAACCATTTATTTATAGAAAACAGATCTGGTTATGTTATCCAGAAATTTAAAAGAAATTCTGAGGCATGTGATTCTGAAATAAATTGTACAAAATTACTGGACAATACTCAGCATGGTTTTATAAAGGACTGGATGCCTAATACATATGATCAGCTTTTATTTAAATGTAATGTAGTAAAGCCGCAGTGGATTTATTCTTTAAATAGACTGTTAAGTAACTTTTTAAGCATGTGTCTGTAATTGTTTTTGGCTGTCCTTCTATAAATCATCTCCTTTTCAAATTCTCCTTGAAGGGGAGACAAGTATGGCAGCCAGTCACACTCAGACTAACAGCTGGAATACATTTTATATGTACTGTGTAGGAAGCCTCTGTGATCATGTGATGGCAAAGGGGCAGGAACGATGAGGAAGATTTTACCATGCTCGAGCAGAGTGAGCATTCCAATGTGCCTCTGCTCACTACAGCATGTGCCATGTCACTCTGGTTGCCGTGGTAGTCACATGACACTATGCAAGCCGTACTGAACTATAAATCAGTAATGGCAGCCTTAAGAAACAAAGTAAGGAAACATGTTTATTGCCAAGTTTTTTCCTATGTACTGCCTTATGTGTACTAGACGGATCAATATTGAGCTGAAGACAGTAAGTTAATGTAGGAGTTTTAATACTGACCAGGTTAGTATCTTGCTGCTTAAATATTTAGCAGAATGGCAAATGAAATTTAATGTTGTTAAATATATGGCTATGTACATATGCAGGGGCGGACTGGGCCGGGGAGCTTGGGGGTATCGGCCCCCCGGGCCGCTCAGTCTATCCGCTTTTTGGGCCGCATCGCGTGTCATGTGATGCGGCCGCCTGTGCGCCCCCTGGGATGAAATATGCCAGCCTGCTCCTGTACATACGCCATGTTAAGAAGTTTGCTATTTGCATATTAATTGGAATACAGTTGGGGGAAACTGAGGCGAAAAAAGACTTAGAAGTATAATACCACTTTCACATTGCCACCCCTGCAATTTCCCAGATTTTTCTATCTGGGTTTTTGCCGTATTACAGAGCATCCCAGCTCAGAGACTCTGTTCACACTGCACCTTGGACCCAGTAAATTCCCGGGTAGACCGTGTTCACACTGAACACCGGTCTGCCCTGGTGTCCCTGGCAACATCATAGGAGGAGCTCTGATTGGCTCCTCTTGTGATGATGGTTTTTTTTTTTGTTTTTTTTTTACTTTTTCAATGGTGTTCGGTGAGACTTGGGTTGAAAAACCCGGGTCACACCGTTCACACTGCAGGCGACCGGGGACTGACATGGGAATAATCCTGCAAAAGTCCCGGGTGATGTACTGACCCCCTTTCACACTGAGCCTCGTCCTGAGTCATCGGAGCTCGCCCCTGCAAAAACACGTATTTTTTAGGCAGTGTGAATGGGGTATTAGTTAACGGAAACTGAGTAGAAGGCAGTTGCTTCAAAGACATAAAATCCTGGGATGCTTAAAATGGTGATAAATGCATGTGCTGAAACATAATATCATTGTATAAGTCACTAGCAAGATCACATCCTGACATCACTGTATGAAGGATTGCCTAGGAGAGCTCCAAGAGAATTCGCAGATGGACAACTTTGTGAATGAAGAAATAAATTATAATGGAAGGATAGAAAAGCTAGATTTGTTTACTTCTCTCCATAATTGTGACCTAACTAAAATGTATAGAATGAATCATAAAGAGAAAAAGGCTCCCAATATCCCCCCTGCTCCCAATCCCCGATATTGATGAAACTGGCAAATTGAGGGCTAATGGCTACGCTTTCTCACTTTTTAGAATCTCCAATGGCACAAGGCAAGGATGTTCCCCTTCTCCTTTAATATTTGTGTTTTGTAATTCTACCTTTCGCTAACTAGCCTAGATTAATTCACAATAGCTCAGGTATTTGCTCTCCAGGTTCAGAGTAAGGAATTGCTCTTGGTGCCGGATAATATCCTACTTACTCTCACCAGCCCTCTCACTTCTTTACCCAATCTCTTTTTGAAGAAAGAGCAATATAGTAAGCTATAAAATTAATTTTTAGGTTTCAATGTTCCCCTGGCCTCAGAAAAACTCTTAGGGGGAGATTTACTGACGACTGTTATAAATAAATGATGATGATGATCTAGAGGTTTGGAGGGTGAAAACTCAAACCGCCCGCAATGTTTGGCAGTTTGAAAAGTTCCAAGCTGCATGTGGTTAAATTAAAGCCAGTAGGTTTTGAGAGACTAGATAGCTCAAACTGCATGCTGTTTGTTATCTGGTCATTCAGAACATAAAAGGAGGCATATTACAACTGTTAATTATGAGGCCAATCATTTATTAAGCAAAACTAATAATCTTATGGGGAAAATTATTTCTGAATTATCATACTTGTCAACTTTTGGGTGGCCAAAATGACGCAATTCTCAGGGAATCCCGTCATGTCGGATCTAATGCTGCCCACTAGGAAGAGGGTAGATGTGGGAGGTTGCCCTAGTCTCCTGGAAGTCCGGGAGACCTACCTGGAATTTGGGAGTCTCCCGGACATTCCAGTAGAGTTGGCAAGTTGAAATATATTTGGAGGGCCAAGTTAATGTATGATTATATTAAGAGGACAATTTATTTTTAACAATATGTTAAAGGGCTAATATTAATTTATAATTTATATTATGGTCTAATAATAGTTTCATTATGACTCAAGGGTGTGGTTGGGCCTTTTTTTTTTTGTTTCCCCCTTTTCTTAAATTAAAATTGATTTAAGTTGCCTCTCCAGGGTTCTCAATCTTATTGATAACCTCCACAGAGTTGGAAAGATGAAAAAAAAAAAGATATTTGCATTTTATTTTAATCTTTTTTTTGCAGATCGATCCTGTTGAACAGTGTATAAATAATCTATTGTTTTATATTTTATAATATATATCAGAATTCATCTATAATTGAATGAGGACAGTGACTTTGCACATACAATCCCTCCCCCACTAGAAACAGAAGGATTGTGAATGCATGTGCAAGTCTGTTTAGTTGGTCGAAATTAACATGTGAAAGACTATGATCGTTTCCTGTAGAAAGGTATCATGTTATGTAGCAAATAGCACAAAGGTTCTCTTGGTGCCCTGCTCCCAGCCTGATAAAACATGCAGACAGCTCCTAGCTGGACATGCTGGAAAGTAAGTTGCTTAGGGCCTGGAGAGTCCCTGGCTAGCAGGAAAAATGTTATAATGGAGTTTTGAATGAAATTAATGGAAGATGAGTGAATCTGGAAACATTCATTTAAATGAAGTGTAATGTGTTTTTGAATGGAATTGTCTGAGTTCAGATAAAATGGAGTTAGTGAAGTGTTGGTCATGGAAGCATTTGTGTTTGTTGCAAAGGTTATTTGGAATAGATGTATTTTGTGTAATATGCCTGTGTATTTTGTGTAATATGCCTTGCAGGCTCCCACTAAATAGATGTATTTTGTGTAAAAGAGATATTTGTGGTAGACTTACAAATATATTACTAGAGGTTTAAGAGCTGGGCCCTGTTCATTGGTAGTCAATTAGGCCATTACAAGCACATGTGACCAACACGTGCTTGTAACTTCTAAAAATGCAAGTCAGACATTTTAAATATTGTGAGCTATTTCAGTTCTTGGAAAAGGCTAATGGAAATTGCATATGCTGTGTAATAGAAGAGTATGGTTATAGTTTGTGTAATGCAGTTTAGTGTAAATGTATAGTAAGTGTATGGAAATGTTTGTGCATAGTTTGTTTGTTAGATAGAATGGTTGTGTTGGAAAAGAATTTCATGGGAATTTGTAGATGGTATTGAAAAGCCTGCTATGCTGCTGTTGAAGAGTGTGGCTGAGATGAGGACTTAGATGATAGCAAATGATTGGATTGTTCAGGAAGTGGTCAGATTGTTCAATATAAAGTTTTGTTGCACTGTTGGTTTAAAGGGTAGTTTGTAACTCTGAATCTCTATAATGATATGGTTTATTGGTGGAAATGTTGGTGTAGTTAATATGGCTGCAAGGTGAAATGCCATGTGTTCAGAGCAGGCTGAGTTCAGACAATAGAGAAAATGGATATAGAAGCTCCATGCTTGTAAAATGGCTGCCATCTAGAAGTTTCTATGTGAAGGGAATGTGGATAGTGAATAATGGCTGTTGGACTTTGACTGAGATAAATGAAATGATAGATGGATAAATGGTAGAAGTTTTGAGATAAACGTGAAAATATTTGGAAGTTTAAAATGTGTGCTTGATTGTGTGTCTCTCTCTCCCCCACACAAGGTCCACACAAGATTTTCTTGAAGATATGAGCATAAGTTATTATATGAATATTGATCCTGTGGATTTAAGGGAAAATAAGAAATATATTGTTTAGGTTAAAACAGAATTACCTTTGTGAGGAGTTGGTTGATGGTAGTAGTCATAAATTACGTTATTAAATGGTCATCCATACATTTGCCAGACTAGTAAGGAGAGTAAAACCCCATAAACACCACAGAAACCGCTTTACAGACCCTTAATCAATACCCCTATTGTATTACCTGTCACAGTTCTTATAGCTGAAATTCTGCTTTTTGTAAAATTATTTGGAATCTAAAGACTTACATCAGGTACCTGACATTATTTAAGGCAGCTCATGAGTTTGCCTATGGTACCTAGGAGAAAACAAACCTCACTGAGTATAGATTGCTTGCAGTATGTGTAAATACAGACCACAAAACAAATATGTGAATAGAGGGTAAATGCCTGTGTGCCTCACCCATAACTCATAAAGACATTGGTTTGCTGCATTGTGAGAACTATTGTGAGAAAAATACCAAACATGACCAAATATAATGTGGTTGTTGTCATTTTGCTAAATATGCAAGTGTGTAAATGCAAAACATGGAAGTGAAATGTAACAGAGACCCGTCTGCAGAGCATTTTAAATACTAATAGTGGTCAATGTAGCTAACTAGTGCAGTAAAATGCCATTTACTTCCCATTTTATTGGTCAGCCATTATTCTAAAATTATTTAAAATCTTAATTGAACATTACATATACAACATATTTTTTTTGCCTGTAGAATAGTAGTTCTGATTAGGTGGTTGAATTATTTATGTAAATTAAACAAGTGTGTAAACTCACTAATGGCCTAATGTGAAAGGTCACAAGCCATTTAGGCCATTGACACATTTAAATAAAATAGATAAATGCTGTGATAAAACTTATATGTAAAGGGGTAAAATAAACAAAGAGCGATGTTGGACTTATGCTGTCAGTAACCTACCGTTCATATGTCATTAGATGGATAACATACTGTAATACCTTATGAATTTTGCAGATAATTAATTTCTCCCCAATATCCTGTATATTATTTCAGTTTCCCAATATTTGTTTTCCTACTGATGGTGTTACTACCCTTCCTTTCAAACTATGTGTGACTGGCTCACTATTAAATAACTTTTGGTAAAAATTTATTTAAAGCAAATAGCACAGGGCACTTATTTATGTAATTGCACGTGCACTTATTTTTGATATTGTGTATATTGTGAGGTAGGAAATAGTTATTTCCATAGTAAGAGGACAGGAGTACCAGCCCAGGTACACCAGCAACGAGATACGCTAGCAGCGTCATTTACCCAGAAGAAAGCCGGTACTGGATGCCGGTAAGGAGTCCAGTGGTGGCAGCTTGTGTAAGCCCTTCCTACTGCGGCAAGAGGGCGCATTTGGGATAACGAAAGGAACGGTGGCAAAATAAGCCCAGCCAGTTCCCAGCAACAACAGACTGGGTGGCATAGGCGGTCCATCCTGTCACAGATTTCTGGTGGCAAGCGGTGGGATTACTGCAGGCTGCTTTTCGTGAACCAATCAGGAGAGCCGAGTTATTCAGGAGAGGAATAGCTGCAGCCAGGAGAACGCACAGGATGTCTGATTACACCAACGTATCCAGGGCAGATCTCGAGAATCTGTGCACTGCCAAGTGCATTGACATCAGCCATTTGCCAAACAGGGCGGAGATGAGAGGTGCTGAGGGAATGGCACCGACAGCATGGTACCCCAGACGCCCAGACAGCAGAGATTCCCGTTCAACAGACAGCAGCGACCTCTATCCAGCAGACTTCACCCGTACAACCAGCCCCTCTATCCTATGATGAGCGTAGGGCTGCCAGGCTAAAGATCCAGCTGGCAGCCTTAGGGGACAACGCATCTTCAGCTAAGCGGGCACAGGTTATCGAGGCATGGCGCCAACCGGGAAGGGCACCAGCCTCAGAGCCCAGGGGAGAGATGCCCCCTAGAGGATCAGGACTGTCATCTCTACCTTGCCCTAAATTTGAGGACTGTGTCGGGAATATTGATGAGCACCTGCAGGTATTTGAAAGGACTTAGCAGGCTACACGCTGTACCCAGAGAGGAATGGGTTAAGCATCTGGTGCCCACACTGCAAGAACGTGCAGTGGAGGCCTACTGTGGGGTGCCCACAGAGGACTGTGCGGACTATGATGTAGTGAAAAGGGCACTCCTTAAACGGTAAACTATTACCCCAGAGACCTATCGTCTGAAGTTTTGGGACTTTACAAAGGACTTGCACGCCACTCATGAGGAGTTTGCCAAACTGCTGCAGGAGGCAGCCAGGAAGTGGGTGCGCGGGGCAGGTGCCCGGACCATGGTTGTGGTAATAGACTTGATATGCCAAGAGCAGTTTCACCGACGGTGCGCACCGGAGTTGAAAGAATGGGTGCTGGACCAGAAGCCAGGCACCCTGGAAGCAGCCACACAGCTAGCGGATCAGTATGTGCAAGTGAGGCCACACTGGCAGAAGTGCCAGGCTAACTGCCAACCCCAAAGGACTGTACAAACAGGGGGACATCCCTCTTCTACTCACCCCCAAAGGAAAGTACCTAACCTTAAGGGTACCACTCGCCAGCCACCACCCCACCCTGTCCCTGGAAGTTATCAGAGACCATCGGAGCCCAGGATGGAGAGAAAGTGTTACAACTGTGGGAAAATCGGTCATTTAAGGATGGACCGTCCCACAGCCCCAACACCCCAGATTCTGCCCCTAATCTGAATCCTGGCGCCCGGCTAACTTGCTTAACTGGCGAAGGTGAGCCATTAGAGACTGTTTCCACCCCTGCCAACCCAATGGATTGTGGCGTGTCTGAAGGTGACTCAGCAGAGAGAGTCACCCGTGTGTCCAAAAGACCCCCCCAAAAACATGTGGAGAAACCTGCAGCCGGTCCAAGTGGGACCCATGCAGGGTGAATGACTGAGAGACTCAGGGGCCTCAATTACTTTTGTGAGTTCCCATCTTATTGATCCTGCTGCAGTATTGCAGAATCGCACTGCCAAGGTTACTGTGGCAGATGGACTGGAAAAAGAAGTGCCTGTAGCAAAGGTGTATCTGGACTGGGGAGATGGCCAGGATTTGCGAGATGTTGCCGTTATGGATGGCCTCCCAACTGATGTGATTTTGGGCAATGATGTTGGGGGTGGATTTGTGACTGCATTTCTAAACTCTATTACCTGGAGCCAAGCTGCTATGCTACAGTCTTCAGGATCTACACCTGCACAGCCCAGCACAGAGGAAAAGACCACAGCTGCTATTTCTTCAGGAAACAGCCAGCCCTTTGCTTCTGGAAAGACTACATCCCCTAGCAACGTAGAGGATGTTGTCTCTTGCCAACCTGATCTTATGGGGGTACCCGGTGATGCTCTTGTTCCTTTGCAGTATGCCAGCTCCGGCGGTGAGTATAGCTGACCACAGTGACCTCCCTTTAACTGACCCAACTTTGACTGACCCTAGTCATCCCAACATAGACCCCCCCTGCAGCGTATCCTGACTTAGACGATGGTGAGGGCCACAGGGAAGAGTTCAGGGCAGCGCAGCTCTCTGATCCTTTACTGGAAGGCATGATGCGCCTGACTGGCGGCAGCCTTCCAGCAAGGGAGGTAGGGAGTGTGACCTGGCTTAAAGGGTTGCTGTACCGTGTAGCTAGGAAGGTAAATGGGGATAGACCAATCTGGGAACAAGTTCAACTGGTTGTAACACGGGGCCTTTGTGTGCAAATAATGGCAGTTACTTATGAAATCACTATGGAGGGACACCAGGGCAGAGACCAAACACTGAAGCGCCTGACACAGAACTTTTTCTGGCCTGGAATGTCTGATGACGTCCTGGCCTACTGTAAGTCCTGTAATGTGTGTCAGCATCTTGGGTGCCCCAGTGTTCTTGCTCCCCTCAGGTCCTTACCAATAATTGGGGAACATTTTCAGCAAGTGGCTGTGGATATACTAGGTCCCCTGCCTGTGCCCATGTCTGACACCTACCCCTTGCCCTGTACTAATGTAGATGAGTTAGGTAGAGTTCAGGGTTACCAGACTGGCGCCAGCCCACGACCCAGTTACATGTGCTAGCATTCTTAACGACTGCAGGGGATTACAGACGTTCTGTCCCAGACTTTAGTACTGTAGCGAAGCCCCTAACAAATCTCACTAATAATAAACTTCCCAAAGTAGTTGACTGGACACCCGCTTGTAAGCTGGCATTTCAGTTTTTTAAGGAAGTCCCAGCTCCAGTACTGTTGGTGTCTAACTATGAAAAGTACTCTATTGTCCAAACTGACGCGTCACAGTATGAGCTGGGAGCAGTACTTAGCCAGATGGGGCCTGATGGGCAGGAGCACCCTGTGGCCTATTTGAGCAGAAAACTGCTAAACTGGGAGGTGGGGTATGCCACAATTGAGAAGGAATGTTTGGCCATTGTGTGGGCACTAAAAAAACTACAATCTTATTTGTATGGACGACATTTTACTGTGGTGACTGATCATAATCCTTTAAAGTGGCAACAACACACCTCAGGGGAAAATGACCGTTTGTTGCGCTGGAGCCTTGCACTTCAAGTTTATGACTTTGACATAATTCACAAGCAAGGAAAGGCTCACAGCAATGCGGATGGACTGTCTCGGCAGGAAGAACTGGATCTCCCCGATCACCTGCGTTAACCCTACTATACGGCGGATCGGGAGCCAAATCGTTGGACATGGCACCCTGGTTGCCGCATGGACAAGGGGGGGGGGGCGGTGTGACTGGATCACTATTAAATAACTTTTGTTAAAAATTTATTTAAAGCAAATAGCGCAGGGCACTTATTTATGTAATTGCACGTGCACTTATTTTTTGATATTTTGTATATTGTGAGATAGGAAATTGTTATTTCTGTGACTAGGGGAAGTAATTTGTCTCTTGTTTAACTTGCTATAGAATATGCCTATTTCTGATGTATATATCTCATACAATGAGCTTGTGGTTACCAAGCCTTTGGTATATTGTGATGTGGGGAAGTAGCTTGTTTTGGGGGGGGTTGTTGTTCTGTGGGAATGGGTATTCGGCGACTGTGACAAGATGGACCGCCTATGCCACCCTGTCTGTTGTTGCTGGGAACCGGCTGTTTTTACTTTGCCACCGTTTTCTTTCATTATCCCAAATGCTCCCTCTTGCCGCATGTAGAAGGGGCTTATAATGTTGCCAACACTGAGCTCCTTCTATGGCACTCAGAACCATGTTCCTTCTGGATCACTGACGATGCTAGTTTACCTTGTTGCTGGTGTACCCGGGCTGGTAACTCCGGACTTCTAACTATGGATCCGGGTTTCTGTGAATGGATCCCCCCTGGCCTATCACATTGACCAGGGCTGCTAGGTAGCAGGCAGAGCAGTGGTACTGGAAACGCTTGGGTCCAAACCTCAGACACAGCCGGAGAACTGATTAAATTTAGGGTCTAATCTGTAGATCACAGGAATACAGCGATATTGAAGATGTTTCCAAGCAGGTCTTTGAAGCAAGATGGTTTATTTGCTCACTCAGGTTTGAGGTACTAGTGATCAAGTAAGATGTTGAAATCAGAAGAACACATTTCAGTGTACATGTCAGTGCATTTATACCTTTCAGACACATGCTATTTATAGCATCAGGATATACTCTATTTACAAAAAGATGGATTTACATGCATTGCAAAGCACTAATATTTATGATTAGCTATTAAATTCTTTAAAACCTTGCTGTGATTTCCTGGATCTTATTTCAGAGGCAGGAGACTCACTAGCAAGTCAAAAGGTCTGACTGGCATGAATACTTCAGACAGTCGCCGAATACACATGTCCACAGAACAACTAAAGAACCCACAAAAAGCCACTTCCCCAAATCACAATACAACAAAGGCTTGGTAAACACAGGCTCATTGTATCCGATATACACATCAGAAATATGCTTATCCTATAGCAAGGTTAGACAAAAGACGAATTTCTTCCCCTGGTTTCAGAAATAACATTTTTCTATCTCACAATATACACAATATCAAAAAATAAGTGCACGTGCAATTACATAAATAAGTGCCCTGCGCTATTTGCTTTAATTTTTTTTTTTACCCAAAGTTATTTAATAGTGATCCAGTCACACCCCTGCCCCCCCTTGTCCATGCGGCAACCAGGATGCCATGTCCAACGATTTGGCTCCCAATCCGCAGTATCCTAGGGTTAACGGAGGTGATCCGGAGGATCCGGCTCTTCCTGCCGTGACAGTTCATCCGCATTGCTGCGAGCCTTTCCTTGCTTGTGAATTATGTCAGTCATAAATTTGAAGTGCAAGGCTCCAGCGCAACAAGTGTGTTGTTGCCACTTTACAGGATTATGATCAGTCACCACAGTAAAATGTCGTCCATACAAATAAAGTTGTAGTTTTTTCACTGCCCACATAATGGCCAAACATTCCTTCTCAATTGTGGCATACCCCAACTCCCAGTTTTCTGCTCAAATAGGCCACAGGGTGCTCCTGCCCATCAGGCCCACCTGGCTAAGTGCTGCTCCCAGTCCATACTGTGACGCATCAGTTTGCACAATTAAGTCCTTTTCATAGTTAGGCGCCAACAGTACTGGAGCTTGAACTTTCTTTAATGACTGAAATGGCAGCTCACAAGCAGGTTTCCAGTTAAATACTTTGGGGAGTTTATTCTTAGTGAGATCTGTCAGGGGCTTCGCTACAGTACTAAAGTCTGGGACAGAACGTCTGTAATTTAGAATGTAACATGTACATGTAACTGGGTCGTGGGCTGTGGCCAGGCTTGGTTTGTCTCTACCTTAGCTGGCTCTGACCTAACCCTTCCTCCCGCCACACGATCACCCAGGTACTGTACCTCTGACTTCCCCATCTGGCACTTCTCTGCCCTAACAGTCAAACTTGCTCACCCCATCTTCCCTAAACCAGCCCTATTTGCTCTAGATTATCTTCCCAAATCTTACTGAAATTGGAAATGTCCTCTAGGTAACCATGAACTCTGCCTAACTCATCTACAGAAGCATTACTTCAGGGCAAGGGGTAGGTGTCAGACACAGGCAGGCAGGGGACCTACTATATCCACAGCCACTTGCTGAAAAGGTTCCCCAATTTTTGATAAGGACCTGAGGGGAGCACGAACACTGGGGCGCCCAAGATGCTGACACACATCACAGGACTTACAGTAGGCCAGGATATCATCAGACATTCCAGGCCAGAAAAAGTTCTGTGTCAGGCGCTTCAGTGTTCGGTCTCTGCCCTGGTGTCCCTCCATAGGGATTTCATAAGCAACTGCCATTATTTGCGCACAAAAGCCCCATGGTATCACCATTTGAACTTGTTCCCAGACTGGCCTATCCCCATGTACCTTTCTAGCTACACGGTACAACAACTCTTTACACCAGGTCACACTCTGTACGTTCCTCGCTTGAAGGCTGCTGCCAGCCTGGCGCCTCATGCCTTCCATTGAGGGATCAGAGAACTGCGCTGCCTTGGACTTTCCCCTGCGGCCCTCATTATCATCTAAGTCAGGATATGGTGCAGGGGGGTTCTATGTTTGGGTGACTAGGGTTAGTCAAAGTGGGATCAGTCAATTGGGGGTCACTGTGGTCAGCTGTACTTACCGCTGGAGCTGGCATACTGCTAGGGACAGGAGCCTCACTGGCACGCCCACAAGATCAGGTTGGCAAGAGACAACATCCTCTGTGTTACCATGGGATTTAGTCTTTCCAGAGGCAAGGGGCTGGCTGTTTCCTGAAGAGACAGCAGATGTGGTTTTTACTTCTGGGCTGGCTGAAGCTGTGATCGCAGGTGATGACTGTTGTCTAGCAGCTGTGGTCTTTTCCTCTGGGCTGGGCTGTGCAGGTGTAGATCCTGAAGACTGTAGCTTAGCAGCTTGGCTCCGGGTGATAGTGTTGAGAAATGCGGTCACAATTCCACCCCCAGCATCCTTGCCCAAAATCACATCAGTTGGGTGGCCATCCATAACGGCAACATCTCGCAACTCCTAGCCATCTCCACAGTATAGAAACACCCTTACTACAGGGACTTCTTTTTCAAGTCCATCTGCCACAGTAACTTTGGCAGTGCGATTCTGCAATACTGGAGCAGGATCAATAGATGGGGACTCACAAGTTTAATTGAGGCCCACGGGTCTCTCAGTCCTTCACCCTGCAGGGTTCCCACTTGGACTGGCTTCAGGTTTCTCCACATGTTTTTAGGGGGTCTTTTAAACAGACAGGTGACTCTCTCCACTGAGTCACCTTCAGACACGCCACACTCCACTTATCTGGCAGGAGTGGAAACAGTCTCTACTGGCTCACCTTCGCCAGTTAAGCAAGTCAGCTGGGCCCCAGGACACGGATTAGGGGCACGAGTCTGGGGTGCCGGGGCTGTGGGACAGTCCGTCCTTAAATGACCGATTTTCCCGCAGCTGTAGTACTTCTTGTCCAGCCTGGGCTCGGGTGGTCTCTGATAACTCCCAGGGACAGGATGGGGAGGTGGCTGGCGAATGGTACCCAAAGGGTTAGGTACTTGCTTTTGGGGGTGACTAGAAGAGGGATGTCCACCTGATTGTACGATCCTTTGGGGTTGGCTGTTAGCCTGGCGCTTCTGCCAGTGTGGCCTCACTGCCACATATTGATCCACCAGCTGTGCGGCTGCTTCCAGGGTGCCTGGCTTCCGGTCCAGCACCCATTCTGTCACCTCCGGTGCGCACCTTCGGTGAATCTTCTCTTGGCACATCAAGTCTATTACCTCATCCACTGTCTGGACACCTGCCCCGCGCACCCACTTCCTGGCAAACTCCCGCAGCAGGTTGGCAAACTCCTCATGAGTGGCTGGAAATCCTTTGTAAAGTCTCGGAACTTCAGACGATAGGTCTCTATGGTAATAGTGTACCGTTTAAGGAGTGCCATTTTTACTATATCATAGTCTGCACAGTCCTATGTGGGCACCCCATGGTTGGTCTCCACTGCACGTCCTTGCAGTGTGGGCACCAGATGCTTAACCCATTCCTCTCTGGGTACAGCGTGTAGCCTGCAAGTCCTTTCAAATACCTGCAGGTGCTCATTAATATTCTCAATACAGTCCTCAAATTTAGGGCAAGGTAGAGATGACAGTCCTGATCCTCTAGGGGGTGCCTCGCCCTTGGGCTGCATGGCTGGTGCCCTTCCCTCTTGGCGCCATGCCCGCTCAGCTGCAGATGCATTGTCCCCTAAGGCCGCCAGCTGGATCTTTAGCCCGGCAGCCCTGCGCTCATCATACGATAGAGGGGTTGGTTGTGCAGGTGAAGTCTGCTGGGTAGAGGTCTCTGCATGCTGCTGAGCAGGGATCTCTGTCGTCTGGGCTACTGGGTTACCATGCTGTCGGTGCCATTCCCTCAGCGCCTCTCTCATCTCCACCCTGTTTGGCGAATGGCTGATGTCAATGCCCTTGACACTGCAGAGTCTCGAGATCCGCCCTGGACACGTTGGTGTAATCAGACATCCTGTGCGTTCTCCTGGCTGCAGTTATTCCTTTCTGAATAACTCGGCTCTCCTGATTGGTTCACGAAAAGCGGCCTGCGTTTATCCCACCGCTCACCACCAGAAACACTATGATTTTATGGATACAATTGTGTTGTACATGTTTGCAGTGAGTGCTATAGAAAGAATCCTGGAAAAGATTAGTATTTTCCTATTTTAGTTAATGCCTGTCAAATTAAAATATATTTATCCTACTTCCAAGAAAGCTCCATCTGTCCTGAAAGAAACAAAATAAAATTATTTTGCATGGGTTAAGAAAAAAAAAATGTTACCAAGGCATTGCAAAATGTGAAATTTAGTCTGATCATGAAGGAGAACAGTTTGTAGTGCCACAATTTAGCTTTGTTTACTCTTCAAATTTCACAGTTTTGCATGACAATGCCTTAATCATTCAACCACAGGAAGATTGCTGTCTGCAAGAGAACTATTTCAAATGACCCTGATGTTATCAAGACCATTTAATTGTGCATCCCCTAGATGGAAGTAAATCATCCTCTTTGGAAGTTACAGCAAATACTTGGGATTGCAGCTATTATGAGATTTGTGAGACTTTTTTTTTTTTTTAAATTTTAAGAATACGGTCATGCACTTGTTTTCCCTCCTACTTGATTTTGTCACTTATTCTCTGTATCATTGATCTGACAAAATGCATGCAGTCTCAAACGTACAAAAAGGAACCCCCACCACAATTGTTGTCCACCCACTCTCGCCCTATACACACTTTTGCCCTTGGGATCTGTTAGGAACCCCTCCAGCCGGCACAACACAACCCGGAGTCTACTCTGCCAGTCAGGTGTTCAGTGGAGCCCCTGATGGTGGGGACAGACTGGGCTGCAGACTGACAGAGGGTCGTGAAGTGTGTACCGGCTGGGGAGAACCCAGGCAAGAAGAGTCAGGTCCACGCAGAGGTCAAAGGTCGGCAGCAGGTAACAGTAACAATGAACAAGCTGAGGTCAGAGGTCACAGGCAAAGTAGCAGAACGGGTAAACGAGCCAAGGATCAGGGTCACAGGAAACACAAGCGAAGTCAAATACGAAGCCAAGGGTCATACACGGGAAGTCAAAACGTAGATACAGGAACAGGAACTGGAACAAGCAGGTCAGCAGACTGGAGCACAGAAGCTATAACCGGCAATGAGGCAGCAGACCTCATTGCCTTAAATACAACCCACAACCAATCAGAACCTGCCCCTAGACATGGCCACACTTGTAGGCTAATTGCCAGCACCTAGCAAGACCAATCAGGGCTTAGCCCTGAAATCCACACCTGCAGGCTAATGCCTGCTAATTCAGCCACAGGCTAAATCTGCCTGATTGTCCCTAGAGCGCATGCGCGCCTGGCTGCCAGGACACGGCGCTGAGGAAGCGTCCGACCGTTGCCTTGGTAACGGTCGGGAGTTGG
Source organism: Mixophyes fleayi (assembly GCF_038048845.1). NCBI lineage: Eukaryota > Metazoa > Chordata > Amphibia > Anura > Limnodynastidae > Mixophyes > Mixophyes fleayi. Next base: position 247,524,231 of record NC_134404.1, on the reverse strand, counting down.
AAGGAAATGACGTCCCGGTCGTCATGGTGACGGCCGGGACGTTGGGACCGACAGGAAGCGAGCCGCGGCGGCTGTGAGTACCGCCGCGGCTCGTGACAGTACCCCCCCCTTGAGGAGGGGTTAAGGAACCCCGACATCCCGGTTTCCTTGGAAATTTTTTAAAGAACTCCTTCAACTGTTTAGGAGCATCGAGTTGTCTCCGTGGGATCCAAGACCGTTCTTCTAACCCACGATTCCTCCACTGCACTAGGAAGTGCACCTGACCTTGCACTTTTTTGGAATCCAAGATCTTCTGAACAACGTATCTTGGTGATCTGTTTGATTTTCTCTCAGGCAAATTTGAAGACTGGATTTGAGTAGGATATAATACCGGCTTCAATATAGAACAGTGAAATGTGTTGGGAATTCTCAACGAGCCCGGAATTCTTAACCTAAATGCGACAGAATTAACCTGCTTGATGATAAGGAACGGGCCGATGAACTTGGGGCCCAACTTTTTGCAAGGCTGTCTGAGTTTAATGTTTTTTGTAGACAGCCACACTCTCTGGCCCACCTTGAAGGAGCAGATGGTACGGTGGCGATCTGAATTTTTTTTTTGCGACAAATGAAGCTTGTTTCAGAGATGCCTGTACTTTCCTCCAGATAACTCTGAGATCTCTTGCAGTGGAACGGATCTCCTGGACACCAACTGGGTTAAGCGAATACAAGGAGTTAGATCTGGGGTGAAAACCATAATTGCAAAAAAACGGAGAAGTTTTAGTAGATAAATGACAGGAATTGTTACAGGCAAATTCCGCCCAGGGTAACAAGGAAGACCAATTATCATGGAACTCTGATGTGTAGCATCGTAAAAACTTTTCTAAGGACTGGTTAACTCTTTCGGTTTGCCCATTTGACTGAGGGTGATATGCGGATGATAAACTAACCTTGATTCCGAGAAGGGTACAGAAAGATCTCCAGAATTGCGCTATGAACTGAGAACCCCGATCGGAAACTATGTCAGTAGGGAGTCCATGGAGCCGGAAAATATGTTGAATGAATAAGACGGCCAAATCCCGAGCTGTAGGCAGTCTGGGTAAGGGAACAAACTGGGACATCTTGCTGAACCGGTCTACCACGACCCAAATGGTATTGTGTCCTGCAGAAGGTGGTAGATCCACTATAAAGTCCATGGACAAGTGGGTCCATGGTTTTGCAGGTGGTGCCAAAGGAACTAACTGGCCTATTGGGCGGATCCTAGGAACTTTGTTTCTGGCACAAACCTCACATGAGAGGACATGACCCTTGACGTCAGCAGACATAGATGGCCACCAGACTGTACGGGAAAGGATTTCTAACGTCTTGAAAATTCCAGGATGCCCCGCAACCCTACTGTTGTGCGCCTCTGCAATAACCGCCTTCCTTAGATGGACTGGAACAAAGAGACGTCGCTCCGGAGTAGTATCAGGGGCTAATTTCTGGAATCTCTGAAGTGTGATACTCAGATCTTGGGTCAATCCGGCATGGATTACAGAAGGAGGAATAATCAGCTCTGGGATAGTGACTGGAATGTGGTGTGCCGAGAAACTTCTGGAAAGGGCATCTGCCCGGACATTTTTGGAGCCTGGTCGGTAGGTGATCAGAAAGTTAAACCGGGTAAAGAATAACGCCCACCGGGCCTGTCTAGGATTTAAACGTTTAGCTGACTGTATATATTGTAAATTCTTGTGATCGGTAATGACAGAGATCTGATGTAAAGCACCCTCCAACCAATGCCGCCACTCCTCGAAGGCCCATTTGATTGCCAATAGTTCTCTATTACCGACATCATAGTTGGCCTCCGCTGAAGAGAACTGACGGGAGAAATAAGCACATGGGTGCAGACGATTAGTATGAGGATCCTTCTGCGATAGGATGGCACCGGCACCGATGTCAGAGGCGTCGACCTCAAGAACAAATGTCCTAGCTGGATCCGGATGTCTAAGGACCTTAGAGGAGACAAAGGCCTTTTTCAGGCTTTCGAATGAGGCTACTGCTTGGGACGACCAATTAGTTGGATCCATTCCTTTACGGGTCAGAGCGACAATGGGAGCCACAATGTCGGCAAAGTTGTGAATGAATCTCCTATAATAATTGGAGAAGCCCAGGAACCTCTGCACCGCCTTAAGATTGTTGGGTTGCACCCAATCCCAAATAGCCTGGACCTTAGCTGGATCCATGGAGAATCCCTCAGAAGAGATAACATAGCCTAAAAAGGATACCCTCTGCACCTCGAACTCACACTTTTCCAGCTTAGCGTACAGGTGGTTCTCTCGTAATTTCTGTAGAACTTGTTTGACGTGAGTCTGATGGGCGGGCAAAGATCTGGAATAGATGAGGATATCATCTAAATAGACGACCACGAAACAACCAAGGAATTCCCGAAGAACTTCATTGATCAAGTCCTGGAACACTGCAGGTGCATTTCTAAGGCCAAACGGCATGACCAGATACTCGTAGTGGCCAGAGTGCGAATTGAATGCCGTCTTCCACTCATCCCCTTCCTTGATACGGATGAGATTATACACTCCACGAAGGTCGATTTTTGTGAAGACCGTAGCCCCTCTCAATTGATCAAAAAGTACGGAAATGAGCGGGAGAGGATAGGTGTTCTTAATTGTGATAAGATTCAATCCCCGGTAATCTATACAGGGTCTTAGCCCTCCATCCTTTTTGGATACAAAGAAGCATCCTGCTCCTACGGGAGATTTAGATGGCCTGATAAAGCCTTTCTCCAGATTTTCATCGATGTGTTCCTGCATGGATTTGGTCTCGGGAACAGAGAGAGAGTACAGGCGACCCTTAGGCAACTTGGAACCAGGAATAAGCTCAATGGCACAGTCGAAGTCACGGTGAGGTGGTAAGGTGTCAGCAGCTTTCTTGGAGAACACATCCCAGAACTCATGATATTGTGAGGGAAGCTGCTCCGGAATAGACTGAATCACCCGCAGGGGCAGTGACAAGCAGGACTGTGTACAATAAGAGCTCCACTGGACAATTTCTCCTTTTACCCAGTCCATGACAGGGTTATGACGGGAAAGCCATGGGTGGCCCAAGATCAAGGGAACTGAGGAACAATCGATAAGGAGGAAGGTTATTGACTCTGAATGGAGAGCTCCGATTTTTAATTGTAGTGGCGAGGTCTCCCAGGAAATCTTGCCACCAGGCAACGGACCTCCATCTAAGCCACAGACAGTAATAGCGGACTTGAGTTCTACCATCGGAATTTTAGCAGCGCGTGCGAACCCGATGTCCAGGAAGTTGCCTGCAGCTCCACTATCAACGAAAGCGGACAGGTCCATTGAACGAGCACTAAACATGAGTTGTGCAGGGATCAATAAGGCGTTTTTCGGGGAGACAATCTGTAGACCTAGGTGAACTTTCCCCTCGTTCCCTAGGCATGCTCTTTTCCCGGCTTATTCGGGCAGGAACGGGAGAAGTGGCCTTTTGTGCCGCAATAGAGACATAAGCCCTGTGATCTTCTCTTGTCTCTTTCCTCAGGGGAGAGACGATACGCTCCCAATTGCATGGGTTCCTCACCATCCGTGGGAACAGGAATGAAGCCGGATAGATGTGATGATGTCTCCTTTTCGGTTTTCCGCTCTTTAAATCTCCTATCGATTTTAATGGAGAGGTGCATCAGATCCTCCAGAGAGGTAGGAGATGGGTACTGCACCAAAGAGTCTTTGACCTGTTCCGACAGGCCAAGACGGAACTGACTCCGCAAGGCAGGATCATTCCATCCACTATCAGGTGACCATCTACGGAATTCAGCGCAGTATTCCTCTGCCGAGCGCCGGCCTTGTTTCAAGGCCCGTAGGTGAGCTTCAGCGGAGGCAATACGGTCCGGGTCGTCATATAATAGACCTAACGCCTCAAAGAAAGCGTCTACTGACTGCATGGCAGGACTGGTCTGCGGCAAGGAAAACGCCCAGGACTGGGGGTCACCCTGTAGAAGGGAAATGATAATCCCGACCCTTTGATGCTCTGACCCAGAGGAGCGGGGTGTCACTCACCGGACCGTGAGTGCCTCTTCCCGGACATTTAGGAACCGTGGCCGTCCTCCATCCTGAGGGTCTGCGCATGCGCAGCCCTTTCCTATACTTCTGTGTATGTCCCTTTAACTCAATTGGCAGATCAGGCAACACTCCCTATATTAAGCACCTGTGGTCAACACCACGGGGCCTGATCTTGGAGTCTCATTCCCTATGAGTCTCTGAAGGTGTTCCTGTATTCCTCGTGTTTTCAGCGCTGCTGATTCCTGTGGTTTCCAAACCACTTCTACCTCTGTGGTTTCCAAACCACTTCTACCACTGTGGTCCCCATACCACTTCTACCATCAACTATATCATCGTGACTGTTAGCTGATTCCTATCCGCTGCCTCCGTGCACTACAGTCTTCCAAACCACTTCAACGCTACTACTTATTATTGTGACTGTTTGCTGATTCCTATCCGCTGCCTCCGTGCACTTCAGTCCTCTAATCCACTTCATCGCTATTATATTTCACTGTGACTGTTTGCTGGTTCCTACCCGCTGCCTCTGTGCACTCCAACCGTTACCTTACATCCACTCACCTGTTCCTCATCAAGTCAGTGAGCTGATTCCTATCCGCTGCCTCCGTGCACTATAAGCCTTCAGCCTGCAACTCGCCTGTGTTCATTATCGTGATTGTTAGCTGATGTCTACCCGCTGCTTCCGTGCACTACAGCCTCCAGCCTACAACTCGCCTGTGTTCATCATCGTGACAAGTTAGCTGATTCCTATCCGCTGCTCCTGTGCACTGCAGTCTCTCCTCAGCCCTTCTGTGTTTCCTCGAGACTGCTGCTCTCATTGCCATTTGCTACTCTCCGTGATCAACAGCTCCTGGTCTGCTCTGCTATCCCGTGTGCCATCGCTACTGACAACTATTGGTTGCTACTGGTTACCTCCGTGTACCGCAGAGTCCTGCTGCTGCTGATCGCGCTATCATCCATCTACTGCTGATCCGCTCTCCACGCCTTCACGTGTCCCGCAGGTCTACCCTCCCGTCTGCATTGGATTTATATCTCATCTACTACTCCTCTGCTGGATCGTCTCTACTCTCCTGGGTCCTGCGTGAGTCCAGTTCCACGTGTTATTGATTCCTGTGGATTCGTGTCCCTGTTGGTCTACTTATCTGTGCGCTGCACCTACTGATTGCTGCCTCAGGTATCCTGGGACTTCTCATCCAGCCGGCCTCCTGCCGCTCAGGTATCCCTGCACTCCTATCTGACTACCTGCTTCTGAACCACGGTATGCATAATTCTCATTGACGGTGCTGGTGTATTGCATATCTTGCTGGACTGTGTTGGTTCTCCTCTGGAGTCTGCTATCCGCTGAGTCTATTGCCATCATTGACTGTGTTAACTTGTGCTGGACTGCTTCAAGAGACTTCCTATATTTGCAGACCTGTTCAGTCATTTATATACATATTGTGCATGTTACTGTGGATCGTATATAAGGTGCCTGTGTATATCCTGTGTTGCAGTCTCTCCCCGTGCACCTCCTCACATATATATTCAGTGGTACAACTTGCTAGTAGCAGACCACTGATCCCTGTCTCCAGTATCACCTGTTCCAGTATCCTCTCACATAGCAGTGGTACAACTTGCTATCGCAGACCACTGACTCCCCGGATACCTCCACTTGGATTCCATTCCTTCACTCAGACAGCGGTATAACTTGCTATCCGCAGACCGCTGACTCTCATCACCTCCTCGTTTCTGTTGGACAATCCTCCTCACTATAGCAGTGGTACAACTTGCTATCGCAGACCACTGACTACCTTCACGTGTCCTTGTCCTACAGTTCCTCGTGTACTATTACCTCCATATTACCAGTGCTGCTAGTCATAGACTTTCCTGAGCATCTCATCATCTGCTGTTTCCTGTTCCGTGATCACCCAGCTACCAGAGTACCCTATTACCATCTATATTGCTCTGGTAAGCCTACCACCTGGTGATCCCTGGGTAAAGACTCCTAGTGCCCGTGACACGGGGTCTCAATCGGAAATAGAGCTTGCAGCTCTCCCTGAAATTCCGGAACAGGGACCTATTTCCAGAGAAGCGATCCGGCAAGTTCATCTTAGGTTCACAGACGGAACTTGAAGTGGGTTGTGACACTTTTGCGGCTTCTTCTTGAACAGACAGACGCTCAGCCAATCCCTGGATCATCTGATATAAGGACTCAACATGGGCTGCCAGGGCTTGTGCCGGAGACGGTGAGGATCCACTTGCATCCATTCCAACCACGTCTCCGTGAGTGGGCCGGTTATAATGTTAGGAACCCCTCCAGCCGGCACAACACAACCCGGAGTCTACTCTGCCAGTCAGGTGTTCACTGGAGCCCCTGATGGTGGGGACAGACTGGGCTGCAGACTGACAGAGGGTCGTGAAGTGTGTACCGGCTGGGGAGAACCCAGGCAAGAAGAGTCAGGTCCACGCAGAGGTCAAAGGTCGGCAGCAGGTAACAGTAACAATGAACAAGCTGAGGTCAGAGGTCACAGGCAAAGTAGCAGAACGGGTAAACGAGCCAAGGATCAGGGTCACAGGAAACACAAGCGAAGTCAAATACGAAGCCAAGGGTCATACACGGGAAGTCAAAACGTAGATACAGGAACAGGAACTGGAACAAGCAGGTCAGCAGACTGGAGCACAGAAGCTATAACCGGCAATGAGGCAGCAGACCTCATTGCCTTAAATACAACCCACAACCAATCAGAACCTGCCCCTAGACATGGCCACACTTGTAGGCTAATTGCCAGCACCTAGCAAGACCAATCAGGGCTTAGCCCTGAAATCCACACCTGCAGGCTAATGCCTGCTAATTCAGCCACAGGCTAAATCTGCCTGATTGTCCCTAGAGCGCATGCGCGCCTGGCTGCCAGGACACGGCGCTGAGGAAGCGTCCGACCGTTGCCTTGGTAACGGTCGGGAGTTGGAAGGAAATGACGTCCCGGTCGTCATGGTGACGGCCGGGACGTTGGGACCGACAGGAAGCGAGCCGCGGCGGCTGTGAGTACCGCCGCGGCTCGTGACAGGATCCCCACAAATACTTTGCCTCCATGTGCAGTTTTGAGATATCTTCAAGTATAAATAAGCAGCTAAAACTATAAAAATACTGGAAGTGTCTTGTTTTTTCCCTGTCCTTCTCCATACAGAGTTAACAAAATAAAGATATATGTTCTGATATGCCACAAAAAGAACGACCTATATGTGCTGAAAAAATGCCCACGTGGATAAACTAAAACATAGCTTCATCTCCAAAGCATAAATATCGATCTGGTCATAAAGAGTGAAACCCCTCCTATTATTAAGTAGTAGATTAATTTTACCTTTTTAGAAAACATGATTAATTCTTCTGAGAAAATGTTTCATTAGTGTGACCTCTCTATGGGGTAGGCCTCAAAACAAACAAGGAACCCACTAGGGGTAATTGGCGCACACTGGAGAACACCCGGGGATAACTCCTTGTAATAAATTGAGAGATAAAAGGAAAAAGGATATTTTTAAAAATAATAAAGGGGACACCGTTGATGATTAGAATCCTCAGCTGCTGCAAACCCGTGGTGGATTGCTATCAACCACCAATAATAGTCAAAGACACAAAAAAACAAGCATAAGGGTTGTGCTGCTGAAGGTCTAAAAGTAAATAACACAATAAATAGAAAATTTATTTTGATTGATATTTGATGATAAAAGCATAAACTATAATGGCAGAGGTTATAGAGGGTCTCCCGAGTTATGAGAAGAGGCACTTGATAGTAATACAAATAGATCTTTATATAAATTCATAGGCACCAAATTAACATCTGCCATTTATCACAAATTGGGTATAGAAACAATATATATATATATATATATATATATATATATATATATATATATAAATAAATCGACTCAGATGTCACATTATGAATACCCAAATAGGTAATCCATTAATAGTTAAAATGAAACACATATATAATTGAATGTGTACCCGGAAAAATAGTGTGGCCATCACTCAATTAGTCCAGTATATAGATATGCATGCACATCCAGATGAAAAATCCTAAAAGACTACACTCGTCAAGAGTGAGTAGGAAACTAGTGTCCAAAGTAGATAAAGACTCCTCCGTCAATATGCAAATAATAAAACAAATAACGATCACTTATCACCTGGTTCCAGGAGATCCAACAAAGTGGTATTCACACGGCTAACAGATCTTGATAATCCCTTGGAATATAGCCGGCCTTAAACCACACTGAACTCCGGTAACAATTAGCGGTCCTCCCGATACATAGTGTCACTTCAGACTCTACGCCCCGATTGGGCAGAGTCTAGCCAGATAAAATACTAGCTTGACGTGTAAGCCGGCAATGAAAGTCAAAGGTTTCGGAAAGATGTTGTTGGTGAAATAATAAAAGACTTGTCAGTAAAGGAACACAGGTGATGTGTCCAATAGGAGGAGATAATAACATCCGGATCCAACACACGAAACCCCGCTGCCGCGTTTCGTGCCTATGCAAGGCTCTTTCTCAAAGCTATGGGGTACTTAGTATGTTTGTACTATGGAGGTCATTTTCGAATCGCAAAAAGACCAAGGTGCAATGCAGATTTCTGGCAAACCACATAGGTTGCCGGAGCATGATGGGCAACCATTGTGAAAGAGTAAGAATTCGCACTGACTTATAGGAGGAGCTGGGCAGAGTGTTATACTTACTGAAATAAGATGATGGGGGTGAAAGGGTATTTTTAGGGGTCTTCCTTGCTGTGCAGAAAGGTGCATTTCCCCCCCCCCCTGCTAAACAACTTAATTTTTGCACCAGCTTTCTGAACTGGCGGCGATTACAGCTTGTCCTATACTTTTATTGAGAAGAATTCTGTGCCATCCAGTTACACCTTGGTGGATAGGTGCATTTCTAGAACCCTTTACACAGTGTTAAACAAACCTTCAAACAAACAAAAGTACCATATGTAATGAAGACAGGCTGCATGTCCCCTCACTTTCATGATTAATTTAACCATAAAAAAAGGTAAACTGGTCAGTTCTTTAGCAGAAAACCTGAAGATTTTCTTCTAATGAAAGCGATGGTTCTAAAGTGGAACGTGGTTGGACTTTGCCAATGTGCCATTTCAGATTCTTATGTACCTCTGTATTCCTAGATGAACATCTAGCTTGCAGAGCCATCACCTGACACAGATCTTCATGTGTGCTGAGCAGACCATATAGGCACAAAGGTTCAAAACCAAGGTGTTTTGTGCTGCACATCTTGTGTGTCTTGTAAATGGCAACCATTACTATATATTCTAAAAGATCATATTTTGTTGGCCTTGTTTGCTAAAGTTGTTGATCCCAGTGCCTTAACAATAACTGGTTTTTAAAAAAATTGTTGTCTCTAGCTGTAATATGCAATGAATATTATTTCATACTTACCTACTTTCTTCAGCTCTCTTCCGGGAGCCAGCCAGTGGAGGGGGGCGTGAGGGGGCGGGGCGGCCAAAATCGCGTCATTTCGGCCCCGCCCCCTGTGACGTCATGACGCAAATTGCGTCATTTGACAGCGGGGGGCGGGGCTAAACGCCGCGATTCATCGGGAATCGCGGCGTTTGGGATCTAATTCTGCCCACTTCACTAGGAAGTGGGCACTTCCTAGTGAAGTGGGCAGAATTCGGGAGATTGCCACACTCGCCCGGGAGTCCGGGAGACTCTCGCAAAATGCGGGAGTCTCCCGGACATTCCGGGAGAGTTGGCAAGTATGTATTATTTGGTGGCAAGCACTTCTGTCTCACAGCACTGGGGTCATGAGTTTGATTCCAGACCATGGCCTTATCTGTGTGGAGTTTGTATGTTTTCCCCGTGTTTGTGTGGGTTTCCCTCCGCACTCCAAAAATATGCTGGCAGGTTAACTGGCTGCTATTAAGTTGACCTTAATATCTGTCTGTGTGTGTCTTAGGGAATTTAGACTGTTGTCTCCAATGGTGCATGGACTGATGTGAGTGAGTTCTCTGTACAGTGCTGTGGAATTAATGGCGCTATATAAATAGCTGATGATGAATTGCTAGATTTATTATTGTTTTATAATATATACAGTGCAGTTATTACACTGAATTACACTATAATCAATAATATAATACATATATTATTAGATAACATATGATATCTGATAGAAGAAAATGTATGTAATAGTAATGCATATATGTTTTTTTTTTTTAAAGTACATAACTCCTGTTCCTGCTATCAATATATGCCTATAACTAGTTCCCAATTAATGCTTTGAGACTGTATAGCCTTTACATATTGTTTGCACTCTTTTCCAGATATAACATTAATTATGAGCTAAGCAGTATAACTTGCTTATAGAGTGCACATTTTTTCCTTAATCTCTTATCACCAAGATTTGTCACACAACAGCTAGGTTTTTAATGGAAGCTCTGCTTTTGTATGACTGACCTCTAAATATTCTGTTATGTTTAGTTAGTTGGGTGACTATTTCAGTGTGTGAAAGTGTGTGTTTTATTCTGAAGCTATTTCTTATATATTGGTTGCAAAAGAGAAGTTATGCTGCATCCTTGTATACTAACAATGTCACACAATCACTAATTAATATGAGAGACGGTACTTGCAGAGCAGGGGCGATCTAGACTTTTCTTTTAGACAGTTTATAGATTATCCCTGACCACCTCCCCCTCTACAGTCACAGCCCCTCCCTTCTCCAGTCCAGCCTCCTCCCCCTTCTCCAGTCCCGACTCCTCCGTCTTCTCCAGTCCCGACTCCTGTAGGCCCTGTGCCCTACAACACTATGGGGCTGATTCAATTCGGCCACGTTATTCTAGGAATAACGCGGCGCTAGCAGTTTTAATGTTTATACAGTAATTTTAACCCAGATTTCTGCTCACGGCTCCTGCAGAAATCAGAGTTAAAGCTTACTGTACTAACGGTAATAATGAGCACTATTACCGTAGTAATTGTTACCGTAGTAACAGTCAGGTTTGTTCATTGCTTTTTTTTAAGTAAAACACTACATGGCTATAAAATCACAACAATAAGAGCAACAAATAACAGATAAGTACATACTTGCCAACTCTCCCGGAATGTTCGGGAGACTCCCGCATCTTGGGAGAGTCTTCCGGACTCCCGGGAGAGTAGGGCAATCTCCTGAATTCTGCCCACTTCCTAATGAAGTTGGCAGAATTTGGTCCCAAATGCCGCGATTCACAGAGAATCGTTTGGCCCCGCCCCCGGTGTAAAATGACGTGTTTGCGTCATTACGTCACAGGGGGTGGGTCCAAAATTAAGCGATTTTTGGCACCCCGCCCCCCTCACGCCCCCCTCCCCCGGCAGGCTCCCGGAAGACAGCTCCATCAAGTTGGTAAGTATGGATATGTATGCCCCATCATCACACTGCTACCACTTTCATCCCACCTTCACCACACTGCTCCCACCTTTCCCAAACTGCTCCCACCTTCACCACATCACTGTTACCTTCACCACATCACTGTTCCCTTCATCACACCACTGTTACCCTCATCACACCACTGTTCCCCTCATAGCACTGCTCCCACCTTCACCACACCACTGTTCCCTTCATTACACCACTGTTCCCCTCATCACACTGCTTACACCTTCATCACACTGCTGTTTCCTCCCACACTTCAAAAACATACTAGTAGGTTAATTGGCTGCTATCAATTTGATCCTAGTCTCTCTCTCTCTCTCTGTCTCTCTCTCTCTCTCTGTCTGTGTGTGTGTGTGTTAGGGAGTTTAGGCTGTAAGCTCCAATGGGGCAAGTACTGATGTGAATGGGTCTCTGTACAGCGCTGCGGAATTAATGGTGCTATATAAATAGATGATGATGATCCAGGTATAATCCATCAATTTCAATTACAAATTCCTTAACCACCCATAAATGAGCTTTAAGTGACCGTTGCTGGGGCTTAGCGACAAAAGTGGATGGACCCAATAATGCCTTTTCTTTAACAATATATAGATGAAGAACAACTATTATTGATGCCTATTTGGCTACTAAATATTGCAATTAAGGCAAATCAAATCCAGGAGCTGTATTTCTGCTCTCTTGTAATAAGCAGCCAAGATCTGCAGGTTACACCAAAGTTACATGGGTCCCATCGAATGCACTGAAAATGTGCTCTCAATGTGTTATTAATGCATCAAATTTTTATTTCAAATAGGTCAAATGCAAGTTAAAATCTATGTGCTGGATTGCAAAAGCATTGTGGATATACCTTATTTTCATATTGTACATTTTGTATTGTAGATTTGTATTACTATAGGATTTCTTAAGTTTATTTAAAAACTAATAAAAGGACAAATGCTTACGATTTCTTTAATCAAAATGAATGGCAAATATTTTAGTCTGGGGAATTTTCCTTAAAGGAAATCCAATTATCCATATATAAAATGTTTGCACCTGTCCAAAGTTATTGTTAGGTGTGCAAGCAACACAAGCTCACTTCCGCTTTGTACCTTTCCCTTTTTTTATACTTTACTCAGATTTTATGTTTTTTGTTAAAACACTGGAGGCAGTAGTGCCCCCCCCCCCCCCCCCCTGGATTCGCCCCTGTTGCAGAGTAGACATATGTTGTGTGAAGGTAAGAGCCTGGAATCTGCCGGAGATGCACAGTATATTAACCGTAGATTACAACAGAACACAATAGAAAGCTAATCAATGAATACTAAGGTGTCTTAAAATGAATTACACTGCAGCATTAAAAATAGGAAAATAACAATATGACGGGTCTGCAAAAAAAAAATCAAAAACTTTGTTCACAACTGATATATGTAGTTAGTTGTAGAATCACATTTTGGAGAGACAAATTGGGGGGAAATTCAGTTAGCCCCAATGTTCCTGAGAACATTGCAGTCGCGGGATTTTTACAGAAATCTCAGCCGAAAAATGAGCGGAGATTTTACCGTAGGAATGGTAAAAATGCTTCTTCAGATAGGAGCTATGTAACTAATGCTGATAAGACAGAAGGCACAACCTTATCAAAACTGTTACATTAACTGCTCAACTGCAGCCTGGGCAGGTTTGAATTACCTGCCCAAACTTTACTGCTGAGAAGAAAGAACTGTGATCCATAATGAAAGTATTTTTCTGTGAAGACCAGACTTAATGTCTATAAACCTGCTGAAGTGCACTTCAGGATGTTTGTAATCTAAAATGCAAAAATGTGAAAGACAGTGGCTCATACATATAATTATGTCCTGTTATTGAACATTTTATATATGTCCTGGGAAAGATAGAAGGTTAGTTTTCATTTTGGATCATCAGGAATTTTGGGTTTCTGGACCTCTGTTTACATGTTACATGCTTTTATCTATTACAATTTTCTTAGTAAGCCTAAATAATTGTATTTATTTTTGTACAATAGGGGCTGTCAAAAATGTACCAGAGAGTTTGAAACACAGTTTTGATGTTCATCGTCTATATTATCTTGCAAAAAAAGAAACCACAAAATGTGTTAGGGAACACCAGAATTAAGATTCATTGGGGCATATTCAATTGTCCGTTTTCAGATTTCAGCTCGCAGCTCCCTGAGGTACCGTAATAACGGTAATCACGCACACTATTACTGTAATAACGGTAATAGTGCGCACGCCACGTTACTTTTCCGAGGAACGCAGACAATTGAATATGCCCCATTGAGGGGGTATATGAACAATTGCAGTCAAAAATGTAACTACTATATGCTCCCCCCCCTCTGAATTAAGATAATTGTTTATGATGACTTAAATATTATTGAAATAACATTACCCATGCAATACGCTAAACAAATGTTTAAATAAAATGCATATGGCTAATGTCCTTTTCCTTCACGCACCTTACCAACCTTCGTAGCTTAAAAGTGTAACTTAAACTAATGAAATAAAGACACAGACACGTATAGCTACTTTGGCAAAAGGTCGCAGTTTTTATTAATCATAAACCAATTAAATGAAAGTCACCTGGTGGTGGCGAGAGCAAACTGCAGTCAACTAAACAACTAATCATCTAACCAAATACTGCAATGCCCAAATGGCATTCAAACCAACCAAGGAATACTCTCTTAACATTGGCCGGTGTTAAACAGGCGTCAGCATGACTGTTCCCTTCTGGACTCAACATTGACGGCCACGCAAAGCACGCCAAGGGATCCTCCACTCAGAAGGATCAAGAGTAATGTTACTTGAAAGGGGCAGTGACGTGCGGCCAAATATCCCAACCACCGTTGTGACTAGTCGTTGACTGCATTGCTCTCCCACCAACTGCGCCTCCTCTGTGAAAAAGATTGTTAGAATCAAACAAATAACTAGTTGGGCGGGTGGGGAGGCATCCGTGAAATTGCGGGAAGGAAAGATCTAGAAATCCATGGGAGCTCCTAATGAGGTGACTAAACCACTCCCCATGGATTCTATTGGCTGTGAATGAATCAACTTCAACCCCAAATGGGTAAGGGCCTGAAAAACATAATCCATGCATTTTAAGTGCCCTCAGCTAAAATGGCCTCACTTAACATATTACTAATGTTGTGACAGACCCCTAATCCTGAATTCCAGTTTTTGCAGGATCGTTGCTTTCCTTAGTAAGCAGCGCTTTCTTAAATCTGCTGGATTATACCAATTTTTTTTTTCAAAAAATAAAATGACATCCTTAAGTGTGCATGGTTTTGTGAGCTCTAATTCGGTATTTTGTATGCTTCTCCGATCTGTTTGTGGCATTTAATGTTCTAACATCTCTCTGGTTGGCTGAATCCATATGTCATTCAAATGAGAAAGTGTAGCTTGGCATTGGCTCGACACTCATTCAGCCATGGAGCACAGTGATATAATTATGAAAACTGTGTGTTTGTTCATTGGACCATTGGGATTTACAAGCATTAATCCTAGATGTGCCTAAATACTACATTGTTATTCCTTAGCTAACTCTTTTATCTATGTTTCGGCTGCTAACCTTTTTTGTTTTGTTTTTACTTTCTTTTTCCTTTTTGTAACATTGTATTTTTATATCCAGTATGTATGCTGGAGTTTTCACTTTGTGGATATGCATTTCAAAACCTAGTGCTGTCTCTCAAAAACTTTATTAAAATCATGCAGTGTTGTGAAAGCCACAAGTGTTATACATGCTATTGTTATTGGCAAGCTGCTTATGTGAAACAAGCTAGCAAGTTCTTAAATATAAGTACATGTGGTGCTGTCATCTCTCAGTAATCAATTGTTTTATGCTGGATATTATTTTACTTATATTTATAAGCTGATCCAATTTAGACTACTCCGTATTGTACAGAATTTGTGACAGTGCAGCATGGGGTAGACGTTTTGGGCCTCGTTGAGAGGAAATCCAGCTAGAAGCTGGATTTTTACACAATTTTTGCAATTTAATATTGTGAATTGGTTTAGAGTAGAGAAGGGAGGGCATCCTAACGCAACTCTAAATCGTAGTGTTAAACTGAAACTTTCCAGCTTTGTGTGCCACAGCAGGCAGTATTTTTCTTGTATGCAAACAAATGTTGCATTTGCACCGAATGCATTACAAATAATTTGTCCAGGTGCAAATTTTCACTCGTTAGTTTGCTTTGCTCCTAACTCTAATAAATATTGAGATGCCTCTTTAAACATGTGATATTTAATTGATCCACTACCAAGGTAGATCTGACGCTCTAGTGTAACACGATGTGCACACCGCCACCTGCTGATCTACACATGGATTGGACAAGAACAGCAATGTCTAGTGGTAATGGTTTTAAGTCCTACTCACTTTCCGTAACAGTTTCGATTTTATTGGGAATTTTCAACACAAAAAATAGCAGAATGACAGGCATACCTTCACAGTATGTGAGAGCCTGTCAAAACTGCATTGGCAGTTATCTGTGCCTGGAAAATTTTCCAAGCATATGTTGGTGGGAGAGTATTTCCTTGAACAGCCACAGAATCCAGCCTCCTTCGTGTCTGAATTTAGGTGGAGTTAGAGTTGTTCCGACTGACTGACAGGAGCGTAACACTCACTGCCTCATCCCATCTAGGTGATAGTATGTGTTTCCGGATGGCTAGCAATCGAAAATCACTGGGCACACCCCCTGACTGTTGTGGCGTGCCCCAGTGTGATGTAACCACACTTTCTCCTCGAGGTAGCTGCACATTGTCCTGAATAACAAAACTCAAATGCCAGGAAATATGCTATGATATCATCTCCGCAAATTCCTATAATTAAATTGCCAGGGGTAATGTTTAGTAACATAGTAACACTGCTTTAAGGAGAGCCTGTCACCATGTGGTGTTGGCATTTTTATTTTATATATAGTGCTTTGTTCACTATGCATAGTTTAAAAAAATAAAATAGTTTTCACTGTTTGAATTATATGTCTAACAGGTCATGTGACCTGTATTGTTTTGCTATAAATAAAGTTTGTTTTGTTTTGGTTTTTTTTAAAAAAAAACCCTCAAGAAATGACATACTAGGACAAAATTTAGTCCCTCACTTCTTCTGTTTTATAAGTCCTGGTTCTTTATTGTCACATGCTTTTAGGATGTTTACACATTTTCATTGTTTACACACGACCTTAGGGCTAATATATATATATATATATATATATATATATATATATATATATATATACATATATACACAGAGATTATAAAAATATAAGGGATGGTTGTTTTCTCTTATTTTTTATTTTTTTTAAATAAATTTTATTGACATTTTTCAAATTAGAACGGTACAACATATGTTGCAATAATACAACTCGTAACAGTGAGAACATTGAGAGTTTGCAAAACAGGTGAAGTATGGAATCCGGAACCAATACAGCTAGAATGGTCGTTGTGAGCCATAAAATATGGGCGTGAGTGAACTAAAAGTATAATTGTTATAAAATATCAGAAGTACCATGAAGGGAAGACGGGAAGAGGGAGTGGAAAGATCAGAAGATGAAAGCAGAGAGGAGAAGAGGGGGAGAGGGGTAAGGAGGGTATGTTAGTAGAGGGAAAAAGAGGGAAGAATGGGGGGAGTGCAGACCGAGGTGAGACTCAGATCAAGAGATGACTAAAATACCAACAGAATAAGGGTTTGTAAGAATTTTCTTTTATCTGAGTACCGATAGAGGATTTGGCAACAGCCTCGCGAATCTCCGTCCATTCCTCAGGTTCCAAAGTCTCAGCCATATCCTTCTCCCAGCGGAGCTCATGAGGCTCTTTGTCAGGCAAATTGTGATTCATTAATAGAGAATAGAAAGTGGATATTAAGCCTTTAGATGAAGCCTTGTTTTCACAACAGGTTTCTAGGGGGGAGGGATTGTGAGGAACACAGGGGGTCTATTAAGGTGCTGAAAAGGTTTCGGATTTGTAAATATTGATAAAACACAGAGGCTGAAAGGTGTAAGCGCTCGCAGAGTTCAGCAAAGGTCGGGAAAAATCCCGTTGGAACTATATCGGAAAGATACAAAATATTCTGTTTTTGTCCATTGGGAAAAAGATTTTGAATTAGTGCCGGAGGAAAAGAGGGGTTATGCCGAAGTGGAAACATTCGCTTAGGATTAGCCAAAAGTTTGAAAGTGCGGGTGCAATATTTCCATATTTCTAAAAAGAAGCGAACTCTTGGGGGGAAAGTGTGAAGAGGGGGAAGGTCTTTGGGGTCTAGCCAAAATAAGATACTAGGGGATAACATCTGAAGGAGGTCCGCTTCCATGTCAACCCAAAGCCTGGTCTGAGGGAGAGAGTAAGAGAGAACCGCTTGGGTGAGGTGAAACGCCAAATAGTATTTATGGAGGCAAGGAAGCCCCAGACCACCGTTGCGCGCATGACGGAAAAGAACTTTGAGGCAACGATTTGCTAGAATTTTTGCAAAGAGTTTTAAATCTGTGTTTATTAACGAAATTGGACGGTAGCTTGTACAAAGACTAGGATCCTTTTCTTCCTTCGGGATGACCACTATATTGGCTCTAGTGGTGGTGCTGTCAAACTTTCGGCCCAGGAGAATCAAATTAAAGAGGTCTAAAAGCATGGGTGAGAGGACAGGGAGCAGTTTTTTGTAATATATGGCTGTGAAACCGTCCGGGCCTGGGGCGGACGTATTTTTCAAGGATTTAATTGTAGATTTCAATTCGTCTGAGGATATTGCCTGACTAAGTGAAGATGACTATCGACTCGCTAAGCGCGGGGAGCCAGCAAGATTTTTTTCTCTTATTTTATTGGTGGGTTTGACTGTCCTTGCTAGC